>NC_139904.1:23595644-23940644 GCF_905171665.1 Trachurus trachurus | reverse complement strand
GGCAGCTAACAAGCTAACCTCACTTCCCTTGCAAACAAACCCCACAACAGTGAGACTGCAGCAGTGAAATAATTAACATTTACTCAGCATTGCTTTATCATGGTTACATTCTCAAGCCCAGCCCGAAGTGACAGCTAAACTCTTGGAAACATCCTGCCTGTCGGCTCGAATGCAGCCTCGCACTAACACCTCCGGATCTGTGACCAAAAAGAAGCCTTGACCTGGAACTCCGAGGCTTTATCTCTTCTTCAACAGGGGGAAGAAGAGAGGAGGCAGCGGAGAAGCGGGGAGAGGCAGCACAAAGGTAAGAGGTAAAGAGCAGGGCACAGTGGGAAAATGCCCCAGTTAAAAACTGTGCAGTCAAAACAGCGGGGCGGGTGAGGAGGGATGAAAAAACTGGCAGCTGATATATCAAAAGAGAGTGTAAAGAAACAAAATGTCCCCTCAGATGGGGCTGTGATCACCTTTAACCATTCTCCTACAG
Source organism: Trachurus trachurus (assembly GCF_905171665.1). Taxonomy (NCBI): domain Eukaryota; kingdom Metazoa; phylum Chordata; class Actinopteri; order Carangiformes; family Carangidae; genus Trachurus; species Trachurus trachurus. The sequence continues at coordinate 23,940,160 of NC_139904.1, read as the reverse complement.
TACATACCCTTCAACACTGTAGGTCAGACTGTGACACGGCCCCTGGGGGAGGGAAACGTACTCCGAGTCCCAGCCAGTTCATGATGGAATCACCAAGTTATGGCTCACTGGGCATGCAAATGTGATTTATTTTCATCTTGGGGGGCATTTTTCGCTTGGATACGAGGCAATGAGGAAGCTAAGGGAGGCTTGCTGTGAGTGAAAATGTGTGTGTGTGTTGGTGTCGGGCGGTGTGTGTGCGCCCAGCAGTATATTATAAGTTATTTCATCACTTTGCAGGTGGTGTATCGTATTCATTTTTTTTTTTTTTTACTTAACTGACCGCATGAGTGGTTAGCGTTCTTCACGCTGGCATCTCATAAAGTGAACTGAGTGTTTTCTTGCAGAAAGCTGCTAAAGTACACACATACACACACACACACACATCCTCTTACCGTGCACAGGTCCTTGTATTGCATCTTCTGGAACTTGGTGTCAGCGTTGCCGGCGCAGAGCTCCACGTATCCCAGCACCACCTGGAACACTGTGTTGTGGATGGCCTGGGTGAAGTGCATGTGCAGCTGGTCCATAGCGGTCTGCAGAGAGAGCCACACACACACACACACACAGTCATGAAAACCATTATGTCAAGATGTCAGTTCAGATCTGTGAAACGGTGAACAACAGGGAAATTGCCAATCAAACATCTCGGGAGCGGCGTGCTGTTCGTACTTAATGCTTTGAATTGTTTGCAGACGTGTTATTTGGTTTCATGAGACGGCGGGAGAGAACACGCAGATAGCTGTAAAAGTCATGTAAACTGCAGTGTGCACATCAGAGTCAAAATGGGAAATTTTGTTCCCAATTTCCATGACATGATCAGATTGCTGTGGAAAGTATAAAAAAACAAAAAACAAAAACAAAACAAAAGCAAAGAAAAAGCAGAAAAACAGTGGCAGACACAAATTAGTGACATACTGTACATGCTATAGCGGCACGGCTAGGTGCCTCCAGCTTCGTTCACTTGTGACTCCATTAATCTCAGATATATCAGAGCAACATGACCCAGTCTCCACTCCTTCACTGCTACTGAACAACATCTAGCTTTTGTTCATTTTTTGTGCACTGTCTCCCCCTGTTTGTCTCTGTTTCAGTTTCCACCGACTCCTGAGGGAAACAGCAGACGCTTAATGCTCCACTCTGTTTTCCACCTAGTTTTTTTTTTTTTTTTGTCCGTTAGTCTTTTGGTTTGAGGTACTGCACACTGCTTTGTCATTGCATCCTTATCATTATTAATAAGGGAATGTATTTTTCATGTATAACCCCCCTAAAAAACCCTCTTAAAGTCCCCCTCCAACCATCCTTTTTGGTTATTTTAAAGCATTCTCTGCGGTCTTTAAATTGTGATTATGAAGTTTTTAGCCAAAATCACAAAACCTGTGCCATTTCCCAGGGCTCTCCTTCTGCAGAGCAACAGTAGCTCATTAGCAATGCGCCTCTGAGTGGTGGGCGGAGACTGCGCTGCTCTGCACCCATCCAGGGGGTCTTTAACCATGATTTCAAACAAAAAAATGTCAGTATTTTTTTTTTTTGCTTCACTCACTGTTGTTATGCCTTATTTTCTTTCAAAGCCAAACTATATTTACTGTCAATTTCTGTTTTGCAGCTCCCGCCCACAGTCTGTCTATAGGACCCAAGTAAATTCAGGACACCAGAGTCACAGGAGACATGGGCGCAGTGCTGGGCAAACGCCTAAAGGTAGTGGGTGCTGCAGTGTAATTAGATTTTCTTACTGCGAGCTTCTGACCGCAAAGTGTTGCCCCCCACCCACCCACAACCCCATCCATTCTGGCTGCCTGCTGCCACAGAAGTAATTTAACCCCCTCCTTTTTAGAGGGAGTTTCACTTCATCCATCCTAAAGAACACCACAAAAACATCACTGGCTCTAGAAAGCAGACAGGAAAAAAAAGAGGCAACTCTCATAATAACAACAATCACACGTTCCTACCTACCACGCTTCAGACACAATTATCAATCAACTGCACAAGCACCGTCCTTCTTCTGTGGCTACCTGGGGAAGCTGGGTAATGAGGGTGACAACCAAGAGACACGTGCAAGAGGAGGATGCAAAGAGGTGATGCTGTGATGCTGATTGCTAGTTCACACAGCTCATTCAAGTCTCCGACTATAAAGTGCCGGATAAAAAGTGTTTGTCTTTGAGATGCACCAAAGAAAAAACACTGCAGCAAAAGACTCTATAAGAGAGCGCTTGGCTAATTGTGGCGCAGAGAGTGCAGCAAACAGATTCACTAGGAGCAAAGAGAGATGAAAACAACCAACACTAAGGGGCAACAAGTTCATAGTTTGCTTTAGAGTCCGATAATGCACTGTCATGGAAACAAGAAAAACATGATGTATTGTCAACAAGCCTCATGATGAAGTCTCAACCTCAAGAAGGTCCGTTAATGCCAACAGGCATAAGGCGTATTTGTCATATTTATGTCAACACTGGCTGGTTTCATGTGACAATGACACAGTATGTTTGCTGTTGTATGAGCGCCAGCATGTGAACAGCTACTCGTCAAACGCCCCTCACACATTAGTGGTGCACAGTGTAACGTGCAGAAGGTGGCATGATTTGATTTTATGATGTCTCTCCCATTAATTTTGCACGAATGACTATGGCTATATAACATGTTAAAGCCGCACCGTGAAATTAGAGTAAACTGCCAGTGTCCGCGCAACATTAATTTACCCAATTTAACTCAATTTTCAACTGGCAGGTCTCCATACATACATCAGGTACAATCTGGCTCGGGCCCAACATCAGCACTAAAGCCTCACACTGTAATTACCATCATCTGTTGGCTTCGCTGAGAACGTGCAAGGGCTCAAAACGCCGGAGAAAGAAAGAATGGAGGAGCAGATGCAGAATCACAACGTCCGTATAAACTTGGCCAAAAAGGTGTGATTGATTTTCTAACACAGCAGCCTCAGCGCCTCTCATTTATAGCTGGATGGTGACTCATTTCCAGAGTTATAGGGCCACAATTTCTACCACTTGTTGGAGAAGGAAAGTCACACGTTTATTTAAGGACAGCGAAAGTAATGTAACCAAAAAGTTAGAAAAAATTCTCATTTACAAGTCAGGCTTTGAGAGGTTTAATCTGCCCACTCGAGAGAGAACTGGTACAGAGGAGTAGTGAAAAAGAAAATTGTAGCAGCGAGAATAAAATCAGGGCTGTGAGAGAAAGAGAAAACCGAAATGTACGTCAAAGCATGAGAAAAAGATTACGGTCAAGTGCGTGGGTTGTGATAGAGAGAGGTCCTAGCATTAGAGATCAACACTTTTTGAGAAGAAAAATGGAGGTGGGATAGGACACCAGAGGCCAAGGTTGAAAGATAGAACGACGCTGGAAAGGTAATTTTAACTACACTACTTCTTTTTTCTTGAAGTTTAAGACTTTACAGTTTCAAATTAACTGTCACATCCAGACATGTTGCTCACTCAATCATCTCTGCCTTTGCAACTTACTTTATATTATCCAAGGAATATTTTTTGAGAATTACAAATCTTTTTGTGGCTGATTTCTGTGGGTGCCACTTGACTGACAGTGAGCGGGGAATAATCATCACGAAGGATGACATGAATGCCCTGTGGCCTCGATCATTCAGTTGAAGAGCCTAAAATATTCTCTGCTCCAATGAGAAGACCCCGAGTAGTACACTCAGTGGAGCAAAAACACTCCACTGAGGCAAAAAATAAAGACAAAGAAATGAAAAAAAAGAAAAACTTGAGAGAAAAAAATTCTATTCCTATGTTTACTTTGGTGTTTTAACCATTTTGTCTGTGAAAGATTTTGCTCTAACCTAAATAGTGGCAAAAGGTTAAGACAATAAGGCAACAGCTTCAAAATAAATGATGTTAAAGGTACAGTATAATGTGTAGGAATTACCCCCATCTAGCGGTGCAGTTGCATATCAGAACGTATTCTTGATGTTGCATTCACGTGAAATCGGGCAGACATCAGACAGATAAGAGACGCTGCATGTAACAGGATAAACAAGCGTCTATATAAATAAGTGGTCCGCCAGCACGAGGCAAAACAATACAATACTAATCCTCATTCTAAGGTACGAGAAAGCTTTCATTTGTATGCGGGTGTGATTCGACTTTAGTGAAATACGTATTTATGAAAGTAATATTTGATTTTTGCTAATAAAAAGCCAAATATGTTACAGTTACATACTGGGGCTTTAAGCAGGCAAGATAAACAACAAAAAATGTTTTAAAACATGCAATTGCTGACATTATTGTTAAACCTCCAAAATTGCCCAAGAAAATTACCTCAATTATATAGAGAGAGTCAAACAACAGTACATGTGCAGTAAGTGAAGACAACAAGTGGACCATCACATCCAGTCATGTTCAGTTATTCACCGTGACGCTGCAGACGGGTAAAACCACTGACCTGTGTCTTGCCCAGGAGCTTGTAGGCCAGCTGGACCTTGGTGTAGTGCAAAACATCAAAGTGCTTACAAGTCTTGGACAAGGCGACATCAAGCTGCTCCTGTAGCCAGAAATAGACAGATGACAAAGGAGAAAAAAAGGGGCAAAGTGAGGGGAAGAGCAAAGAGGGGGATTATCAGCGTTAAGACTGTGGATTTAGCCATAGATGTGCAGATGTATAGCTACAGCGCACAAGGCCAAGGGCAGGTAATTGGATGTGGATGTGTGTGCGTGTGTGAGAGTAAGTCTTTGACAAGGAGATAAAAAGAGAGGTGAGAAAGTAAGACAAGGTTAGGAGGAAGTTGGGAAGCACAGGGATGTGTAACAACCCTGACACATTAAGCCCAGCTCAACCAACATAGCGCTGACAAAGGCTAAGTGATCAAACGCCTTGCGTCACCGTGCGTTTTCTCACGCCTGCACTTAAACATAACGCAGCGACTACAGCTGACATGACAAACTCTCTATAATTACGTGAGAGCCTCTAGTCGGTGACGATGTTACCTAAATTCCCTAAATTTGTCATTACCAAAGTGGTGTGAGGAAATAGCAGCAGGACAAACTGGTGCCCACCGCACATCAGAATTTTAAAAGTGCTGTGCAATTTTAAAGTTCCTCCTGATCGCTCACTGATGATTACAATTACTCTATGTAGAGTCTGAAGATTTTCATCACTGGCACCAACCAGTGTTTGTGAGTGTGTGAATTAGCTAAGCTAAATTCTCTATACACATATTTAGAGTGAAGTTAGTTTTAATCCATAGTTATAGAGAATTTTTCTAAGCTATTTCACAAACTCTGCTTACAGGTAAACACACCAGCGCCTCGGTGCATGGCAAATTTTGAGTGTGCGTATGTGCACGCCTATTTCTTGTATACAGACAATAATGTAATGTAATTAATCTACTCAAGCGCAGCAGCAGTGCTGCAGAGAAAATTGGTTTGCATACCATTTATCATACACAAGTATCAGAGCCCAGCTAGAGATGATACAGATATAATTTACTGTGTTTGCACCTTCACAATAATGACTTTCTGAAAGTGTCAATATTTGATGGACCCAGAATGAGAAAGCCAAGCTATCAAAATGTCAAAATGAGGTATAAATTACTTCTTTCAGATGAGGGCTTCTAGAAAATTACAAGGTTAGTGCAAAATATTAGTCACTGCTCAAAGTCTCTTTGCTGCAAGCGCTTTCAAATAATAGAATTAGTGATAAAGCAGGGAAGCACATACCTCTATTTGCTCCAGAGTGTCTTGTAGTTTGGAATTCAATTCGCTGTTGAGGGGGAAAAGATGACTGAGGGTTAGTTCCTCAATTCTGGACAAAAAAGCAACTAAAATTATTTATTGTTTCCATTATGAGTTTGTCAGTAAATAATGTTGGTCATGTTGTTTATCAGCTGCATGAAAATCACATTTTAATAACAAAATGAGATATAACGTTCCTTATTTTGCTTTGCCAACAGTTGAATTTTTTATCTGAAATCTCAAACCGCATTTTTACCAGAAAATATTCATGAATTCCATTCAGTTAGACAAATGCAATAGTTTTGTTTCTTATGAAGCAGCAACCATGTTTTCCACGTGAGTATGACACAGATGCCACTGAGACTTTGCCTCCTCATGCAAACAGGGCACCAGGGGACCAAAAATAAGATGGATATATCTCAACAAGACCTTTGAGATCTCAAGTCTTATTCTTAGTTTCAAGTGTTTGTCGAGCATCATGATGTTAGCTACAGTCAGTCCGTGCACTTGTCATGTTATTCAAGACACAAAACGCCTACACCTCCTTGAAACGTCCTCAGATTTTTGCCTCATCCTGGGAAACGCTTTCAACTCAAAAAAGCCGAGAAGCGGCAACAGAAATCACGACTACTTTGCTCGTCCCAAGACACCGATTCAATTCCCTTGTGACTCCCCCTGCACTGGGCCCATTCATAATCATCCTCTGTTCCACCGTTTCCCTCCCTCTGTCCCTGCTTTCCTTGGGGTCTTTTTCAGGTCAGCCTGCTCTTATGTTGTGCCTTGTGAGACCACAGTCGCCCAAGGGAGAGAATGTCCTTAACAAATTGCTAATTAAGCATCTTGGCTTCAGCTGGGAATAGAGGGTAAGGAGAGTGAGGAGGAGGAGGAGGGAGAGGCTGAGAGGAGACTGCAGATGGAGTCCCACAGGTCGTTTGCGAAACAGGTAACAAAATGAGCACAGCATCTCCCGACTCCATGCACTGTAACCCTTTTTATCTGTGTGAGTGAAGGAAACGAGAGCACACCGAGAAAAAAAATGACAGTTCCACGACGTTCAAAACATAGTCAAGGACAGGCTGTTCTGGCAGACTGGAGACTGATGGGACACAAAGGAAGCACCACTTCAAGAATGATGTAACAGGAGGACCAAGGTGAACTGACAAACACCTGTACCACACCTTTTTAATAATACTCTATTTGTAAGGGACCATGTACTGTACAATGTCAAACATAAATACAAATTTGATGCATCTGTGCCAGAGTTGGCATAAATATTAGAAGCTGCCTTGGCCAAAACGGAATACTTCATTTGCACAAAGTAGTACCGTACTTAGCACTCACATACCGTATATGATCAGGCCTTATACAGGTGCATCTCAATAAATTAGTATGATGGAAAAGTTTATTTATGTCAGTAATTCAATTCAAAAAGTGAAACTAATACATTATATAGATCCATTACACATTGCACGTCTTTATTTAATTAGTTTTAATTGCAATGATAATGGCTTACATTTAATGAAGAGCTAAAATTCATTATCTCAAAAATATATAAATTCAAAAAGACCAATTAAAAAAACAAACATTTTTAATATGTAAATGTTGGCCTTCTGAAAAGTATGTCCATTTATATGCATTCAGTGTATGTGCAAAGTATTCATACTGGTCTAGGCAACGTCTCATACTTGAGGCTAATTTCCATTTCTCACACATACACACAAACACACACACCAATAGTTTAATAATAATAATTATAATACTTTACCAACTGTGGTCAATTAAATGATATTTGAATACCAAGCATAATAAATAAAGTTATTATAGTAAAATAGAGGGTCAAACAAATCCTATTAAATATAGAGTAACACAGCTGAGCAGCTTTTAACTACTTACAATCTCCTTGACTACAGTAAATTTAATTGAATGAGTTGGCATTTGCCACAGTAATTATAACACCACTCTCAGCTACAGTGAGGCCGGTATCCTCAGTGGAAACTACAGTTTGGAAGCCAAGATAAGGAAAACATACATAAGAAGTGAGTAAGCTGGCTCCACTACAGAGAGGAGGACGGATCAATGTCAAGTCCTGGCTACTGAAGAAATACATCTGAATGTCCATATGCAAGGCCCAGGAGAGAGCTAAACAAAGGCTTAGAGTCCTGGCAGCCAGACGAAGGAGGCACAGCAGAGGAGCAGAGGCCAACAGGATAAATGCCCTGTTCATCTCAGAACGTTCTGGGCAACTCCCACACTGCAGCGTGGTAAAAATAAAAAGGAGCTTAACTGCAAAGTGAACAGAGCTGCAGGACCATATGAGAGGAAAAGAAGAAAATCATCTCACAAGACCAACCCTCAGGGGCTAATACAATGGAGAGTACAGCAGTTCCTCCAGCAGAAACCTGTCACCATCACAATCTACAGTACGGCTGTAACTGGGCAGTAACATGACTCCCATTTACTGGTTGAAGGCACTGAAAGGCACATATTAAAAAATATGGGACATTTTCTCATCTGCTTTCTTGCCTATGTGTTCATTTCAAATATAAAGCAATAATTGGTTAAGTTAGCTGAGCAGAAACACTAGAAGCAGGAAAGACCAACATCCAAACACCTACAAGCACCTCTACACGTCAGTGACCTTGCTGGCCAAGAAATAATTCCAGTAGATATCTCCCTAGAAATATTATTTCAAAAACTAGCAGGACAAATGGAAAGAAGCAACAGCTCAGTGTCATTCTGCTTACCTGTCCAACCTTCAACTGAATCAATCAATAACCTACCCCTTCATTTTATCCAACGACTATTACTCCTCATAAACAAGATAAACCGACGCTTAACAGTCCATCAGCCCAGGTCAAGCAACCTTGACCTGGGCTGATGGACTGGACTTCTGATGAACAGCACAAGAGGTCGACTCAAGGCCAAACCCCCAGTTCACCTGCTGTTATTGTGCACGACGTGCACTATGTTACTTAGTCACACTGTCCTTTGAGTGCTCATGTGTGTACAGATGCAGCTCCTCCCTGCTTACTGACACGCTTCCCTGATCAGACAGAATGCATAAATAACAGATGAGGAGAAAAACATAATTAACAATCTGTTCCCTGCAGGGAACAAGAGGATTGAAATAGAATTATGTAGAAATTGGGGCGTTTTTTTTTTTTTTGAACACCCCTTTTTCAATTATCACCGGCAATAGGTGTCCACAGAGCCTGGAGGCCGAGTCCCTCCACGGTGACTTGCTGACTCGCTAAACAGTCATTGTGTGCTGTGCTTGGAGGGTCGGACGGATGCTCAGATTTTGCGAGGATGCCATATTTGCTGCAGTGGTATTACATGGCAGACAGAGAGGGAACAAAGTGGCAGGAAAGGGCTTCAAAGAGCCAAACACAGCGAGAAGGGACGACCGAAACCGCAATTACACAAGTGAGTAGGGGAGGTTAAGGGGGAAGAATACTGAGAAAACTGATCCCAACAGACGAGGACAATGTGCACTGATTGTTTTCTTGTTTGTCAAGTGCAAAATCTTATGTAACATTAAGATATTTGGCTCTAGAGTTTTGGCCCTTTCTCCATGAGCACGGTCCCACATTATTTTGTAACAGTTTGCACGTAGAACTTGGATCCATCAAGATTTAGCACCGACTGTGAAAATAGTCACAAGTCAAAGAGATTAAGCATTTTGGATAATTTCACTTCAGACATGCACACACTCATTGATTACGACAAAACAATTATTTTGATCAGTATTGAGATGACAATTATTTAAAGAAATCACTCATTAACTTTGGAAGCACAATGCATTTCTTCAACTTAAAAAGAAAAATAAATCTCAAATATTACAAGACAAATAGCCTTGTTTCTATGTTGTTTTAAATTAAAAAGCTTCAACAGACAGTGTCTAAACTGTACTTGTCCACCATTACACCTTGAACTGCTCTCATGTCACACATTTTTCTCCATAATGAAACAAATTGTTAAAACTTCTGTTTTGTTTGTGTTCGAAGTCTTAGGAAGTTTACGCCACAGGGTTTCAACGAGGACAAAGTTTAGCCTCTTCTGGTACTGATAGGACAAGACTCCAGAGGACACTTTGAACAGACTAGAATAATGTATTAGTATTAATCTCTAAAAACACAATGACTGCACTTCATATCAAATTCTTCATTCAGCTGTGTGCAGCAAACATCAGCAATAAAATGAGGGAAGTTGGGTTTTGAGGCCAGAATACTCCCCAGTCCCCAGAGGCCACACCTCCAAATTCACATTAGTCACATTAGATACATTATTTACTAACAGCTGAACTACATTGATTTCACTTTCTGTGATATTCTGACGGGTTTTAAAGCCGAAACAACGGGAGGCACGCAGCTCTAGTGCTCTCTCCACAGGAGGCAGTGATGGAGGTTGTTCTGCAGAACCTCCTCCTCACACCTTCTTGTACATACATTTTTATATTTTTTATATATATACGTGTATGTATATATATATATATATATATATATACATATAAAAGAGGAATGTATATGAGACTATATGAGATATATATATATTTCCTCTTTTTATATTTCTTGACTACTTTGCTCTTTAACTTGTACACTTTGAGTTGGAGATGTTGTTCCAACAAAAAGAGATTTCCCCTTGGGGATCAATAAAGTATTCTGATTCTGATGATTCTGAAACAAGGTCTAGACCTTGACTCCAGACCAACATCAGACCAACTTCTCCTGCTGCTCAGTAGGGGATGACACCGTCCTGACTATCCTAACAGAGATCAGACTGATGATGTTGGTGGTAAAGATGAAATGTGTTGCAAAAAAATAATGAGGCACCTGTTTTATTGTAATCGTAATCGAAAATAAACTTTGAAGAATGGAAGATGCTTGGTTCAGGCAGAGCAGTGTGTTTTGTTTTGTTTTTTTCCATTATTTTATATGTGGTAGCTCACTAATTGAAGAAGCTGTGATTAGTCTGTCTGTTATACTGGCTACTCACTCCAGTAGCTTATGTGAACATCCAATTAAATACAAATATTTGGAAAGGAGATAACAGGTTTACCGAATAATTAAAGCAGCCTGCTGTAATTGCTCCTCGTCATGAAAAGAACTGTGGCTGCAAATAAACAAGTGATGACATGAACTGCGGCCTTGCCAAGTTGCAGCAAACATGGTCGCAATCTCCGCTTCGTTAGCTACAGCATTTAATAATGGACAGTGTGTTGATGATGTATTTGTGTATGGAGTAAGAGTTGGCCTTGTTTTGGATATGAAGTTGTCATCACTTCATAGAAATCTGTGTTAAACTGTGTCACTAGGGTGTGAAGTACTTTCAAGTTACCGTTAAGCATCTTCTCTCTTATAGGGACACAAGTATAACTGAAAAAGTGATGTTGGTGGCAAATGGAGAAGCAGGCAAAAGCATTGTGGCTCAGCCAAATGTGTATAGATGCAAGTAAAACTGCCACTGCCAGCGTTGAAAAAACATTCAGATCAAGATTTGACTGAGAGCCTGTTGTTGTTTTCAGTGCAATACAAACAGTGACACATTACTACAACTGTTACATATGGAGAACCTTTTATAAATGTGCTCTGGGACACAATCTGCAAAGATGAAGACAACAAAAGCACTGCGGCTCTGAATAAATTGGTGATCTGGGTGAAGTGCTCGCAGTTTCATGTTGGACAGCCTGCACAAGATTGTTTGTGTTTCTGAGACAGCAAACATCCGAGACAAAAACACACAGCCTCTCTTGCCCTTCTTCCCACACTTAGCTCCTCTTGAAGAAGCAGCTGAACCACCCTGTCCTTCAGAAGATTACAACACCTGAACGAAACCACCTCTCTCAATAATAAGGTGGCAGTGAGCTGGAGTGGAGATTTGGAGGACATTCAGCTAAAATGACGATAGATACTTTTGCTTGATAGATAGATTTGGTTGGAATGCTTAAAGGGATAGTTCAACATTTTGGCAAACTGGCCCATTGCCATAATCCCTATAGTCATAGCAGTAGGTTCGTTACCTTTAATTGTTGGTGCAAGCTATTTTTAGAACGGCGGAGCAGAGCCGCAAGCTGCTCAGAGCTACACTACGGAGGCTAATGGGATTTCTTGTTTCCCTCATCAAACTCATCAATCCAACAACTCCAAAACGCTCTGGTGGACAAGTTGTGACCTGCACATTCGCCACGCTATGAGATAATAACAGAGTTGTTTTAGAGGTAAATACAGAGACTCCTTGCTGAAAAACTGTCCCTGAAGGCAACGCGCATCAGCGGGTTTGCATGAATTTACCTCTAAAACGGCTCTGTCTTGTAACGTTCTGTTATTATCTCATAGTGTGGTGAATGTGCAGGTCACAACTTGTACACCAGAGGAGTTGGAGTTGTTGGATTGTGTATTTGATGAGTTTCAAGAAATCAAGCCTCCGTAGCATAGCTCTGAGCAGCTCACGGCTCTGCTCCGCCTTTCTAAAAATAGCTTGCACCACAAATAAAGATAACAAACCTACTGCTATGACTATAGGGAGTATGGCAATGGGCCAATTTGCCAAAATGTGGAACTATCCCTTTAAAATGAAGTTCTGCATTAACTGGATTCTTAGTGACGACTTGGGATCTATTATCTATTATTCTCATTACAGGCCGTAGTTTTGTAACAAACTACATTTGACACATGTCTTACTATATCTTATATAAAATATGTGGATAATTATAAACAGATACAAAATATGAACAAAAAAAACCAAGCGCTGACACCTCTAAGCATTATCATATCTATTTTATAATTATTCTACAAAGCTCTAGGCTAGAGTACACCTTTGTTGAACACTGTGCTGACGTGTGAGGGTCCTAAGAAGCCCAATAGCTGGCCATGTGCACGGTTTGATGACAATGAACTGAGACAGATCTATGAGACTCCGTGTGCCTTGTTGAGAAAACAGTGTTGACTTTTAAAAGGCTGGGGACATGGACAAAGGAAGGGGAGAGGCATGGCTGTGCGTAGGGCATTCAGCAGCACATGGGAGAGCAGAGCTACAAGGTTAAACCAGAGTGCAGCAGACCGGCCAGTGGCTGCTTATTGAGGGAAATGCTGCAGTCAGGGCTCTAGCAATTTTGGGCAGAGAGCCAAAGCGCTAGGTTGCATGCTAATGTAAAGTGTGACAGATGTGCGATCAATGCACAACTGTTAAAAACGAATACATTCAGGGAAGTGGCATTAGCATACTGCCGAAGAAAGCATAGATGAGGACGGCGAAACAATGGCCACCCGGCTGTCACAGCATGTTTACAGTGAGTGAATACACTGACACTGGAGGTTATGAAACACTGGAGGTTATGAAATTCATAGCTTTAAGTGCTTCTTCTCATCACATTCCCACATTGAAAAATGCACTTTATCATTGATGGCAAAACGGTGCATGGGTCTGTCCTGCACGTCTCCCTCTACTCCCCCCAGCACATTCAGCAGACTCTCATCATGGACATGGAACACCATTAATGGCAAATTAATGACACTGTGAAAACAAAAGTGATATCCACACAAATAAACAGCAGCTGCCGGTGGGAGGGAACAGTGGGAGGAATTTTCCGCATCACAACAATCCCCCTGCGCCTCATCGATTATTTCCCACCAGTCACTCAATCACTCAAGTGGCATTATTACAGCAAAAACCTGCATTGTCTCCAGCTCCACTGTTAATTCACTGTGGTAAGTGAGAGTTAGTTTTTGTGTCACTGTTGAGATTATGCTTGACAATTCCCGCAAGGTTGGTTACCAAAAGATTACCAAGACTTTTTTTTTTTTTTCTTAATATCGAGAAGTTGGTTTGAAACAGAAAAGAAATATAAAAGTGTACATGGATGTGTGTTTTGGAAGCCAGGGAAGAAGTTGATACAATATTCTGCACAAAGTGTCACAGGAGGAGGCAGGAAGCCAGCGATGACATTCATTTCTGATCAATGCTTAATCAATACATATAAAGGGAGCACGGAGGTTCCCACCCGCTGCCACAAATTGGGCGCAATTACACAGAAAATCAAAGGGACACGGACAATTTTCCCTCAGATACTCAACATCTTTCCCTGTGCGTCCAAGGAAGCAAGCTGATGCGCATGACAATACCCTTCAATACGGCCAAGTATTTTCAAATCTGACTCGTACTCTTAAAAAGACGAGAGAAAGACGTTTGTTGTGTCGCCCTAATAATGCCTCTTTATCTTATAAGCTGATACTCTTCAGTCCAACAACTATATTTAAACTGGTGGTACCTAAGGAGATAAGCACTATGCTTAAAGCAGGCAGCTGCATTCAAAATATCTTCCAAACATTTCAGCCCCAAACTTCTATGGTGGCAGCAGGCTTATATTCACTCAGAACGTCCTGCTGTGGACAATTTCCACTCAGCTAAAAGCCCGTCGATAATGTCTGCAGATAGTTCAAACTCAAGAAAATTGCTCTGACTGTCACAGTCAATGCAACAGAATAGCCTCAAGGCAATGATGAGTAAAACAAGAGGAAATAAAAAGCCCCTTAACACAACTTTTATTAAATTCCAACAGTGAGAGAAAAAAACAAGGTTAAGACAAAAAACATATGGTATTCTTTGATCTGTATTTCAGAGGCAACATAGGGTTTCGATTTAAAGGAGACCAATTTCCTAGTTTCCTCTGTGTAAAAGGAGTTGACATCGGACTCAGAATGATCTAATATATGTCATATTTTACTCGACAAAGATCCGAAAGGTCAGTAAACTTTCCAAGCGCCTACAGTAAACGGAGCCCCGTGTGTATTCCCATTTGGATACAACTAAATATCATTCCATCTACTGTATCTGCTCATACGGTACCTGATGCAGCTGTAGTGTTTGAAGGTGCTGGCAGCCTTTTGACATTCCAGGCAGAGCTGGATTGCACCCGGGTAGTCTTCCTCCTGGAGGAACACAAAACAAAAGAGAGCCATTTAGTTAAAAAAAACACACACACACACACAAAGTTTACAGAGTGTAGTCTGTTCCCATTCAATAAACACCAAATCGATATCATATCATTTTGTGTTGATCCAGTGTGATACAACTGTCTTCTTAAGAAATGGCTCGTGTTTGTGTGGGTTTGTTTTTCAATGTAGAATCCCTATTATCTTTGACCTTTCAAGTCAGTTATAAACACATCTCTCTCTCTCTCTCTCTCTCTCTCTGTGCGTGTGTGTGTGTGTCAATACCTCAAGCATCTCGCTGAGTCTTACATCTGTTCTTTGCTGTGAAGGGAAGATTGACAGGAAGAAGAAGAGGACGTTAATACAGCATCAAATAACAAATAGGCCACAATCACGAGTGACAACCAGTTCTGCATTAGTTTGCCTTCCAGCTGTGACCATGTTGGAAACATCCTGTTGTCGTTCACACGTTCACGGATAAAGCAAATAATGAAAGCAAGTGAAGAGATGGATAAAATAGAGGATGTTTGGTATATACAATATAAATAAAATATAGCACTTTGAGGCACATCGGTGACCTTCAGTAGCTGAGTCTGACAGCTCATTCCTGGAGTTTGAAGACTGTTGTCTGAGTTTTATCTGGCCCAAACAGATTTTGGCTTTCATTTAATTAACCATGAGGTGTCACGCTGAGTGTCGATCTGTGCAGGGTGTGGCAGCCATGTTGGCAAGAAAACTGCTAATTTTGTTTTGGCGTTGAACCAGACGGAAGCTTTAGATCACAGCCCCAAAAATGATGTAGTAGTTACTTCAGGATAGTTGAGCGGGCGCGTGTCTCTCGGATGTTCATGGCTTTTACACTAAAGCCACATACTATTTACAATCGTGTCTGTGAATGTATACCAGCGTCTTGATGGTCCTCAGAGACTTGAGCAAGCCTGTCAGCAGTTGTCGTCTTCTCTGATTGGCCAGCAGACCCAGGCTGGCCTCGGTGAACTCCTCCTTTGCCACGCTCAGTTGTCTGCAGGCAAGATGTGAACGGGGAAGCGAGAACATAGCATCAATACGGGGAAATGTTATTTCATATTACTGAGCCGACAGTATAACTATAACCGGTAAATCTGAGCATTCTGACCACTTGAAACATGAAGCATCGTCACAAAATTGATACGACTAAAAGAAAAACAACATACTGTACAGACAGACTAACATGAGGACAAATGGTTGTTGTCTTATCGACGACAAGATAATAACAAGCCTAATAAATAAAGACTAAAGATATGTTATAACAGAAAGTATATAGTATTCTACTGGTGTGTTTTATTTTGAGCTACTTTCTTTCAAGGGCAGACAAGACAGAATCATTTGTCATGTGACCACAAGTAATAAGATACGAAGGGACAGACCAGTTATCTCAATGTGAAAAAACACTTAGTATGCAGATTTGGTTTGAAAGCGCTATTACAAGAGCTACTTAATTCAATGAATAGATCGTATGTAATAGAACATCATTACCTCCTTGCATTAGTGCAAATGACGGCTGCCAACTGCAGGTTGGTCTGTAACGCCGTCACTCTCTCCAGTTCCTGTGAACAAGGAACAAGTTAGTGGAGAAATGACAAAGTCTAGTGTATCTGTAAACACTGGAACAGACCATGTTAATGTGTATTTAGCAAAACTTTTTGTGAGCAGCAGTCCAATAGTTCAATAATAAATCAATGGACCACAGTCCCTCTATGAAAAATCACTGGTTGAAAGGTCAGAAAGAGGCTGATAGGAGCATATTCATGACATTGTTGCATTATATTTGAATTCTGCCTATTGTCATATTGTCAGTGTTGGTTTCCCTTCTACTCTCTGTGCTCCCATTAACAGTTGAAATACAGATAAAGCTCCTCTGATTTTCACATTTTTCTGTTTGTAGTGTCAAACAATGTCACCTATGAGTATGGAATAGTTACTGAAACCGGGCCCGTTAAGATCCCAGGTTCAGTCGCCTCTATTTCCAAGCTGCTGCTCCACTGCTGCTAAAAATCATGATTTTAAAACCACACAATTGTCATTTCATGGGAACTTTAACAGCTGTTTGTTTTCTTATCAGGAGTTAATCACATGTGCAGATATTTTGAGTAAAAAGTGGTTGTTCTAGGCAACTGAACAAATTCTATACCAACCTAGTAAAACAAAGAGATAAACTAAAAAAAAACTAAAAACCTGAGTTTGAGAATTGAGTCTCCACACATACAGTATTATTGTAGTATCTATATTCAATGACATTGTGAAAGTGGTTTCTTTCCGATGCCGTCAGTGACACATGTTCCTGATAATGCCATTACAAATCACTGTCACAGCTACACACCGTGCAGACATGAACAGCAATGCTTGCCAGTTGCCAACACACATACATCAGAGCGCTCTTCTGTGAGATGAACCCCGCTGTGAGCCTTTAATGAAGACTGATGTTACAGATGATGTAATTATGGTAAGTTAGGCATGGCGTCATCTGTGCCGGTGTGTATTATAGTTCAAGAGAACAACTTTCAAAACAGAATATCAAGGAGCACCATCCTCTCTTCAGAGTTTTGATGTGAAGAAGACAAATCAATGAGCACTCTGCTCTCCGAGTTCAGTTAATATGCCACTTCAATGACCTCTGCAGAGAACAAACACACTCTCAGCCAAAGCAGGGCCGAGAGGCAAATTGCTCCACTTCTATATTTTCGACTTTTCTTGTCCTCCTAGTGTTTTTATTTTCTTGGATCTGCCAGATGTCATGCCGGAGGTGGGAGATGCTTGTCCTTTGATTTTATTTGTTTAATTTTGTATCACCTCGCCGCAAAAAAGGCTCCAGTGTTCACAAAAGGTGTCTTCATTACGCTGTCAGACATAAAACAACCATTTACCAACAGAATATGGTCTGGGGAAATTCATTTTCAACGGTAATAAAAATAAAAAAAACAACAACAACATCAACAAGTGGCACTTCATGGCTGTGGGTACCAGATGAATGGTCCCATTCAAACCAATCTGTCCTCATGATCTCCAGTGCGGACGAAGATCTTGACAAGTACACAGTCTGCGAGGTTCTGAGGGGACGTGCACCATGCGAGTCTTATGCTTTTCTGCCTGGGGCAAGTGTTTCCAGGAAGAGATCATATCCAAGCTAGGGGTATATTATCAGAAAGATCAACTATTAACCTTAAAATTGTTGTTTTCCTGAATATTGTCTAATACCTATTGAAGAAATAGTTCAACATTTTGGGAAACACGCTCATTCCAAGTAAAATCCGAAGTCTGATGCCGCACGGTTAGTAAGGAGACTTAAAACAGGGGAGAGAGCCTTTCTCTGTGACAAACAGTGTGTTGCCTTGTTAAATCCAACAACACTGTGTTTATATGGGCAGGCATTTATGACAAATTGTTTATTGGTACAAAACCTGTATAAAACCATCACTTTTTTTCAGCATTAGAGAGGACTAATACTACCCCCAGTTAACCTATTTCATAATTTGGTCTTTTTACATCCTCAAGGAAAATGGTCATGATTTCAAACATACACCACATTTCTAAGTAATCGTATGCACATTCACAGCATCTGACACAAGTACATATGCACTGGTCAGAATAGTTTATTTGCATGGTGACCTCTCTATATTCAGGAAAATGCCCTTGCTCACGAAGCAGCAGCAAGCGGCTGGAGCTGGGATGACTCACCAGGAGACTGAGTCACATGCTGGAAACAATGCAGCCCACGTCTTTAGCATCTGCACCGTTAACATCTGTAAACCTCTATTACTGTATGTCTACTCCTGACATGAAGTGCTGAGGAGTTAAAGGGGTAGAGCAAATGAATCAGTGAGTACAGGTACAGGGTGGGAGAATTCAGTTCAGCAGTCAGTTATATTCAGCACAATTAAAGAGGTGCAACATAAACAGCAACCAGGTCGAACAGGGATCAATTTCTCATCTTTGTCCAACATCGCTACGCCCATTACCAACATACAGGTAATACAGTAGATAGCTGCTGTATTAACATGCAGTCCATAATGTAATGAACACACACACACACACACGAGTTATGTCCATCCACATAGAATAACAAGACAAAAACAGCTTAAATACACACACACTTGCCGCTTCAAACGTACACTAACACACACGCTCAGCATGCTGAGCACCTAGTATGTAGCCTCTGGCTCCAATTTGTTGTTCAACCTCAGCTCTGAGCCATCTATCCAGTCTGTGAGCTACAGTTAACCTGACAGACAACAGGCTCAATCAGCTTAGCCTGTGTGAGAGGAGATACAGCAACTGTGTACAATGGTGCGACTGGTCAGTAAAAGAGGTTAGACAACAGGTATGCATGAGTGAGATAAGCTTACAAACACAATGGGGGCTGATAAAGTAAAGAATGGACGAGTTTTTGATTATCTAACAACACACAAATATTAGCTCATCTCGTCCTGTGCACAAGAAGGAAAGGGATGAGCCTACTTAGGTGGAAATAAACTACACAACTTGACTCCTAGAATGTCGACAAACACAACTCTGGTGTGGGAAGGGAAGGTCAAGAAGGAGGAGATGTTAATTCACAAGGGAGATTTTTTCTTCCAGGCTTCCTTATTCATATATTCACAAGAGGTCCTTGCTGTGACCCTCCAGCACATTGACTATGCACCAGCCTCATGTTACCCTCCCTGCCCACACATTTTAATGCTGCTGCTGTTTGGGCTCTGTCCTAGTTGCCTTTTTAATTCTGGGGTGAATGGGAAACAAAGTTGGATGGTATTCAGGACGCACAAGTCTAGGGACTCCCAGCTAGGGTTGACATTTTTTTTATATTCAGTGTGTTTGCGTCTCCACATTCAAACGCATTTACCTAAAGGATATGTGAGTATGTATCTCCTCCACACACATAACCGCCCTGCCACTTCCATTTCCTATCAAGTTGTCCTGTACCAAACGGAACAACCTTTAGACAGGCGTGTAATTGGCGGGTATGACCACCAAGGTTGGACAAATTACCAATCTCTCTGCAAGGAGGCAAGTGGGGAACAAAAACAAAGTCAACCAGCAGTAACTGTGATGAATAAGTGTTTCCAGTGGGAAATAATTGAATACGAGTCTAAGTCCATTCTTTTGAGTGAGGGCAACCTAGTGCAAATTCATTACAACTCGGTCTCTACCAAGGTGATCTCTCTTTCCTGACAAGTCGAAGGGTCACGTAGTTTAGCCACTAAGTCTCTTTTTAACTGGAGAGATAAGAGAGCTCAATTATTTTAAATCACCACGCTACCTGCCAAGCTGCAGGAAATATGGCCACAGTCTCCTCGTCTTGAGTTACAGCATCAAGTAATGGTCAGGAGTGTATGTATCAGAATAATATGACGTCACCATGAATTTGACCTTTGACCAATTAGATATATTTGGATGAAAAATGATATCACATGATAATTTTATGATCCTATTGAGACATTTGTGTTAAATTGTGTCATGAGTGCATGAACTCACAAGTTACAACATGTTTTATGAGGTCATTGTGATCTTTATCCGTGACCACCAATATCTAATGAGTAGGGGTGAGAATCTTTTACTATCTCACGATTAGATTTGATTCTGATTTTTGGGGCTACGATTCGATTCAAAATTGATTTTCGATTCAAAACGATTTGATTCATATTATTTCTGCTTCAGTTTATCGGTGTGCAAAGGATCCTCATGATCTACTCCAGTCTGCTTTGCAAGACAGAATGACTAATGTCTCTTTTTCACATTTATTGAGTTTTAAACATTTATTCATGCTTGGATGGAATTGTTGAAACTGTTGCATAAAAGTAATATCACATATTGCAACAAAATTAAAAGTGCCTCTTTTTAATATTGCAAAAAATTAAGAGTGCCTCTTTTTAATAAAAAAACATGCTGCCTTTTAAATTCTAAGGAAATGGAGGCCGACAGCCAGCAGATTTGTTTCACTTTTTTATCTTTTTTAATCGATTTTGGGACATTTTATATCGATTCTGAATCATATTAAATGAGAATTGCAATTCTTATGTGAATCGATTTTTTGGCACACCCCTACTAATGAGGTCACGTTTGAACCCAAATGAATGTATTAGAAGAAATGTTTTCTGCATTTGTTGCCTTGCTGCCACATCGTAATTTTATTAATCAAAAAAATTAAGTAGTAGACGTGTTTTAGCCTCTTTGAGAGTTTTTTTAAACAACTTTTTTGTGGGAAAACAATTTTAATCAAAACATAGTCATAGCAAAGCATTTTTACGAATTTTAAAATGCCTCTTTAGGGGGACTTTAAGGAAACCTGGTTCCACTTCTGACCCCCTCAGCGTGCAGGCAGCAGCCATGTGTCACTAGAGGGCAGCATCAGTGACCCAACGCAGGTGCCAGCAGGAGGTTTGTCCCTCCATAGCTATGAATCACATCAGACACTAAGCAGGCGCTCAACACGAGGGCCGAGGCATGAGTGTGCGTGTCTGCACAATTTATGTGTTCACTGACGTGTTGTTCACAGCACACGAGTGCTGTGGAGCAGCGCCACTGTACCCTGTGGCTCTGTGCCTCTGCAGCAGCAGTGTGTGCATCTCAGTCTACATGTGTGATAGGACATCACGCTGAGGAGATAAGAAGACTTGGAAAAGAAAAGAAAAAGAGAGGGGAAACAGAAGAAGCAGGTGTACTGCCAAATACATGTACCGCATGTCTTAATTCCTCAGCTGCCTGGTCAAAAGGCTGGATGTTTACCAAGCTGTGTGCACAACACGCACAAGCAGCATCAAGTTCATCATTAGTTTTCTTTCAATCTCTAAATCTGTTTGAAAGCTAGCAAATTATGGAGCAATATTCTGTCTCCCCTCTCAATGTGACATTAATTCAGTGGATGTAGAAACTAAAGTGCCCTCTGAACTCCACGGGGCATTTGTAGAGCGTCTGAATATGGGCAAAGATGGGTCAATGGAAATGCCCCCGAAATCTCTGGCAACGTCGACTAATAAGCCCTGCTGTCATTTGCTCTCAGCAGAGTCACAGGGAGGGTCATAGAAATAATGATCAATTTGCTATTCAGAGACTGACCTTCAGATGGCTTAACAATGGCAGTAATCTCACTGCTGGTTCACTACGAACTAAATTTGTTAAAGCTGTCAGTCATCTGCTGCGTCTCACCAGGATCAAAGCATCACTGACAAAATACAAACTTGGCAGAGTCGAGCAAACTTCAACAGTCCGTCTGATGGGGACGAGCAAGATTTGATTTACTAGTCTTTTGATTCATAATTCAAATAAATCAAAAGGCCAAGTCTTTCAATCAGATCCAATACAACCATACATATTGGTAGATCTTTGATCTCCAGGCAAACCACTTTTATCGTGAAGGCCACTTAATGCAGCAACAAATCACACACATTTTTGGTTATTGTTTATCTAACTTGGAGTTTCATCTACAAACAAGTGCTGATACCCAAGATTTTTAAACCTCAGTCTAAAATGGAAACACAATGTTTCCCCCCTTTCTATGCAGCAGTGGGTTAAGCAAACCACTCTCAGCTCACAATTTAGAGGTTTGAACCTTCAAGAAAGTTGTTCTTTCTGCAAGTTGCATTTCTAAACACAGTGAAATAAATGATGTCACAACCGCTCACTGTTGTCAAATGAATCAGGTGAATCAAAGCGGTTGAAAGAATCATTGCCTCATCACCAGATCAAATGTGTTCTCCTGTAATGCCTGGTCTCCACTGGATCCCACCAAAAATAGACTGAATAATGGCCTACTTGATATAAAGACATCGTCACACATGCTAGTTCATTTCAGTTCATTGCAACATCACGAGTTGATCAAAGAGGGGATTAGTCTGAATTCACAATCTGACTATGTTCCAAATGAAAAATAGATTATTGCCCCACTTCTCCCTCATTCACAGCTGGAGTCAAAGTTCCAATTGCCATGGTTACAGAAATGTATGTAGCTGGTGGCAGGCAACCTTCACACCGACGAAAACCATGATGGCATCAAAAGAACTTGATGATATTGATTAAACCAAACAAACAAATAGTATAGGCTACAACTGATGTGATTTGGAATAACAGCTGAGTGGATGAAAGTGTTTAAGACGAGTGGCTGAGTGGGGATAAGTCAGTGTGGGGAAACAGACGTTTAATCTGTTGGCGAGTCGACCCTGCAGCTTACCTTGACATAAGCAGGCTGCTTCTCCAGAATGAGATCTGCGACCTTTTTAGAAACCTACAGATTGAGACAAAGAGAGAGAGAGAGCAATACAGTTAAAATGATGAACAGAATATAAAAAAGGGGGGTGAAAGGACTTGAACGTTCTTCCCAAATGCCAACCCACAAAAGCGGTTTGGCCACTGCAATCTTGCTATTGCGGATGGAGCGGGAATAGCAATCACTGATGTCTGTGTCTAAAGTGCCATATGACGGAAACCTTTTAAGAGAGAGTTTCTCTTTCTCAGTTTAATTTCATTCACCGTCGTCCTCAATAGCCTTCCGCTTGTTCCTTTTTCAGAAGGGCCCCTGTTCTCTCGGCTCCCATTGTGTTTTCTAATGTTCTCTCCTCTTTGTGACTTTTACCAACTTGACTCACAGCAGAGGTAAAGTAGCAATTATTTATAAAGCATGTGCCCTGCTTGTGACATGAAGCGCAGTATTAAGCATGGTCATGAGATCGGCGTGACCCCCTGCTATGGGTGTTGCTTTTACTGGAGTAGGACAAAAGCTGAAGAACATTCGACAAGGTGGGGGAGTTATGGACAACTCCTTCCTTTTCATTCAATACTTATGACACGTTTCCAAAAGGTCATTGTACACTGTCCACAGGATTGTTTTCTCATCCTACTTTGTCCTTGGATTACACATGTGTGTGTAAATCTTCATCAATAACTTTCCAAAATCCACACGTTTACATTAATTGGCTATAATCTTGACACTAATGCACTTTAAAGTGGTATTTGGCGATTGATTTGGTTTTGCACTTCCATAAAGCTGGTTGACCTAACGGCCAAAAAAGCCATTTCTTTGTATATGAGAAAGGCTAAAATACTTATCCAACATTTCCAACTTACATTCTCAAACCCACGCCCATACTGAATCAGCCCTGATATTACTAAGATATCATCAGACTTGAGAGAGCTCATCAAACAAGATATTATACAGTAGTTTTCACATCAACAGCGGCAATTAAACTCACTTTTAATGAGTAACATTGGATAAATGCCCCTTTAAAACAGGGCCCCAGTGTTGGATGGTCTGTCTGATTAAAAAAAAAAATTACATCCTAATTTATGCTCAGTAAGGGCTCATTTCTAGAACTCATTGACAAATTATTTTCAATGTCAAAGTCAAGAATGAATTTTCAAGCTGAAATCGTACTCTTTTTCAAATCTTACAAGATGACATGAGCTGGAGACGAGTGTGCTGCTCATTATAATGACAAAAGACATATACTTGTCCAGGAGCTGAAACTAACCAACTACCTACACCGACACACACACACACACACGTTGATTTTTACGACGCGAGTGAGAGTTTATTGGAAGCAGTGAGTAGGTGTTCATATCCGCTAGTATGAAGTATGAAGCAGACGGGGCTAGGATGACATTTGGACATGAGGTAAGTAAGTAGTTGCATGATAGCCAGCTGGAGACCTAAGAAAGATGACAAATGCAGCTCAGTTGAAACTGTTCATTCCACAGGGTGTGTGTGTGTGTGTGTGTGTGTGTGTGTGTGTGTGTGTGTGTGTGTGTGTGTGTGTGTGTGTGTGTGTGTGTGTGTGTGTGTGTGTGTGTGTGTGTGTGTGTGTGTGTGTGTGTCAACATTCATACAGTGAGGTAGGTCATAGTGAAAAACTATTCACTGCTTGGAAGGAGTACAACACATTGGGCACGGAAATGGTGAAGAAACACTGAAGAAAGTTACATTGTTGCACTGAAGAAAGCCAAAGATGAATGAAAAACAGAACCGACTCAAAATAAGGCCAGAACGCCACCTTTTGGCAACCTACTGACTTTAACACTAAACTTTCCCAAGAGTGAAAGAATCTGAGAAAATAATGAATTCCCAACTGTGAGTAACCAAATCCTCCCACCTGAGTCACAGGGCCAAAGTCATTAGTCCTCAGCTCACACTCTCGTACACAAATGAAGGCTAATTGTGTAGAAACTGGGATTGGAGAGCAGGCACAGTGCATGTAATGTTTAGCAGATGGAGTAAATGTTGTCCAACACACTAGTGACTGATAATGAACAGTCATCAACTCGGACACAAAGGAAGATGACGAATGTAATTTTTTTTCCCCCTACGGGGACATCAGCATGCCGCCAGGACAGAAAAAAAAAAAACAAGGCAGTCACAGGAAGAGACAGACGGCAAACTGCAGCTCAACTATACTCACCCAGAAAAAGATAATGAATGCAAGCATCCCTAACAAAGATAGAACATGTTTGTACAAATTGTAGCATTCACTCATTAGCATGAAGGCTTAAGACTATGTATGTTAGGCTTATAATGAACGTGCCCGAATAAGAACATGTTTGCTACTTCTTACGGGTGTTTACGGAGATGTACGAGGCAATTAGAGGTTATTAGCTGGTGCTAATTAAGGGAAACAGTTGTATCAAGCAGATAAAAAGGAGTGCAGGCCAGTGTCTCTGACAGAGAAAGCTGGGACGAAGGCTGAGTAAACGCATCGATGGGATGAGTTTTCCACCGGCAATGCACTGCTCTTCACTCGTAAAGACGGAAAGTAACATTTGGAAAACGTATTCCAAAAGGTTCCATGTCTCCTGTGTCGAGTCACATTCTATCAGACCGACCACCAAATGGGCTGTTGGGGCACTTTGCTGCTTCTCAAAATACCACCGCACCCCTGCTTTGCCGCTGTTTGTGGATGTCACCTTTTCATGCAAGGACGTGATCTCTCGTGCTCCATTTTCGCACACACGGACACACGCACGCCCTCTCTACCTTTAACTTCTTCTGCACAGTGGGACATCGGCTCAGTCTGATTTGAACACAGGGAGGAATTTGGCATTCAGGCACGATTTAGGCAAAGGTTGCATAACCATTGCTAACTTAAAAATAAAAAAAGCAAAGGGAGAGAATTCATTACTCCTGCAGGAGCCACAGTCGTTGCTATAGTTTTCAAGTTTCATTAAAATTCGATCATCATTCGCTTCCTCTGACATCTCTGCAGCCTATATTCATACAGAATACAAGAAAGTTACTTTCAGATGGATGGGAACTAAAATGCAAAATGTTGTTGTTGGTGGATGGACAACATAATGTTCCTGTGTAGGTTTATTGTCTGTCCTCTCATCTTCAGTAGTAGTATCTTCAGAGTATTTTAAGATTTCAAGATCTCGAGTGAAATATTAATGGTAACAGTTGTTCAACTATTGCATCAGATAATGACTACAGCTGATAAAAGCCCTCAGAATACCAATACAAGCTTGTGTGTCCACATTAATTAAGGCCTCCTAGCATTTATGCCTTGACATGGGAATTGTGACAACCACACACAACCAAACTGTCTCTGAACCCTGACATTTTGCGTACAGGCCGAAAGTCTTGCGGCGCGAAAAGGCAATTAGCCCTGAGATGAGCCTCTGCCAGGCGTGTGTCAAAAATGCCAATTAAGCTTGGATACTGTGGCAAAGAGACAGGGCAGTTGTTCTCTTTCCCAATGCCACAGCAAGCCTGTTCTACCCTACAGACAGGCCAGGCAGGGAGGGAGGGAGGGGAAGAAAAAAAGAAGAAGAGAGGATAGTTTATGTCAGTGGTAAGTCAAGCAAAGGCTCACACTGAGTGGTAAACAGAGGAATAAGAACATGCAGCCCATATGGCGCAGTACTGCATCTTTCTCATTTACATCTCCCTGCCTCTCTCTAGGACACACACCTATGTTGAGCTGCTTTACAGACACTTATGGCATCACATATTGATAGAAGTGTGTGGAGAGCCTCCACATCATCTGGCAGGAGGAAAGGCCATCACAGGACAGCTTCATGGTGAGAAAGTCAACGCACTATTATGGTATCTTCAAAGGGCTGCGCTCCGTCTCACACACCGAGGACGCTGTGCCTTTGTAGGCTTAGAAGTGTATGTGTGATTGCCCACCTATAGAGATGGACTTTCCATCCCCAGCAGCAGGAGGTCTGCAATAGTTTGGTCAACCACAACATGTGCACAGTCAGTCACCCACATGTACTAAATAGAAATGTGATGCATGAAGTAGCACTGATTGCACCAGCTTCACCTGAAACCAAATCAAAAGAAAACTGTAATCATCTACAATCTGCACCATAGTTTCATACACATGTTTTTGTTGTTGCCATGAATCAATCATTTAAATACTAATTATGGCAAAATAAACAGAACCTTTTATCAGTTTATTTCAAAGACTTTGCTGCAAAAATTACATTCTAGTCTAGACTGATATGGATGTAAACAGAAATTTGACTGATTAACAAAGGCATATCATCAGGCAGTAATTCCAGTTTGATTTGTTTGGTTTTTTTTTAACCAGACTCCATGTTTACCAATATCAAATATCCATTTACTATGTCATAGAGAGATGGGAACAATTTCAATGGCATCTATAAAAAATACATTATCATATATAACTGTATTAAAAATGTCTGATCTCTGTCTTGTGGTTATTATTCTGAAAATGTCGAAGTGATGGATGAGACTTTTTGAGTGGTTTATTTGTTTTGCCAAGCGGTTTTTCTTTCTCCTAATGAGTGTATAGCATAAACAGTGATTACTGTACCCAAAGTGTTAATCTGCTCATATAAAGTAAATGTAAATGCCTTTTACATATACTTTGTTAATATTTGGACAATTACTGATCAAAACCAATAATTACTGCATGTATTCTTCATTCATTCTTCATCATTAGTTTTTAGCTTATTATTTCATCCTTGACTGTTGTCTCCTTTATTCTGTTTGTCTATAGATCAACAAAACCATAACCACCAGCAACCATAACGTAATACTAATTCGAAAAAAAAAAGAGAAAAAAAAGAGGTATATAGCAAATATATTTTACAAAAGCCTCGGGGTAATGAGGTAGACAAACAGGTAGCGTTTGCCCATATAGACTCAGGACTGCAGGCTTGCGCTGATAAGCATGCTGAGAAACATAGCTGTGGATTTTCTAGCTGACAGCACATTCAACCAATTACCATGGCTATTCCCATGAGGTGCCTGCAGGCTTACAGCCAGAGAGAGAAGAAGAGAGAGACAGAGACGGGGTATGTGCGAGAGTACATTTGCGTACTCTTAGGCTTCGTTAACTTGTGGGTCTCGCCATGCCACAGGCCACAAAGTCTGGGGCGTCCTCTCAACTCAGCGGACAGCTCTGTGGGAAACTGCCAAACATGTCAAAAGAGGGGAGCAGCATGTATTAAAAAAAAGAAGGATAAAAGGAGGTGTGGAGGGAATAGATGTGGCAAAGGGCTGAGGGAGCTGATGGAGACAAACAGGTGTGCAAAAGTACAGAACCTTGTCAGGAAGAAGGGTAAGTGGGCGAAATCTGCAGCGGACTGTGGGGATTCAGGGAGCAAAGGGGAAAAGAGCTGCTTTTCTCTCCCACGTGTTCCTATAAATAGATTTTGTTGACAGGCCGGCTCTCTAGTCTGAACCAGCGAGTACCTGAGTGCCCTCTGAATGACGGCCACCGTGGAAATGGTCCTGCTGTGGCCGCAGGAGGAAAACACAGTCACTGATGTCACAGAGTCCACGATCATGCAATAATAACGCAGGCACAAAGTCTGAGCAGGTCTGACTCAGTCACCAGACTGTCTACGTGTCTACAGTGTAAAGCAGTTTGTAAGAGTTGAGGCAGTTCTCATAAATTTCTTTCAGGTGAGATTCCACCAGGAACAAACTAAGGATACAGGCAGTTTTAAGTTTTAGATCTTTTAAACAGAGAAACTTGTGGGATAATGTAGAAAATCACTGATTAATATCTAATTTGAAGATTCGAATCATATTAAGTCACTACCAGTAATAAAAACTGCTCCTTGAAAAATAATATGAGAATCCATGTAATTCTCATGCAGTCTATAGGAGGAAACATTCTCATCACAAACAAAAAATGAGGTAAGGCACTAGCCACAAAATCAAAGACAGAGGCTTTCAAAAGAAACAAAATATCAGTATTCATGAAGGTAATCCGTAATCTCTTGTTAATGTTACCCACCCTGGGAGAAGACGGATTGGCTTCTCGCCGGCTTCATTAAGAACAAATGCACATGCCAGGGGGGAGGGAGGAGGGTTAGCTCTGAGTTTTTACCACAGTGAAATAATGCACATGAAACTGTAGGGGGAGCTCCGTAGAAGGAAGCGACAAAAACAGAGAAAAAGCGACCAGACCCTCATAGCTCCCCTATAAATACTGTCTAAACCTGAATGAACTCTTATGTTAAAATGAAGTCCTAAGTGCTTCGACTGAAATCATAACATCATGTACAACTGGTCGAAAACCTCAAAAAAGCTGTTACGTGAACGTTTAGTTTGATTTGTTTTTCATTTTCGTGAACAAAGGCATTTCACAAATGCAGCAAGAGAATAAGAGCAGGATACGTACCGCTGACTGTTGTCTCTTCAGTTTGTCTCTATGCTCCTCCAGTTCCTGCAGATTCAGCTCAGGTGGAAGTTTCTATAATCACACAAATTGAGACCCACAGTCTTATTGTTTGTTTACAGTAGATCATCCTACACAGGTGAGAGCACATGGGACATTTGCAGACACAGCACAGTTTGTAAGACAGTGTTACTTCTATACAGCTGCGGACTGCAGCCGCTCTACTATTCAATTCAGCTTCATTGGTCGAGAGAAGAACTACAGCAGTATCCAAGTTCTGGTGCTCAGGTTCACAGCAGGGATTTAATTTATCTTCAGAGAACTAATCTTTATTCCTGAGCATCTTAATGTATCAAAGATATCTCGCTAGGCGTTTCAAAGAGTGAGCTTAAGCTGTTTCACTGCTATGACTGAGGATAGCTCTTCCTCTATTTTAAAAAAACAAAAAACCTTGCTCAATAAATACACTTTGCCAGATCATAAGTCAGATTAGTGGAGAAGGTATAGAGATAGTAAACAGCAAACAAACTCTGCTTGAAAAAGAAGATATTACAAATCCATGGCCCAAAGGATGATAGGTAATTACTTTCCTCTTGACTGAGAGTCTCATTTCAGATGGTGTAGCAAAAGCAAGATAAATCTAATGAGATTTCACACCCTTCTTCTTTTGAGCGGATGCAATCCATCAATCCAGATGTCAATGGTTTGCATGCAGCTGAGCAGAAGTGTAAGAGACAGCAGCTCAGGTGAGACAGAGTCTTAACTCTGCCAGTCAGACGAGGTTCAAAGCACAAGGAACCATATTTATCCACATTAGAAATGCAATATTGCTGTTATCAGAATTACTCAAGTGTGGTAGGGTTTGCTGGAATTATCATTTCACCGAGGGGGGCGTGCGGACCTGGGAGAGAGTCTGTTGTCATCATTTTACAGGTGAGTGGTGCTCATTCAGTCAATAGCACAAGCACTTGCTCATTCATACAGTGAGTGTCTGACCTCCAGTTCATGCTGCACCATGTCGAAGGAGTCATTAGAGAAGTAGACCTCCTCAATGCTGTCGATGATCTCCTGCTCGGCCTGAGGGTCGATTGGCTGCTCCCGCAACTCCCGCAACTCCTCCTGTCAAGACAGAGAGAGAGAGACAGACGTCAACAAAAAGAGAAAGACTGTATTTTTTAAAAAGTATAGCACTTGGGAGCGTTTCAGACGCACTGAGGCCCAAACAGAAACATGTTCAAAACAGAAAATTACGTCATTTCCTAATTAATGAAAACAACAAACAACTGAAACTCTAATGAAACCTCCAGAAAATACATCAAAGCAGAGGAAACAGAGAAATTGGATGAGGCAGAAAGAAGGAGAAAGATGCAAGGGGGGAGAGAATATAAAAGCAAGAGGATGAGATTAAAGGAACAAGAGGCGGAGAGGAGTCTGAGGGCAAGGTCAAGTGTGAAGGACAAAATGAAAAGGAGGAGGAGGTGGAGAGGAAAGGGCAACAATGGAGAAAGAAGAGGTGAGTAGTGGGGAAAGTTGGAGGAGAAACCCTCAACCACGGGGTTCAAGAGGAGATTGCAGCTTGTTTCGTTGGACAGCTATCGCAGGGGATAGCAGGCATCCTTCAGAGGAAAGAAAAGAAACAAAGCGAATGTCTTGAAAAATTCATCAGAGATTCTCCCACAAGGCGTCTTTGAGAGACATTAGAGCCGTATTGATTAACATGCTGGGCATCCATCACAGCTTATTGCTGCAGGGAGCCTTCTAGATGAAGGGTTTGAAGCGCACGCTCCCTCCTGACCTCCTTAATGAGTGGAGCTGTAGTCAGGTGAAGAACAAAGCGGCGACTAATATCGCAGCCCAGTCCGAAGACTGAACTGAGATTGTGTGAGACAGTGAGATACTGGGAAATGTTTTATTTACGGCTAGAAAATATAAGAACAAAATAAAACCAAGCTGTTGTTGGGTCTATAGAGAAAAGTTCCTGGAAAGAACAAGTAGAGCACACCGGGCTCATGAGGCTGATGACCCTCCGCTCAACACCTTCAGAACAAAACCAGAGGCTGAACAGGGACCCCTAGTGCCCGATGTTAGAAGTAAACGTAGAGGAACAGCAGCTGAAAGTTCAGTGACAGTAGAACTATTTTCTCCATCATAGAAAGAGAACTTTATTTACCAGTCTGATCTAGTTTCAGCATTAAGTTTAAGTCCCCTTAAAAAAAAAGTCAACAGTGTGGCATAAAACGTTGTGCACTATTTACAATACATTGTATTTTATGAACAGAAAAATTACTGTTGTAGGATGATGATTGTCTGAACTCTTAGAAGCAGGCTGCGTTCACACCAGTCACCACACCAAGTGGAACCAAAGTGGAAGGACATCCAATTTTTTTTGCTTTTTTGCTGTCTCTCATCATTCTTCAGGTTTTTTTTTTAAGTTTATTGATTATTTGGTCTGGTGTTGGCGTGAACCCAGCCTTGCATATCTTCCCTAGAAGATAAGAATTACATTAATTTATTGAGCCTCAAAGGGAAATGTTCTTTCTTGTGCTTCTTTCTAGCTTTTCGATGCACCCCATTCGCACGCAAAAAATATTTTTCTCCCCGTTGTCGGCCGCTCGCCTTGACTTTTCAGGTTCCGAACCTGTTATTTTTCTACACGTGTTGGCCGTTTCAAAATGCGGTTCTGGAACCGGAGCCGGCATGGAGCCCTGCTGGTGTGAAGCCGTACTAGAGGAAAAGTCAGAGGATTACCAAAGTCACGGGGATTCATTATCATAGAAACGTGACCCACTTGCCCTTTGAGACAAACTGTTTGTAAAAAAAATAGGCTATACAAATAAAACTGCCTTGCCTTGGGTCTGACATGCACGTATTCAGGTCTGGACCAAAGTACTAGTCCCTTGAGCCACACCTAAACATCTTACACAACACACCAAACAGCACAACATTACACTATTACAGCTTTCATAATGAAAACATCTCATGCTTGGTGGCTTCACTTTGTGCTCCGAGTGAGATGTCTCTTATTAAAGTTAATGCTGAGTCTAAGTTCTTGCTGCTGGTGTGGGATCGATACATTGAGGCATCAGCACACTAAAGCATAATGGCACTAAAAATAGACCAGAGGGCTTGGGAAGGAGGTGAACCAAGATAGATGTGGAATTAGGGGATAAATATAATCTATACTCCCCTATAGGTATCCAGAAATGAGCATATTATAATCTCTCATATGGATCTCAGGGCATTAGCTCATATAGACCTCATCCGATAGCAGACACTAATCAAAAGAACCTCTACACACCCGCCTAGCCGCAAATATTCTCCCAGCCACTATCAGCCAGAGGTGTGTGGCAAAGTCATGAAGTGTGCCGAGTGTGTCTGCATGTGTTTTACTGAGTTATATATGGCAACACTGTTGAGTATCTATCGTTTTCCACACAGTAAAATGTTGTTTAAAGTCCCCCTAAAGAGGCATTTTAAAATATGCAAAAATGCTCTGCTATGACTATTTTTTGATTAAAATTGCTTTCCCACAAAAAAGATGTTTAAAAAAAACTCCCAAATAGGCTAAAAACACATCTACTATTTCTCCCTCATTGAAAAATCCAGATTCTATGAATATTCATGAGTATGCAAATGTGACTCGCGCCCGCCCACCACCACCGTGTTGCTAAGTAACGGCGGTGCACGTTAACGGGGCACAAGGTTTACACTGGGGTTCGAACCCAGGTCTCCCGCATCCAAAGTGGCAAATATACTGTACCTCTGGACCACAGCAACTAATGATATGCTTGAACATCGTAAGTAGATCACATCACAGTGAACAACAAATGAGATGCAAAACAAATTCAATGGGATTGGTTGCTAGGGATTATGACGAAGTAATCCCGACTGTTTGCTGAAAAACTGAATCCAACTCTTTCAGACTCTGGCTTTGAAACTGCATTTTCAAATCTAAAATGCTCAGTTCTGGCTGCATTAGTGACTTTGCTGCTGAAATGTCTTGTAGCAGAACCCAAACACTATATTGACATGTTAATAATTCCAAAAAGTCCATTTTTGGTTTAGGGGGACTTTAATTTAATTCAATTAAACAAACAGAATCCCCTTTTGCAGATGTAGCTATGTGCTATTGTAGAGCACAGACGTTCAGGCAAGCGTGTGTGTGTGTTTGAGTCAGGTGAAGGAGTGAGCAGCCCTGGGGGAAGATGAGTGGGTGAGTGTGTTAGACTGGAAAGGAGGGGGAGAGATAGGAGGTAGGAAATCACGCTCTGCCATCAAAAAGGGTGGGTGGGAAATCAGCTCAAATGAGAAGGAGAGTGAAAAGGGGAGGGGGGGGGTGAGGCAGATGAGTCACCGCTAGCAAAAGTTAGAGCAGAAAGAAAAAGGCAGAGGAATGAGCAGCAGAACAAAAGACAATGATGTCTCTCCCGTGAAGCTTCCCCAGTGCGGTTAGAGAAATTCACCTTCCCTGTGTCGACAACTCAGTCTGCCACCTGCAGTGACGTCCAAAAGACTCAACTTCTTCAAGTGAGTGACTCATTGAGGGGCTGCCTGTGGGTTCAATTATTCCCTGTGCCCAGCCACAAAACAAAACATATGCCCTGTGTCCCACGTGTCACACTCAACATCAGCTGCTCCGAGGCTTTGATCAAATTTCACTTTGAAGGATGGGACAAACAAACCACCCAGCCGTCCGCTTCCACAAATTAATGAAGTTTTCATCCCGATGCGGAAGTCAGAAGAAATCTATCTGCATCCAAACAGCGCGATGTTTAACAAGCCTTATCAAAGAATCAAAGCACATATTCGTCTGGAGTGCTGCTCACCGACTGTGGAAAATCAAGAGTGGGACAAAAAGGTTCTCGACAACACGGGACTCTGATGAAACAAAAGACTGAATAAACAAAAGGAGGTTCGTGGAAAATCCTGTGAGACACAGGGAGAGAGAGAGACGATGGGATGTGGAGAGCCAGGCGAGGGCCAATTATTTCCACTATGCAATCATTTATTAGAACAAATCAAAAACTCCTCACTGTAATCAGCGCTGAATATGTATGCGCACCGAACAGGGTGTATATCCTCGGCTGCTCCTAAACAAGGGTTTAACAGTTGTCTTCTGGGACGTCAGGACAAAATGACAGCCGACAGCAATATCCAGGCTGTCAGCCGCCGGGTTAACAGATAACAATTTTGAATTTTCACTCAGAAGTGTGTGATTATTATAGCTATACCTTTCTTTTCACCTGTCGTTGGTTCAGTCGTGCAGTTATGAGTGTTTAACCAGGGCTTTGGATGCACATAGCTTATCTTAGAAACTAATCTGATTGCATAAACTAAGGTCATAACACAAACTGAAAACCCCCAGCGAGAGCAAAACGCAGGTCATGACACATGCCCTCCTCCCAGCTGTAGCCCCAGTCTCTATCTCCAGATACATATTTCTAGCCAGAGGCACTCAGCCAATCGTAAGCCTTAAAATTTTTAAGGAAATAATGCAACATTTAGCAGGCGATGTACTCAGCCCGTGTAAATGAATGTTTCCACCCTTGAGATAGAAATGTGTTAATCAGTAAACTGAGGGTGACCCCTGCTGGTGGAAGATGGCAACTGCATGAGCCTGTAGCACCAAGAAAACTCCTGTTTACCTCAAGTAGAAAATATTTTATATCAACGAATTAAAGCTTTGGGGTTCTCTGGTGGGTGAGTGGTTAGAGAACATGTCTCATATGGGCTCTTATGCAGGAGATCACAAGTTTGATTCCCAACCAGGATGATGATTTACTGCGTGTCCTGTTCAATAAAAGGCAAAAATGCCTGGGAAAATAACAAATAAAGACAAGTTCAGTATCACGCAGTGCTTTACCTCACAATATAAGAATATGGGGCTCCACAGGCCTTGAAGAGGTTAAGAAACACTGACACAGAGCTCTTTAGGAAGTGACTCGCAGAGGGACAGAGGCTTTGATCAGAGAGGATTGGAAAGGAGGGGAAAAGGTTTGTTGCTGTGTTTGTTTTTAGTGTGAAACCACAAAGCAGCTTATTCCTTCTAAAGAACCCAGAGAGATTAACAAAAAGAGCAAAAACATCAAAGTGGTCAAAAATAGCTCAAAGCCACTTAGAGTCATTTGAATAAAAAAAAAGTTAATTTAAAAAAAAAAAGAAAGAAAAAAAACGCCCAAGGCTGTGATTTAGTTAAAGGTTGTGGTCTTGTTGGATAGATGAGAGAAGATTTTCTTAGCCATGTTTTAGCAAGTCTTGAATACAATGCACTTAATTTTTTTTTTTTTACTTTTTATACTGAGGATAATATCATGTTGAAATCCTTGATAAGGTCAAACTTTTATTAAATTCAGTTCCCTGGCTCGTTGTCCAAATTTACATGTGAATGTGAAGGTCATTAATTGCACAGCAGCAGGTGAACAAGTATCACATATTTCTTTTGGCGCTTTTCCACTACACAGTCACAGTACGGTACGGCACGGTAAGACTTTCCCCTAAAGCCAACAATCTGACCTCTTGATGCACACATAACCAGACTGACATCTGTGAAAGCAATAAATCAAATGCCTCCACTTCTTCAGCAGCAACACTACACACACAAAACAGCATTACACATATCGCACCACTCATCTCAAAGTTCATTAACTTGTGTAATTATCATATAGGCAGATCTGCTGGGGAAGCTGTTATGGTCTGTCAAAGATTTGACAGATGTCCCCACATTACTAAGCAAACAGCAATGCTTGAAAAGCTGCAGAGCATCATCTGTCACAGCCAAACAAGTGACGTAACCAATTAGTCAAGTTAACATTCGTTGGATTTTTTTAAATCGGTTTTCAAGCAAAAGAGCCAGAAATTCATCTCTTCAAATGCAAACATCTGCCGCTTATCATCATCATATATCATTACATTTTCATGATTTTCTGACATTATACAGATCAAACAATTCATCTATTCATTCACAACAGTGAAAAAGTGTTTTATTAGCTCAATATGTGTTGAATGCTTACCAACAGCGCATGGGCGCGCTTTATGTTTGATTGTGGATTGTGCTTTCTGAGGACTGTACATCCCTGATTAGTGTATGTGGTGATAATGAATAATGAAAACAATCATTAATTGCAGTCCCAGTCATACAATCTTATTGTTTGTTTTCATATCACTGACACATTAAAACTCCAGAGTAATGCCCAAATAATGACAGCACAGCGGCATCATTTGTCAATCCTCCCCCGCATCAGTCCTCCCCCGTACAGCCAGCCAGATGTTGCTGTCAACTCCTGGGAGATGATGAATGATGTGAATCAGCTAAAATGGTTGGAATCAAAAATGGCTCCCAGCATTCTGATATTATCATAATAATGCAAGCACGCAGTCAAGCTCGTTGGTGTCATTCTCCGACACGGAGCGTTGTGTTCAGCGCTGTCCACAGAGGCAGCGGCCAAGAGGGTCGGTCTGTCACCTCTGGTCAAGAAATGCTTCAGATACAGACAGAAACAACTGTAATCTTTTGTCTCTTGACACTCACTGAGCATTTACAGTAGTGCTGAAAAAGTAGGTGAACCATTGAATTTACATCCGATTGAACCTCCCTTTGACTCCCAGAACCTTAAAGCCCCTGTACAGACTTTTCATTTAGTGTTGATTTTGGCGGCCCCTGTGGACGAAAGCGGTGGTGTTTTGCCGGAATGAAGACTGCATTTCCCACTGTCATGAAGACGTTTGTCTGGGCGGCACGTGTAGATTTGTTTTGGAAACGTCGGAAAGAAGACGGGACTTGCTTTGAAAACTTTTCTTTTTTTAGCAGCTATCTGCAGCGTGCGTAGTAATGTATCTATTCGTATCGTTTCGTCAGTGGTCCGACTCGACCATGCCTTCCAGAGGTATAGAATTAGACTACTTAGAAATAGCGTATCTTCATTTGCTGTTGTAGGTAACAGAGACACATCAGCAGAAACCAGAGACTTTCGCGTATTCAGTTAAAAGCTCCGTACTGGGGCTTTAAACAGGCTCTCCCATGCTGCTGATCAGATCTGAAACGATTGAGGACAGTTCTTCCCTCAGAGCTTCTTCACCTCAGACGTATTCTTAGGGATGTCTGGTGTGAGCTGCTCTCGTCAGCTCCTTCCACAGCATCACCACTGGATTAAGGTCTGGACTCTGACTGGGTCACTCCAACAGGTTGACATTTCTTCATTTCAAGACTGCACAACTTTATTAAGTGTTGCTTCTATACCGCCCCGCAAACCTTTGATTAGACCTCAGGTTTGATAATAACCCCTTATTGGTATTATTAACGAAGACATGCACATGCTTTTTCCGGATGTGAATTTAGTGCATTCAATATTAGACATAAAGAAACAAATGATTTGTCTTATTAGTTAAAGGGACTACGAGGGGTTTTGGAAAGCGAAGTGTTTTCAAACTACATTTCCCATGAGCCTCCGCACGCACTGTGAAATTTTTGGACCAGCGCAAGACGGACAAAAGCAAAAACATTCACCAAGAATGTTTTCATTGATCAAGAATGAAAGTCGGAGGTTTGAAGAGGATCAGATACCGTCGTAGTTTCAACCATAAACAATGCCAATAATGAGGAGAGAGAACGGCATGAAGGGGCGGTCCTCTCAGTGGCCCTCATTTATTAAACTTGCGTACACCAAAAAAATGGGTGTACACCAAATTCACCGCAAGGATCGGCATTTATTAATCTGAGCGTGAGCGTACGGTACGCACAAACCTCACGCCAGCTCTGACCAGGTGTACGCACATTTGGAACCAGCGTAGAACATGCAGGAACGAGTGCTGCTGTGTCAGAATGATTATTAAACCATAGTCTAATAACGCAGCGATGTGGACCACATGTTGTTGTTGTTTATATTGATAAAAAGATAAAAAGTAGCCAAAAAAAAAAAAAAGAAACGATAAAACCAAGTCCGTGTTGAAAATATAACTCAAGTTTTATTTTGGGCAACTGAGATGAATTAAAAACCACGACGTGACAGATGCTCGTTAATCAGCTGTGTTAACAGAAACAGTCAATGATAGACAGACCTGTTATTGTAGAT
Organism: Trachurus trachurus; assembly: GCF_905171665.1. Classification (NCBI taxonomy): domain Eukaryota; kingdom Metazoa; phylum Chordata; class Actinopteri; order Carangiformes; family Carangidae; genus Trachurus; species Trachurus trachurus. The sequence goes on along the minus strand of NC_139904.1, from coordinate 23,901,800 downwards.
CACACACACAAACTTCCAACATCTCCTGCACCAGAGCATGACCGGACGGCTCCTCTCTCTCTCTGCCGGACACCGGAGCCGGGGGGGCTCTGGTACCTGTCCAGGTGCAGCTGATCTCCGCAGCGGAGTCTCTTTTTTTCTTCCCCCGTCACCGGGACCTGTCAGCGGGACATCGAGCCGGTGTTTCACATCTCTCCATCAGCCGAACCATGCCAGCGGTGCTGATGGTCATAAAGTCGCGTTCGCAGCAGTAATATGCCTATGATTTCTCCTCAGTCACTTGTGTTTAGTAAACTGCAGGAGCATTTCATGACATCGCTGGTTTTCCTGACGTGGTCGGTGACACGTGCGTCTGCAGCCTCCATCCACCGGGATGACGCTTATCAATCACAAAATCTATCAATCTATCAATGTCCAGATATTTAATGTTGCCGCCCTCTCCCTGTTCAACGCGGTAATGTCAGTAAAGTCCCTCTTCTTGGCAGTCTTCCGTGTCTCCATGTCGTAAAAGGGGCAGGGCGACGGCTCTAAAGCAGGAATATATCGGGGCGTGACACTTAAATTACGCTCGTTTTCAGCCGCCGGATTTATCACCACCACGCCGGTTCTACGCCGAAATCAGCAGCGTACACACTTTTAGTAAATCACACGTGACACTTGCCGTACACTGATATTTACACCAGAATCTACACCAGATCCTGTGCAAGTTTGATAAATGAGGGCCTGTGTGTGCAGCCAAGGGATGCGCGTGAATGTGGTGACGTAGGGACGAGGACCAATAGATCCATGACGAGGGCGGGGACTGCTAACACCATCGGCTGACAAGAAGTTAGCCAAAACGACAGAATCGCTTACTTCTGCTTTAATATGAGACTCTTTTATAGAAAACTCCTCTGGGTCTAAAATAGATTGTGTTGGTCAGAATTGATCCATATAGGATGACCTGATCATATTGTAATATAAAGACAAATGTATACATAAAAGAAGATAATCCCATAGGATATGATCATTCCTCTCTCCCTCTACCTTTTCTCACCACTGTAAAGTCTGGCCTGTGTGGGTGTTATCTCATTTTCCTGAAAGCTGAAAAGCCCTGCGGCAAAGTAAATAAAGCCCAAGCATAACATCATCAAATAATAAGCCCCGTGTTTTGGTTGAACACACAGTAAGCAGGTGTTTGCAGTGCACACAGGTGAGTGAATACATGGGTGAGCTCGAGCATTAGGTGTAAGCGTGTGTAATCCTCACATCTATATTAAATCCTGGCCAGTGTTTCTGTCGCGCCATACCATGCTGCCCCATTACACATAAACTGAACAAAAGCGCACATGATAAGACGCACAATCATTCTTGTGGACCATGACTTTCAGGCCTAAAACATAAAGGGGTGTTTGATTACTGCATATCCAGTTTAGCCACATTCACTGATACCAACCCCGAAGCCGGGGGTGGGGTGGGGTGGTGGGGGGGCATGCGTTGTATGAAAAGAAACAAATCTTTCCAAAGGCACTCCCGTTTGCTTTCATTCAGGCTCTAATTACACTTGGAGGGTAATGACGTCTTATCTTATCTGAGCTCCATCTGTGTCTCTGAGCAGTATTCTGCAAAAAAAAAGGCCTAGCAACAGCAATACAACGTTGTCGTCGTCGACAGAGCATTACACCGTTATAATAGAATCACCTCAGATTATTAGGTTATTGTATTGCATTATCATCTGATGAGCCCATATGTTCACTGTGAGAACAACACAGAGCGCTTGTGGTTATCACTTTTGCAACAGCCATCGATGAAGTGACAGAAAGGTACTTCCATTTTAGATGTATCTTTTCCAGTACCTGGCCAGCATACATTCAAACAGTAAACCAGCAAAATATTTCAGAAAGTCTTGGAAAGGGACAAATAAAACAAGATTTGGACGATATCACTGCACTTTGAATAAACACAACTGGTCATCTTCCAAATTCTACCAAACCAACAGAAGGTCATCACTATGAAGTAAAGTCAAAGCAAAGCAAAGCCAGCAACCAGCAGTGCAATGACATGTTAGCGAGTAAGTGACTATAGACTCACTCGGCTGCTTAGCTCCGTCTGCTCTTGACAAATTGAATTTGCACAAGTGGATAATGACAAATTCTTCCAGTGACTAAGCATGACTGATTATATTTCCAAACACTTGCCATGCCAAAATGTTAAAGAAGTGTTAAAGAAGACCATTTTTCACACTGCTGGTGCTGGGACTGACGTGAAGAAGTGTGTCCTTAAGTGATATAAATGGGAGCCTTCAGTCACTAGACACTATGAAAAACCTGCAGTTGTGATGGAACTAATACAATTTGCATGAAGTAATTCAAAGTGAAATACACAGCATGCTGAGCAGCTACTGGCAAGTTATTCATATAACCGTGGTTCATTTAATGAATCACCCGAAAGCTGTGTGACGCACCTACTGCCTCCAAGTTTAATGGGAACAATAAATTGTTACCTCATATAAGTTCAGAGCATAATGATGGATCATTTTCATTGTGCAGTGAAGGGAATGAAAGATCAACAGTGCAATTTCTACAGGTAGCAATCAGCTACTCTGACCTAGAAGATACTTAACTTGTATGTAACAGACATCATCATAGTCTAAATGAAAGCCACAGTTTCAGACTTGTTATAACAGTTTACCTTGCTCGGGATCCTCAGGTTCTCCACAGGACTGAGGTCTGCCATGCTCTCCTGGGGGCTTTTCAGGCCCTGTCAAAACAAAACTCACTGTTACACTTCAATCAAACCCCTCACAGAGTCCACTGACAGTACCGTGTTGTGCAGCAGTTATAACCTGTTCCTGTTGTCACATAGCTCGTCATTCACTAACAAACCGCGGCATAGAGCAGAAAAAAGTGGAAGCAACAGGCAGATTTCTGAAAGCGATATGCTGCTCTGTTGTGTCCGCAAACTGAGGACTTCCCATCACCGCCCAGCCTCCACCGCTCAGCCCCGCTGCGTGTGTGTGTGTGTGTGTGGTGCTGCCGGTGAAATGGGAAACTGTTACAACAACTAGGGTGTGGTGGTAGTGGGTCTGAGCTGTCTGTAAACATGTGTTTTGTTTAAATGAGGGGAATGGGTCGTAGCTGTGTTGCGGTCGTACAAAAGGCGATTTCAACCTGCGCCTCAATGAGCCACAAGACGACGAGCTGTCAAATGTAGCCAGTTAGCTCAGCTAGCTGTTATGCTAGCTGCGGGCAGCTGTCAGCGGGTGGGACCGGTTTGGACCGGCTCTGCTCACCTGCCGGGCCATGAGAGACTTGATCTTCTGCATCGTAGATCCAACTTGTGTCAGCGGATTAAAAAAGATGGGTAAAGTTACAGTTTTAGGCTGTGTTGTTAACGATGTGCCTCCATCACTACGAGAGGGAAGCCATAGTTGACCGTCACGTGACTGTTACGGCAGGGACCGGAAAACGTTGAGGCATCCTGGGTAATGTAGTTTTTTAGTCTCTTCTTCAGAGGCCTGCTGCTCGCGTGCGTGGTAATTTCTCAGGTGAAATTTCTAAACTTAAAAATATATTTGCTTTAACTTGAAAATATGTGATATTCTTAATTAAAATAAAAGAAAGTCATATTTAAAAGTGGTATGAATCACTGACAGTGACACATGTGCTGTAGGCTAATACACCACTGGATGGTGGTAATTTCCCATATCACAGAATAGAAACAGTTGCTCTAACATTTTTTTAAAGATCTCATTTAATTGCAATAAGAAAAGCACAGGTGTCAGTGATAAATTAACGATGTCACTGTTCCTGTCCTCTCAATGTCATTATAAACACCTGTGCATGAAGTTAATTGCTGCTACTTGTATTTTTGAAATCACGATCTTATTATAAAACAAGATGCATGATTCTAGATTAAACCTCATGAGGTAATTCCAGTGTACTTTATCCCAGCCAGGTATAACATAAATAATTACCTAATAAATAAATTATGATAAACCATCGATTAATGTAATAAATAACACTAAACCATGAAATGAGCCATTCTTCTGCATATTGTAGGCTACTGTTAGTTAAGATCTCTTTTTGTTTACATTGTGTCACAGTTACTTTAACATTTGAGTAATTCTGTCATAAATATGGAATCCAATTTGCTATATCTTGTGCTGCTTTATTATTGAGAAAACCACTGTGCCTTTTCACCAGCAAAGGTGATCACATCATCATTTTGTGCCATCTAGCTGCCATGTAGCTCCAAGTAATTAGACCTGGCTCTGCCAAATAATTACCAAAACGGTGCAAAACAACACGGACCCATTCAGTGTGTGTTGTAATTGCCCCCATAGGTGTTATTTTGAGTAGCACTTGGTTAATAGCAGGCAGCATGCCGCAGACAGCAGGCACTGTGAGCTCTAGTTCCATGGTTAATGATGCCTCAGGCTATTTCCCAGTCAAATGAAGGTGAGGTCACTTTCCTTAGGTGAATTTACTCACCGCTGTTGTTTGTTAGGCAGTCGTCTACAGTGCAGAGCCTCTCCCTGAAAGCATACACAGAGACGGAACAGATGGCAGCCTCTACCCGGAGATGCCACCACAAAGACACAGTGCACTCAGTTGGTCAGTTCACAAACTATAATTAGAGCTTGATTTAATAAACTGCTTATTGTCATGCAGGGGAGCATCATGATAAGTAGCACTATGGCACAGTATATCAGAGATGATTTATTACAAACCATAAATTAACATAAGAAATACGGTAAAATATGTCATATGGTGATTTTACAATGCTTCAAAATGTAACACCAAACAAAATATACTAGATTAAGTCAGAGTTTTTTAAAGTTTTGTGTAGTATTTATATTGATTATGAATAGAGGCATTCAGCTTAACAGGGAAAATTCATGTTTTGGCAATATGTGACCCGCTCTGGCGAAATGAGTCGGAAGTCGCAACGTTCTATTTTTAGATAATCAGCTGATAACGTGGAAAATCAATAAAAACTCAAAAAAAATTTTTTTTGCTAATTTCAAAGAAATGACATTCAAAAACAATCTCCCAAAGTTTCATAGTCCAGATAATTGAGGAAAGGCATGTAAATGACGATTAAAGTTGACTTACAACTTTTAACCCTCTAGAGAGGAGCACAACATTAGGCTAAATAACTTCTGAACCTGATAGGGACGAGCTGTAAACTGCATCTGAATCGTCAGATTCTCCGCTTTCCGAGGGTCCTTGAATGGTGCATTTATGACAACAAGGGTAGCCATGTGAAATCACGTAGTAGCCTACGGGGCCAGATGCTCAGCTGAGCGGTAGCAGCGATGCTAAACCAAGCGTAGCATCGATGCTAAACCGAACGTAGCATGCTAACGCTTGCAGATGTTTTACTAAACATGAAATATCTTCTGAACCGTTTATGATAGAGACGAGCTGTAAACAGTATCTGAATAGTTACATTCTGCTTTCCGAGGGTCTTTGAATGGGGCCTGTACAAGGTACGTGTAATCACATGGTAAGGAACAGACGCCAGATTCACGGAAGGCTTTAAACAGAGACGTTATGCTTTAAACCAGAGACGTTCTAAATTGTTTGAACGCATTTTTCTCAGGTTTTCAATCGAAAGCAGTGAGTGGAAGACCATCATTAAAATCGCCATATCTTAAAAACTATCCAATGTATGACTTTCACTAGGGTATCATTTTAAAGCTTATTTTCTCCTCTTTCCATTGATACCAAAATCTCAATTTTGAAATTTGGGTCACTGCGACTCATTTTGCTGGATCAGGTCACATATGATGCACCACAGCAGACAGCAGATTCCTGTCTTTTAGCGATCTCTAATAAATCTTAGAAATGTTGACCTCTATTTTCTTCACCAAACATCTTTGTGTCTGGTTCTCTCCATGCTCGTCTGTATCAGCAGCTTTCCTCCTCCTTCTGCCTCTTCTCTGTTTCTCGTGCACACAAACACACACAGACAAACAAGCGCACACATTTTTATCTCCTCGTGACAAGGTGTCAGCAGGAGCAGGTGGAGGGCACGCTGCCACATGCTGAACCATCCGTCTGTTGCTGCCTGTCTCCATATCTCACCAGGTACACGACAACCATTGCAGCCAGGCTGAGGGAAATAAACACTCTGCAGCAATGTCGGGACAGCAAGTACAAGTCATACAACTCATAGACAAGAGATCACAGCCAGGACATCAGACAAAGACTCACTGTGAAGTAGCAAAACAACTGACATCTTTACTGGCTTCAGCAAATATTGTTTTTGACTCTGACCGCCATTGCCATTGGAGTTGAATAACAAGTATAAAGGCAAAGACTATTCAAATGGCACAAATGCTTAGATAAAATACACTGTGATTATCGGTAGGCATCAGTCACAAATTCAAAAATGAACTAGAATAGTAAACAGTCATGTATTTAATAAAGTATAAAACAAACATGTGAATGCAAACTGTACAATAATTTAAGAATTATTAGAATCAGGAAGGAAATGCTACATTTGTGAAACAGGGTTAAAGGTTTCTGTGGAAATAAATAGATTTCAGAAAAACATAGATATAGAATAATATATATAAAGAATTTGCAGTGCAGTTCATGTACAATATATACATTTAACCTGAATATATTCAATATAAGAAAATCCATTCATTACAACACTTGTCTTCACACAAACAGACTCTCCTTTGGGACAAATATTAAATAAGAAATATCTTTTTTAATTTGCAAATTTAAATTAAGATTATTAAATTAAATAAAGTTAAATTAAAAATATGTTTTAACATTGTGGGAGTTCAGGTTCCACGTAAGCACCTTATAAAATTTCATAATAATGTGAAAATAGCTACTGCTAACTTGCTTAGTTTCATATTATCTTAATTTTTCAATGGAAACAGCACAAGTGTTTCAACTTCACATATACTTGCACATAAAAAATCAAGACATTCATACACAAAATCTTGGCAAAAACAAACAAACAAAAAAAAAACATTTAACATCTGTCCCAAACTCTGGACAATAACAGTGCATGATCAGGTTGTGTACTCACACCCAGTCTCCTTCATCCCTTGTGCAAAAAGGTGGGCCACCAAAACCACTGTTTCAGGCTTTGACAACAGAGACTAAAGAAATTAAAGCTACACAAAGAGTCTTCAAGTGAAATTAATGTAAGTCACACTTCAACTCTCTGGCTGAAAGTTACTTCAGCAAACTGTGACTGGGGGTTTCAGGAACATGTCTGATCACATCGTAGATGGTGGTGTGCATATCCTGAACTGACTCGAGCCGGGCCAGAGATCTGCAAGACACCTGAGAGGGGAAGATGCAAAGGCAAATCCAAATCGTTAAAACACGCATATGGACAAAATGAGGGCTGTTCACCTTCACCTGTGAATCTACTTTTGTGAATACACATATTTAATACCTGAGCAGATTCCATTTTCCCAGGGATGGAGACAAACTCATAGATGCCAAAGTCCTCTGTTGCATCCTCGTGGCCTGTTGACACACACGTTTCAACATCAGACTACAAAACTGCTTGTAGTTGTTGTCGTTAATATAAGAATTCATATCTACTCTCTGTCAGAGTGATAAATATAAATATAATAAATATAATAAAACATTGTTTAAGCATTGTGTAGTGTAGATGTTCTTGATAAGAAGGTAACAAGCAGTAGCTTACCTGAGCGATGTGGCTTTTTCTGCTCTGAAAGCGGCCTGCCAAAAACAGGCAAAACAAAGCTGTTAATTAAAACTTGTACAAGATGCAGATTGAAGGTAGCCTACATTGAGAGGTGTCTCTATGTTTTTCATATTCAAGGCTTACCTGTTGTAAATGCTCATAAGCACTGTTGGTAAGGGAGAGAAAGACAAAGGGTCATAATTATTCACAAATACTCAAAAGCAAAAGTTACTTTGCCCTAGTAATCTTCAGTTTAACTAATATTTGCAAGTTATTTACATTTATGCTTAACTTCAACATATAAAGCCTCAGCGCAGTGAGCCGTTAGCGTTATCTCACACCAGGATGTGAAGACTTAACAGCCATAATATTCAGAACACAGCTACTGAGTTCAAAGTTAAGTTAAGTTAAGTTAACTAGTTGGTAGAAAAGCAGCAGCAGAGCCATTATCTTACCTCTCTTCGGATGGCAGGATCTCCTGATGAAGAATAGCAACATACAGCCGATGATGAACAAAGAGCAGACAGCAATGGCTCCCACTGGAAAAACAGAGCCGCCTTTCTGGGCCTCCATCTCTTTGCCTGTAAACAAACCCAGGGCAAACTGATATTAACACTCATGTTTAGCCAAGCTAATAGGCCTAGATACATATTCAAGGTCCTTGTGGGGTTGACTTAAATAACTGTCTAACTTGTCTATTTGTACCATTGTCGGGTTCACAGTGCTAATTAGCAAAAAGTTACCATGCTAATGGATTGACCTTAAAAAAGGAGCCGGTATCAGCAGTAGCCATCAGTGAGCCTTTCACAGTATCACCAGGACAACATATCAATGTTGCGTTGGCACACAGAAACTCCATGCTATAAAACTTAGTCAACAAATACAACAGCTGTCATTCTGTGTTTACTTTCCCAGCCACTGAACTTTAATACAGGCTGCAGGCGCTGGAACCTAGCAACAGGGATAAAACCAGACTTTCATAATAGCCATGAATATTTCAGGTTTTGTTCATAATCTGATTTCACTTCTCACCTGTTGTGTACTGGTTCTACAGTGTTTCATTTATGCTGTTGTTCCTCAAACTGGCCAGTGTTTGTTGTTGTCAAGATATCTCTCTCATCACTCCTCAATCTCTACTGCTTTTGGCATGACACACTGTTTACAGAGTGTTTATCCTCGAGGATTCCCATAACCTGCCCACGCTCTGCTGCTCCTTCCCACCATGTTCCACCCTCTACCCACCTGTTCTTAAGTCGGCCACCACCAGAGTGAACTGGGCCTCGTCCTGCTTCTGGGTCACGTTGTTGAAGGCACGGCACAGGTACTTCTCGGCCTGGGCCAACCTATAGGAACGCACCTCCAGCCGCGGGCCCTCGGTTATGACACGAGTCGAATTGCGGCTCTTGGAAATCCAGACGTAGCTGTTGGGTGGGTTGGAATCAGCCTGGCATTCGAAGAAAGCCAGCTCCCCTGGGTTGATGGTGAAAACCTCTCCTGTCCGCAGGCCCTGGCCTGAGTTCACCTCCAGATTGTAGGGGCCATCTGCAGAGACAAACGGTGTTTTTTTTAGGACACATGAACGTTTTTTTTTAGATGCTGCTATATTATACAGAATAGTTCCTTTACTACGACTCCTCTCATTGTGATGCATAGCCTAATTGGACAGCAGCGGACTTTAGGTCAGAGAAGTGACACTTTATTTTGAAGTTATCCGATTCTAGAGCAGCACGTAGGCTACTCCTCTGAAAAGTCGGGGTGCCCTTGAAGAAGATATTGAACCTACCCAACAACTCTATTGGAGATGTTATTATGTTTAACTAAAAATAAAAAGGTAATGCAGGCTAGATTTTTATTTAGGCTATGGCAAATAGACAGATGTGTTCTTTGAACCAGGACTGGACCCTGTATTAGTGCAGCCTAAACCCTCCAGGTTGTCAGTGAAGCAAGATACGACCTTAGAGAAGGATTTTTCTCCTTTGTGAATCACAAGACACGTTAAATTTCTCCTTGTACACATGCTTAAAGCAGTACCACCTGCTGGCCTTGCTCAACAACAGCAGACTTCTTCAAACAGGGACCACTGTTCAGAGACAGGGCGTTTTTGGCGTCAGTCAGTTTCAACATCAGTATCAAGTTTAGTTTAGCCTGCACATAGGCAGTTATGAAAGGAATGCATTGTCAGTTGGACAATTACATTAATAAAGTTTGAAACTAAATGTGTTAAACCTGAGGGAGGTACTTTAACTGTTACTGAATGCCAAAACAAACATGCTTTGTCTATGCAAACATAAGTGATGACACTGCTAAATGTACTTAGTAGTGCAGTTCTCTGGGCCAAGTCTCTATATTAACACCCACACACAGTTTGTAAACACTGACTACGGAGATTAGTGAAAACATTCAACTTACAGGCATGTTCCAGGGATAGATATCCTACATATTTTACATCAATATGGAAATGCTAGTTTTGTTAATTGCATGAATAAATATGTTTTTATGAACACATTCAAATAAACTCAAGGTATAGCATAATAGGTTCTTTGAGGTACAACCTCAAATTCCCACAACCAGCAGTGTATCAATGAATTAATGGTTTATGGAGGAACAGAGGAGCTTTGTGAGATAAGTCTGCTCCCATGCAAATATGATCCCCTAACAGCCATGTGTGTTCAGTTGTCAGTAAGTAGTCTGATTTTACAGGAATTTACATACTACCTAGTACTTTCAGGTGGCCGGTGCAAAAGAGGAAATACAAAAGCAGACATACTCTGTGTAGTGTTATTAGGGTTAGGACACAAGACACGGGACGGTTGTGACAAATTAGAATGAGAAAGGTGAAAAGTGCAAGTGAAAGCAATCGCACACAGCTGACTTCCTTGTTGTTTTCAGTTTGGCTCACTGAAAAAACAGTCAGCCAGGGTGGTAAAAAAAAAAGATCTTATTCTAGTCCCAGTAATATTGTAATATTATTATAATATTATTGTTTTCACATGTTGAATGACAAATAAAGATTCTGAATATTTCTTATTTTTGTTATTATTGATCATTTCTGTCTGACAACCCTGACTTTCATGATATTGGTTATGAATGGTTAAATACCCATCTCCTTACTCAATGTTGTAAAACACATGTCTTCTTGTAGAGAAAGATGGAAGATGGGGGTAGGGGGTGTAGAAAACAGACATATCTCCACTCACAGTAAACATTGAGTTCCACGCCTCTGCTGTGTCGACCGGGGCTAACTGGGTTGCTGGCCAAACAGCGATAAATTCCCTTGTCCTCTTTCCTCACAGGACTGATTAGGAGTGTGGAGTTGCCTCGAGAGAAGTGGTATCTATCACTGGGACCCAGCGGGCTGTTGTCCCTCAGCCACTGGAACACAACTCTAGTCCCTCTCTCAACAGAACAAGCCAAAGTTACGTTTGCCTTGTCCTCAACAACTGCGTAGGATGGGTTCTTCGCAATGACTGGATTTGACACAGGAACTGAGGGAGAAACAAGACAATGCTGGTCAATTTGCAACAATGTCCAATGAATGTCATCAAACATGTCATCATGACAGGATGGATCAAACACTCACCATCCACTGTTACATGCACAGTTCTCTCCTCCTTGTTGACCAGTCCTGTCTTGTTATGAAACTCTATGTTGAGACTCAGATGATAATCCCCTTCATCGTCCTGGCCTAATTTCTGGATCGTCAGAGAAACGTTTGGTTTTTCGAAGCGGAGGTGGTTGCGGTACATCATGTCTGTGATTGTGGCTTCTTTGGTAAACGTCACCAACGTGGTTCTGCTGCCGCTCGGCCCGGTGTGGGACCAAGTTCCTTGGATCTCTGCATCGTCCAGTGGAAAGCGTGTCTCCACTAACAAGAGCAGCGGCTTCCCAACAACGCCATGATGGACTAACGAGGGGATGTGGATGAATTCGGAGCTGACCTCTGTGGTGGTGGAGATGGTGGAGGAAGTAAATGAGAAGGAGAAAAAGAGCATTATTGTTAACCAGCAATAAGCATGACACATCATTCCCAATATAACACTTGTTTCAGAGATTGTTCCTATTTATCTAATGATTTAGATTCATGTGACATTTTCTGGACAAAAACTCAAGGTGCCTCATGTCCAGTTCCATTGACACCAAGAAATGGTTAATAATTTCATTTCAATTAGTTTATTTTTTCTTGGAAAAAGTATAATAAAGAGTTCTTGGTGAACAGAACCTTCAGATAGAGTATCCCCGCAGTTTCAAAGGCAGTGAAAACTACAGTAATAAAGAAGTAAATATCTAATGATTAAACCTTTTTTTGTGGAGCAGAGCAACAAGCTGTACGTACAGCAATGATGTTAAAGCCCCTACAAGGAACTTTCAGTTTGTGTTGATTTTGGCGGTCCCTGTGGACAAAGGCGGTAGCGTTTTGCCGGAATGAAGACGGCATTTCCCATGAGCTTGAGCGCATATTGTCATAAAGGCGCTTATCTGGCTCGCGCGTCAGAGCTCCAGACTATCACTTTTTTGTGAGCAGTTTTAGGTGACCCGGTAGTCTACAGGGGTCTCTTGCTGCAAGAAGTTGTGCATAATTTGTGTAGTGACATGTGCATTTTCAGTGAAAAACAAACCAACTTACTAGACTGTGCCCCAGGGGTTATTAATTATCATCCTTAATACATATTTTACAGGGACGGTCTTGAGCCCTGGCGCGCGTGCCAGTTGCCAGTTGTTTCATCCGTTGTTCCGACCCAACAACTGCCTCCCAGTTTCACTATTTAGAAAAGGCTTGTCTTCACACCGATGGGCTTATTTGCTGTTGTATGTCACACAGAGACATCAGCACAAAGGAGAGACTTTTTCATACCCAGTTGAAAGTTCCTTGTGGGTGCTTTAAATAGAGCAACATTAGTGTTCATGTGGAGTAGCCTATTTCTTTCAGGCCACCTGATGGACTGTGTTGAATATTCACGCTAGACTTAATCAAAACCCAACATGGATTACTCTGTCAATCAAGGTTACAATGTATATTTTATCAATATGGTCGAGTGCAGTTATTTAAAACAATGAAAAATGATTTGGCAAGCCACCGCCTAACACAAAAACTAGTTCAGTCAGGATTGCAGAGTATGGCAGTACATATAGCATTTACTATTGGTGTTTCAAATGAATTGACTATTATCATTTATAGCTTTGCATTGTTGTAATAATATGACAATAACTGGTTCAACTAAATAAATTTGATCAATTATTATATATTATTATTATTATATTTTAGGACCCCCTCGTAAACGAGTTGTTACAACTCAAGGGGCTTATCCTACTATAAATAAACAACTTCAACAACAATTATATTAAACATTATAATCAATGACACTTTGTTTTCAAATTAAAACTCATCATGCATATGTTGTTATATGGAAGATGTTGTGCTATTGATCACTGATCAGTGAGAAAAACAGTTTAGAGGATGAACCCAGGTCTGTTTTGAGTGTCTGATCTAGAATCTGTATCCTAGTCCTCAAGTTGTCCAAGTCCTGAAACGGTAGTGAGTTAATATTGACCGAGCTCACCACAGAGAGAGACATTGTTGTCAGACAAGGACAAAGCCTCTGTCTTTGATCCTGACTTGTCACAAAACAAACACTTGGGCTCTCTGAAGTAACTAGATGACTGCTGATTTATTGCACCTTGCAGTCTGTTTAAGCTGTGGCTGGTTGCCAGGAGTCTGTTCACTGGTAACAAAGTGAAAACACAACAGGGAATAAAAATCTATTAATTTTACCCAGCATGTTGAAAAGATGAAATTACCAGGTTTATCACTGTTTGCAGTGTAATTATTCCACAGCCATTCCTTGGCTCTGGCAGACTCATGACTTCTCTGAAGTCTCTCTACGGTCTGTTAACTCTCAAGAACACGAGAAAATTTTCGCTCGAAAAACACTTGACAGTTGACGCTGCACTTCCTTTGGTCCTCAGCAATGCACATGAAGTTTGACATTGATCAGATGAGCATTTGTCAAGGTAATGAAAGACAAGCAGGTGGACAGACGGACAGACAGACTAACTATTTACACTGCAGTGCCTTCCTATAGCCTGATGGGATCAATGAGTTCTAAATTATTTATGGTGAGTTAGGGTTTCGACAACCACTCACATAACATAAAATACTTAACACCAACACTGCATCCTCATCCACGGTCCAACCAAGTTTGAAGCTGTTCAGATGAGCAGTTGTTGAGAGAATCGAAGCACATCATAACAGAGGAAACACATAATGAAGAAAGTGTGCAGTCAACACAGCAAATTACGCCAGCTGTTATTGTGTTAGTGCTGGATGTCCACTCGACAATAAAATGAGACTCTGGTGAAATATGGAAGTTGCAGCTCGTAGTGAGTTCACTGACAAATGAAAGACTCATCTGGGAACTAAACCTGTCAAGTATTATCATTTCAAACAATATGTTTGGCTACCATCCAGGACTTTAAGTAAACTTCACAGACTGTACAACAGTAAGGAGTGGCTATTGGGAGCACTGGGAGAAATTAAAACAACAATTTCTGACATACTGCATCGTTATATTATGAAAATATACGATTAACATGATATGTGAGCGCGACAGAAAATGGAGAAAGGTTCAAAAGCCTCTTAGTTTTGATTAAACAACCATATATATAACTTATCTGAATATCTGACCATGTCTCTCAAGTCAAACTCACCCACTCGCTCAGTTGGACCTGAGCCAGGAGCTCGTAGCTCCTGTAATGATCAAGAGGGGCGTTGGACAATGTTGTAATAGCTCTTATTTAATATTTATTATAGTGATCGCATTATTGTCTATGATTATTACGAATAATTTCACAGAGGGTATTAGCATTGTGGGGAAACACAGTGTACATTAATTTGCAGATGACACAGCGCTATTTTTAAAAAGTTGAAAAGTAAATGTTCAACACGTAAGACCTTATCAATCAGTTCTCCAAAGAAGCATGTGAAAGATTTGCCTTACATAATCATCTAGCAGGCTTTATCTGTTTTATCAAGACAAAATGACTTGATTAATAAAGAATATACTTTTTTGTTTCATTTCTAAAAACAAGTGTCATTACATTTGACAAGCTGACATGGAGCTTGGTCTGAACAGACATCTCTGTAATGAGAGATTTCTAACATTAATTCTGCACAGAGACTCGTTTTGGTTTAGTAAACCTGACGCAATTTGTCACAAAATGGGAGGAACTGATTTTCTATTGTGATGTGATAATTTGATCATCAAATTCCCACCAGCAAGTTCTCCTTTATTGGAACTCCCCTGTGAAACAGGTATTTTTCTGATAAATTGGAAATTGTTGTTTTTAAGTTGGATTAAGGGGGTGTTTGATGGATGAGATTCAAATCTTTTAAATCATTTTATTTCTTATTTATCATGTTATTTGTAATTAATTTAATTTCAGAATCAGCCTTTATGGTGAGGGGAGGGGAGGAGAAAAAAAAGGAGCTCCCAGACTTTCCAATGCCCATTTAGACAAGAAGAGTCAAGACAATAGAGTGATAATAGTAATTGAAATGGTCTTTTCCTGAGCTATGACCTGCTTATGTAATGGATGGACAGGATGGACAGAGAACAACGAAGTTGATAGTGAACCGTGTCTGAGAGCCATGTTCAGTTGAGCAGCAGCATGTGAGTAGGAAGTGCTACTGTGAAACTAACCCGTTAAAACCTCTCGGTTTTTGTCCAGTGTAACCTCTTTACATCTCTTCCTGTTTCTCTTGTGTCACTTTTTCTCACTTCTGTCTGTGTGTCTTTTTGTTCCTACAATTACAGCTTTGAAGAAATAACTTGGAACAAGTAATAAAAGACCGTTATGGTAATTTCATAGACGATTTAAAAAAGATCATTTAAATCCAAAAAGTTTTAATGTAAAAATGGGGGAAGTTGGTTGAGTTTACTCTCTCTATCTCTCTCTCTCTCTCTGTCCACCTGTCCCACACGACACACTTCAATCTAACAGGCCTGCAAGGCAGTTTCTAGTGTGTGTGTGTGTGTGTGTGTGTGTGTGTGTGTGTGTGTGTGTCAGTAGCAGCAGTGTGCCTGTGTTTACAACAGCTGAGATCCGGTGAAAAGGGAGAATGAGGAGGAGTGTGCCGAGCCCGCTCCTCCTCTGTTGTCCCCAAACAACACGGATATTGTTGCGGTGATACGGAGATTACAGAGACAATGCTCTTTAAGGTGAGAGGATACCTTCGTTTAGTCACACACACACGCACACACACACACACACACACACACACACACACACACACACACACACACACACACACACACACACACACACACACAAATACATGAAGAGACCCACAAGCACCTGCCTCTTATCACCCTCACACACATCCAAGTTGTTTGGACACTAAATAAAGTCACCCGGCGCGTGTCCGAACGCCACCATCCTCTGTCCTCCCTCAGATAAGACAAGTAGTTGTCCTCATCGAAGGTTGATGATACAAACATCAAAGCAGGGGAGAGCCTTTCTGTTAGATTGATCCGATCATGTGAGAGAAGCACGGTACGTGTCTGTTTATCACTGAGTCACAGAGCTGTGGCCTCGGTCACTTCTGCTTTCCACTGACCCTGTCCTGCTGTCTTTATCTAACAAACAACAGGAGTAGAAAAGCTAATTCTGTAAAGTCACACGGCGATGACTATGGAAAGGACATGCAAAACAAACCAAGACAGAAGGAAGACTTTGGAGAAGTTCCATAATGTAAAAATATTTTGAGTAAGATTAAACTTTTAATTATTTCACTTCTTGTGCCAAATGTGCTTTTAGATTTTGCAACCACATCCTTATTTGATGTAGAGGCGTTAAAAAAAAAGAAAAAAAAAAAGACTTTACTGCACACCACAAAAAAGAAAAAAACTTCCTTCTCAACTCACTCCCTCCTTCATTTTGCCCTGTCAACCAAGCAAACACATGCTACCACAGCAACTGCTATGGCTCCATCAACACAACAACTGACAAACTCAGGCACCACATCATCATCATCATCACCATGACACCTTCACATGCAACGCTCACCTGTGAGAATGAACAGGACGGAGCAGAAGGCGTAGAGCGCTGTTCTCCCCGTGGCCTCCATGGCATCTTATCCTCTAGGGATGTGTGGGACTTCTGACAGGCAGGCAGGCGAGGGAGTGAGGGATGGAGGCAGGAGGAGAGGAGTGGAAGAGAAAAGAGGAGGAGGAGGAGGAGGTGGAGGTGGAGAGAAATGTGACTGGTGGTGGTGGTGGTGGTGGGGGTGACAACATTTGCCAGGGAAATAAGAGGAGCTAGCTTTAGCCTGCATACAGCCAGGCCCCTCCCCACGTGACACCAGGAGGAAGAAGAGGTTCACCTGGCAGAGACAGAGAGAGGGAGAGAGAAAGAGAGAAAGAAAGAGAGAGAGAGAGCTGCCCTAAGGCTGTGGGTTTCACTCTGTCAAAGAGAAACAGAGACATAAAGCTGTAAAAGGATAGTGGAGAACAGAAAGGAAACCGTTTCTTTACATTATCATACAGCAGCTGTCTGCTCCTTCAGTCCCTCGGGCTGTGAAACAGAGAAAAGCCACTGACAGACCGACAGACAGACAGACAGACAGGGAGCTGTTAACTGCCAACGGCACACGGAGCTTTCAGGGAGCAACGTGGTTACTCATCAGTTATTCTGTCTGTGGTTATTTTGTGATGAAGAAACTAGAGGACTTGAAGACAAAGAGAGCGATACTCGATGGGGGAATGGTTTTCTGACACCGACACGTACTGCTGGCCTTTCAGATGCTTTCAGGGTGCAGACTGTCATCAAGGTCATTTTAGGATTGTTTTTCACCCCTCAAGGAGGCACTGTGGGTGAAAAAGTATAGTACTCATCTCCAAACAGAAGATTTGTTCTTTTTCTCTAGTCATCGATTTCATCCCACTTAATGGATTATTGCTTATTCTTTTTTTTTTCAATCATTTCATTTTAATTCAATTGTGTTGTTCTTGATGCTTTGGAAGCGCTGTTCATCTGACATTCATGCCACGAAAGCATATTGAGAACTGAATTGAACTGTGTGTGATACTCTAATCCCCTTGGCAAGTGAAGAAACTGTGTTTTTGTTTGTTTTTGACACCAAAAAGACCAAGAGTCGCTGGTCTGATGGTTCCAGGGCAGCATCCGTTCTCATCAATTATCAAAGAATTTCTTGTTGTAAGATTTTTTTTTTTTTTTCCTTTTCTCATTCTGCTATTCAGGCAGCAACACACACAAAACAGTCACATGTTAAACACTTAAACACACACTATGTCCCCTCAGTGACTTGTGCAAAAGAGTTTTTTTTTCTCCATGGTCATCTGAAAGGATGTAGTGAAACTTAGGACTGAACTGCGGCGTGAATGAATTAGGCCATTGTGGGCTGTGTAAATGGGTGCCTAGTTTGGTGATGGCACCATTAAAGAAAGTCATTATTTTCTCTGCTGTCAAGAACTCCATCATGGGACCATGATGGCCCATTAGCTGGGGACAATCATTGTGATTGTGAAAAACAAAATTAAATCCACATTTTGAGCTGAGATTTGAAAAAAGTAAAGAAGTCCTTCACAATGATACTTTCAGCTACTGCTCTGTTATTGGAGAATTAGCTGCAAAAAGTGGTATAGTATTTGCATTTGTAGGATTGGTTTGTTCCTTCTTCTCGTTCTCCACCAAACCTGCAAGTTTACTTTTCACCTTTAGATGGGGTCAGTGCATCATTTACCAGACAAAGTCGGCCATGCAGCCGCTCTGTGGCAGCAGCTCCCGACCTCTCCTGCTCCTTTAAACTGACACAATCCGCTTGACGTGCCTATATGACACGGGTTGAGTAGCTTTCAGCAGAGTGGTTTTCTTTCACAATACAGCTGAAACATGGACGACAAAAACAAGCAGACACAGTTTTTTTCCATTTATTTTATGATCTGATCCCTTTAGATTTAATTTACAATCTCTGAGAATCCAGAATAGGAATCCAGACCGCCACGCTGAGAGACGCTCTATTCTGTGGATCTTACAGGATTATTTACTTGACTGTGGTATGCTTTATTAGTGCAGTAATGTGTCAGCCATCCTTTCATTATCATTCCTTTTAGTCCATCATATTGTCACATGTCACATATGATCATACAGGGGAAAAACATATGAAACATGCATCTCCAAACATAAACTGAGGGTTTATATCTCTGAGAAAAATATCTTCTATCTTCAGATAAATAAATAATCTGAAATGTATAAGATTAACTGAAAAAATGAATTGCATCAGTTTCTGAAAGCAGGTGAGCTGAGCTGAAGA
The DNA here is from genome assembly GCF_905171665.1 of Trachurus trachurus. NCBI lineage: Eukaryota > Metazoa > Chordata > Actinopteri > Carangiformes > Carangidae > Trachurus > Trachurus trachurus. The sequence goes on along the minus strand of NC_139904.1, from coordinate 23,882,803 downwards.
CATGTGATAGTTTGGATCATTTGTAATGTGGGTGTTTTATCTTGTTCCTTCAAGTGTGGTCGCTGCCTGACACACCAAGAGCATTGCAACACAACATGTTAAAAGTTGTGTATTTTTTCATTCAGAACGGAACAACATATTGTCATAAGACTGAGGTACATTGAGAAACAAACTGAGCTTACCTAACTTCTGGTTGAGTTATGTTTTGGCTCTTACACCCTGACCTTTTGATTCAACATTCGGCCTGAGGAGTGCTGAGGAAGAAAAAAACCCACCCTTGACCTGAGGTGAAGACAACATCACAACAGCTTAGATCTAATTCATGTACTTCCTTCACAGCGGCGTGGGAGCTCGGTATCACAATCATCTCAGTGCGTGGCTTTGGTTTGCAAAATTTCGCAATCGCTGAGCTCTGTCCTTTTTCATGCTCTTCCTCTTACATTATTATGAATGAAACAAACAGTAGCCGCTGCCTGAAATTAAGTGGATTGTGTTCTGGTCTTCTCTGCCTTTGGAAATTCTTTATGTAAAGCGTCCGAGTGCCTTTGAAAAGCGCAATACAAATCTAATGTATTATTATTATTATTATTATTTGCCACCAGAAACTTATGGTATAGCCTGGTATGGCCTTGTTGGACCGCCCTTTCAAAACCAGAACACAGCAGCTGAGTGACACACCCACACCCTTACACACACAACCTCAAATGGGGGCCCTCTTGCTGTGTCAAAAGCATGTCACATTTTCCATTTTCAGCCTCCCAGCTCATGTCTGTGACTGTTGCCACATTTCACCACAGTTCAACCCCTGTACAGTCTTTTGCCTCCTACTCCAGCTCATTGTCATCACATGTTATCTCCTCCTTCCTCTTGTGGTTCCCAACCATTTTCATAAAGTTAGGTTCGATGAATTACACCCACCTCAACTCCTGCTCGCTCTCTTTCACTTCATCTCTGCCTGCATGACTCCTATTGGATTTCACTCCTGTCAAACCTGTGTGTCTGTCTTTTCCCCACCTCTGTATCTTCCACTCCTTCTTCTTTTTCGTCTTCTCTTTTTAAACGTATACCCTTCCTCCTCCTTCATTCTTCCTCTCCTCTCCTCTAGCAGCCTTGGCTTCCAGCTGCAGACACTCAGAGTATAGACACAGCACACCAGCCCACATCAAGGCCACACTATTGGCACACGTGTGTGCATGTGCATGTGTGTGCGTCTGGAGCAGTCGTTACAGTGGGGCCACATAGGGTGTGAGTGGCCTACTGTGATATACTGTATAGGCTCCCATGCATATTCTTTTCCCAGTCAAGGAAAAAAAGCAACAGAAGCTGTGTGGAAGGAAAGGCCTCTCTTGGTTTTTGTCGGCGAGGATGCTGAAGTGCAGGAGGGAACTCGACATTTGACAACAGACACAGTGCACCAATTCAAGTCATATGGAGGAATCATCCACAGGAGAAGCATTCACGTTCTCTCACACACGCACAATCGATTACTGTGCAACCAAAACGAGAAGAGGCCGCTTACAGTTATGCCTTTGAGGTTACTGATAAGAGCATGTCACGCCTTGGGTGACAAAATGCTTTTTGGCTTCATTTGTAGAAATATCAGTTGAGAGAGAGAGAGAGAGAAGAGAGAAGTGAGGGAGCACAAAATAGCTGAGGCTATGTGTGCATGGCCTGTGGGTGATTTGATTGGATGACAAAGTTTGATTCACATGCAAAAAGATTTATGTGGGAAACATAGAACGTTGGACACACATGCTGCAGACTAGAGTGTGCCGGCGCGCATGTGTGTGGGTGTATGCAGAAGGCGCATGTTTTTCCCTTATGCTCGCATGTGAGTGTCAGTTTTTTACTGCTGCAACATTGAACCCGTCTATCTCTCTATGGATCTCACCTTGACTGCCTGAGCTGAGAGTCTGAGCCGGAGCGGTGGAGGTTTGTTGAGTCGATGCCTGAGGTTTCCCCACCCTGAGCTGCCAGCGCCAGTCATAGCAATTTGAGAGTCTGAGACAATGTGTGTGTGTGTGTGTGTGTGTGTGTGTGTGTGTGTGTGTGTGTGTGTGTGTGTGTGTGTGTGTGTGTGTGTGTGTGTGTGTGTGTGTGTGTGTGTGTGTGTGTGTGTGTGCGTGTGTGTGTGTGTGTGTGTGTAACTCCTCTGCATTACACATGCCTGACTTCTGTCTATACGTGTCCCAAAGTAAACAAAACATGTAAATATGCTTCTACATCTGTGCCTTCCTTTAGTTCAGCATGTATCCAGCTGCAGCTATGTGTGTGTGTGTGTCTGTGTGTATGACTGTGTGACTGTGTGTCTGGTGGCAAGAGCCTCACCCCTTTAACGCATTCCACTATCTTGCGCCCACGCACTCGCCATGTGACCCGCAGTCAATGACAGGAAATAAGCCGCCGTCAAATCCTGCTGCCTGCGACCCAGATCCTCTTCTGCTTCCAGTCAAACACAACCCTGAACACACTCACACACAGCACACAGCTGAATGTAAATCTATAGGAACACAGATTTACAACAGGCATTTTTTAATCCAGTCTCTCTATGTGTGTGTGTGTGTGTGTGTGTGTGTGTGTGTGTGTGTGTGTGTGTGTTCCTTTCCCCCCCTCATTGCCATTGCTGTGGCTCACTTGAGTAATTACTTTCTTTAATTCAACAGAAATGCTGTGTATGTGATTGAGCACATACTTGCTTAAACTACTCGTAACACAGAGTGTACATTCAGCGCAATGCATGTGACACGGTGTCTGTCAATGGCAGGTGTAGCACTGATAAAAACTTTCCTCGGCAGTTGTGTTTACATAGTTGACACCCATACACACACAGACATATTATCTTGTTTCCTGTTCTCCAGTCTAACCTTCCTAAAGAGAGATTAAAAATCAGAGATTCTTACTCAGAACAGGACGAGACGTCTGTCATTCTGGGAGGTGGGGTGGAGGGTGGAGGGTGGAGGGTGGAGGGGGGCAAAAGAAAAAAAAAACTGGACTGAAAATGAAAAGTGGCTCCTCCAGACATGACTAAGTAAAATGTCCCTGCAGTGCTGAGTGTGTATTCACTAAACCAGAGAAATGAAAGTGCACAGTTATTCCATTGCAGCGGTGACTCTTTAATTAATTCCAAGGTAGTTTTTCATCCAACACACACACACACACACATATATACACATACACGCACACATTTGTGAAAAATAGGTGTTTACATCGCACATGCCACAAACCAAATTGGTGTGTGTGTGTGTGTGTGTTTTTGTGTGGTTGGGTGCACGTGCATGCATACAGAGTTGAATGGACACAGCCACCTCTATGTTCCCCAGCAGTAAACTGTTGGCTGTTAAGACAGACCACGATTCCAGGCTGGAAGTCAGTACTCCCTTTGCTCAGGTCTGTGCTTGTCCTCCTTGCTTCACATGGTCATAAAAGCACAGGATAAGAGAAAGCACCACTTCTTGCACCAAACCGGTAAAAATGGGGGGGGGGGGGGGGGGGGGGGGGGGATATAGATACTGTATGCATATGTCTATGTTAACCTTGTTTGACCATGCAGCTTGACCAGCCTCAGGAACAGCCTCCACTAACCAGAGGAAAGGGTGACATGCTGTGACATAATGTCAGACACAAGCATCCAGTGTACTTTTCATTTCCTGAAAGCACAGTTTTGTGTTTTGGAGTCAAAACACCCACCTCCCAATATACACACACACACACACACACCTTTGGCACATACAGAGACCACCTCATTCCCCCTCTTTCCTGTTGGGGAAGGTGTTAATGTTTATCGTCCGTCGACACAGACTAGCTGGTGGCTGCTAATGTGTACCACGACACAGGTCTCCACCATTTTTTTTTTTTGGAAAGTATATTTTTTGGGCTTTTAATGCCTTTAATTGATAGCACAGTTGAGAGAGAGACAGGAAATGGGGAGGCAGAGAGGGGGAATGACACGCATTTATCAATAATATTCAACGTAATGCTCCATGCCTTGCACCTCCTGCTGTGATGCCCAACATCTGGTGGTCTCCCTCCCTGCATCCTCCCCCCGGAGGTATCACCACCAGCACATAGGACATATGAGATTACATAGTTCCTGTCAAAAAAAGAAAAAGAAAAAAAAGAGAGATAGGATAGGATAGGGGTAGTTGAACAGCTGGATGGGGCCTATCATTCTCCGTGTATCTTAAATAGAGGCATTCCTTTGTTTGAAGGTATTTAGATGTTAGATTCTTAGCCACCCACAGTGGTGATGTAATCAGCAAGAGGTGTCAAGTAAAGCAAGCCATGGTGACATGTGCTGTTTTGAATCCATGAAGAGAAAGTTTCATGGTCTCCTATATGTCCATAACGTAAGACGGTGGAAAAGCTCTTGTTGTCATCCTAAATGATCGTGGTTAACGCTAAACATCTTTCATTTGGAGCTTGTCAAGGTCTAGTCAAGAGAACAGCAGGTTGGCCGCATTACATAATTGGTTTGGAAACTGTTGCATCAGTAATTCATATGCTGACTACTGTAAATCACACTTATAAGGCCAAATACTCGACTGAGTCATATTATGCCAAGTCAACAGAGGTCTGACATTCGCCAGTGAGTTCGTGATGTTTCATGTGGTGTATCACTCATAAAACGCTTCACAAGTGAGTAACGTGACGAGAGGAAAGGTTTCAAACCTTCTGTTGACAACTAACAGGTTGAACAAAGACTAGTTATTACAGGCCTAACCCTCACTAACTTCAGTGCTGTAAGGTGTTTCTGCTTGCTTTTCTTATCCCCGTGCACATGGAAACACTGGCTGGAATGTAAAGTATGTGTTTACTCATGCAAAAACCATAAACAGAGACAACCCTCTAATTGAAAGCAATGTGAAAAACAACCATCATGTTACCAGTAATTAGATCCCACCTGTCTCCAAGGACTCTCGATACAAATATGAGAAAACAGGACAGTAAATGCCCCTGAGTAGCACGGCCCTGCACTCCCACAGCAGATACACCCTGTATCTGTGACCACTCAGCTGATTACAGGACGAGATGGTATAAATGTTCCCAGGTGAAACAAGTTCTCACAATATAAGAGCCGTAGACGGCAGTGAAACACCAGCGGTGTCTTTTAAGTCCTTTCCCCACCAAAGATAAAACAACTTCCCTTACTGCACGGGTGTAATAAAACAATAAAAGCTCACTTCAAGAATAATAAAAGTTTCCTATTGCCCATATTGTGCATTGTGCTGTTCATTATGCAGTGAATCCAATATCTGACTCCAAGGAGAGGTTTAAGGTTTGTCAGCAACAGGTTGCACAGTGAAAGTATCCTTGCTGCATCACAGATAATTAGCATTATTCATTCTCTGATCAGCAAAACTACATTTTCCGGTTGTACCGAAGCCTATAGGTCACAGCTTATTACCTTAAACCTTAAAGGTATCTCTATTTATACCTCCATAGAAAGCGAAAGCAACACTTTCAGCGGTGCCTTTGAAAGCGATAGTCAAAGTCCTTTCCGGGTCAAATTCACTGACCTTCATTACTTGATTGCAGGCAGATATAATAAAGTAAAATAAAAATCCCATTCTTTATGGTTCATATCATCACTGATATAATTGCATCCTTAAATGGGTGACAAAATATTTCACCCCTCACCTCAGCAGCTCGTTGCAAAGTCAATTAGTTCGGTCAACAACACAGACTACTGCTGTGGGACAGCCTTTATTTCTAGAATAAAGTTGCTGAGTTCATTTGCTTCACATCCCCTGAATGACTAAGCGCCAACACAGCAAACATTATCTGTCCCCCCCATCTTCCGCTTCTTTAACTATTATCACACAGGCTCAAAATAATCCTTCCGATCCACTCTTTAATCTCCAATCCACCCCTTTAAGAAAAAGACAAAAGAAATCTGTCAAATATTATTTATTTGCTCCCAGCTTGTTTTTCCGGTGTCTGTGGTTAATTTTCTGCGGAATGTGAGGAGCAGCTGTCACTTTAGCACATGAATGGAGCCAGTTTAGTGGCCCAGAGGCATCGGAGTGGATCAACGGCGGAGGAGGGACAGCTGGGCCCGAGGGGACAATAGCACTCTCAGTTAATCATTAATACTCTTAATGAACAGCAGCCAGGCACCAGAGGTTCACTCGCCAGTCTCTCCAGAATATTCCGCCTGCAACAGGAGGACGCAGACAGCTCCGGCCTGCCGACTGACCCCAAACTGACACTTGTTGATTGGAGCCTTTAAAGGGGCTGCATAGGCTTAAATCTACTATCTGTTTGATAAGGTTTGACTCATCGAAGGACATTAGCTTGATTTTCAATACTGTGACAAGGAAATCTGTCCCCAAACATTTTTTTCCCCTCAAACTATCTGTTGTTTTTATTGCTTCCAACTGGACATATTAAAAATGTGTTTTTGTCATGCTAACCAAACCATCACATTTACTTCTTATGCCATCTTGTACCTCATGTCTTGTTTAGTGAAAAACAGCTATCCTTTTGGGAAACAATCATGAAACTGTCTTTTTTCCTAATGTACAGAGAGCGAGCAGACTTGAGCAGATGGGGCACAAAATCTTGTCCATGCATACCTGCAATGAGCGATGAGGCAGTGGAGCATGGAGCTTGTCAGGACACCATCACTGGGATACACTGAAACAATCTGATGGTTGTTCGCTGACCCATCCAGGGCTCCTTCCTAGCACAGGCCATGAAAAGGGGGTTTTGGTTACAACATGTAAAGCTGTAACCATTAATCCTTTCATGAACGCTCTGCAAGATAGCAAACTCTTACATTCTGTAAAAATGACAAACTATTCCTACAAAGAGTTCTTCCGTGAAATCAGGGACTAACTCAGATGGTTAGGACACAATTGATATTGCATGGTTAAGCTGGTCAGTCAGAGTAGCAGGTGCATGGCAGTCCCTAAAGCATTACAGGCAGTTTCATTACTTATCAGTGAAACAACTGGTGTAAAAACAAACACACAAAAGAAAAAATAAGCTCAAATTTGTTTCATAGCCTGAAAACATAACCCTAATAAATAATGAGTTCTTTGTTTCCATAAATCACTTTCCTTGCTTTTTTTTTTTTCTTTTGCCAGAGCTCGTGGTAAAAAAAAAAAAAAAAAGCAACAAAACAACCTGAGATGTTACTGGAAGATAAATGAGCTTCTACAGGGGAGCAGATGTTGGCTAGAGGTCTCATTTGAATGTTACACTGATCCCCTGTTTATGTTTGTGTGGATATGTGTGTGTGTGTGTGTGTGTGTGTGTGAGTGAGAGAGAGAGAGAGAGAGAGAGAGAGAGAGAGAGAGAGAGAGAGAGAGAGAGAGAGAGAGAGAGAGAGAGAGAGAGAGACAGTGTGTGTGTGCGTATGCATTTGTGACCGCATGAATTTGTATGGAAGTGTGTGTCTGCACGTGGCTGTGCGTCCAGCCCCCCCCCCCCTCCCCATCAGCAGAGGTGGCAGGTGTTCCTGTGTCCCCCTAAAAGAGCAGGTTTTTATGTCGCCTCCTCAAGTTAGTGGCTTGGTTGCCATGGCGATGCCCCAACAGAAAGAGGCTTGTGTCTGGGGGCCGGTGCCGGGGAGGAGAGGAGGACAAGGGAAGAGGAGAGAAGGGGCTTTACTAGCACCACACACTATGGACTTCAGTCTGGCTTGACAAGAAAGAGGACGGGAGGAAATCAAGTCGGGGACACAAAACAGACTCGGTCTGTCTGCTGGCATCATGACGTCTCTGTCTTTACGCCCAAAATGTGGCTTAAATATTAATCTGCTGATGGGTGGATGAGATCTGACTTGCATGAGGCCTAAGTGATGCTTGTAAATCTTGACAATGGGACTGAGAACTTAAAAAGGAGTCCAATATCACACATCCTATCAGATTCCTCCCCAGGTGTGACAGCTGTCTGCCTAAAGGCTGAGGCTCCTTTCCACTCCTTATGCCTGGTGGCACGGACATCCCCCTGGTTGAAGGTGGGACATGGTAGGCAGACCCATAATCAATCTCTCCCTCTCTCTCTGTGTGTGTGTGGGTGGGTGTAAGGAGATCTGGGAGAGACTGGGAGTCACCTGTCCCTTGTTGGCCTCTCTCGTCCCCCTTGGGAGGGCTGTAATTCTCTTTTGGCTGGGCTGATCAGCAGCTGCCATGTGCGCTCGCATACACACACACACACACACACACACACACACACACACACACACACACACACACACACACACACACACACACACACACACACACACACACACACACACACACACACACACACACACACACACACCATCATACATTTTCTTTCACAACTCAGAGTTAAGATTCAGCAGGCTGTTTTGGGGTGGTCAAGAGCAGGGGCGGGTCCAGATTTTTTTCTGGTGGGGGGCACAGGGGGTAACAACAGTGAATCTGGGGGGGGGGGGGGGGGGCTTCACAAAAATGAAGGCAACCACTGATCACTCTCTTCAATATTTACAGTATATTGTACAGTTACACACTGTTTACAGTATGTCTTCATCTTGTTTTTATTGGCAGCATTAATGCCTATTACGCCTATGATGCCTATGACCTTTTCATTTTTCAGTGTAAACACTAACAATCAATCATCAACTCTATGTTATAAACAAAAAGCAGAAAAAGCAACATAATAAATTCTCACAATGAACAGCAATATCTTCTACTCTTACCCAGTGTTTTATGTAACAGTCAGAATAACCAGAACAAGCACGACTTGAATGGTCAAATTGAGAACAATAAGAATCTTACATCATTTTCATATATTTACTAGACACAACAATGGCATGTTTGCTGTACAGAGTTGACGAGTCAGACGTTAGTGCCTATAGCTTTTTACAGTGAACATAGGAGTGGTTAAGAGCTTTTCACAGTGATTGACATTACCACAAGTCAATGGCCATTGGAGGGGCACACAGGGTGGCCAATCAGATTTCAGGGGGGAATCCCCCCCCTTGCCACCATGGAAGACCCGCCCCTGGTCAAGAGCAGCAGCACAGAAGCGACATACAAAAACATTGTGGTGGTTGTTCAGCTAAATGTCACATGTATCAGAAAAATGAAAGCTGGACTAATCTATATCTTTATATTACTAACTACAGGCTGTAACATGAAAAAGGTCACTTGTGATGACTCCACAGGGAATTATCAGTCAAGTTGGGATTTCTCTCAGTTCAAAAGAACATTTTAGCACCGTTTAGCTTGTTGTTTTGGTTTTCTGCTTGGCAGCAACAAAAGGAAACAAAAGAGCATTTGGCAGTTAAAGAGAAACCAGAGTTTGAGGGACACAGGAAACTGGATTTATATTAGTGAGGTGGCCAGACACACTGGACAACTGAATGCTCATGTTGATTTTTGTCTTCTCTATCTTTACACAAGCGTTAACTGTTTCCTGAAGAGTTTTACATGGTGATGAAAAAATGACTAATGATGCTATCAGTTATATACACTAAATGATTTATCTCAGTTTTTTCCCCCAAATACAATCAATCAGCCGGCCTAATTGTGAGAGATAAATATAAACAAGATATTAACCCATGAAAGCAGATGACTTTGATTCCCTATCTGGTTTCATGTGATTCTGAAGAATAAGCGGTTCCCCCACAGTTCATCTTTATTTCTCTAATCAAGACAACATTTATTTTACAGAGGTGAACATTCGACCACCCTGTCCATGAACTCATATGTTGAGCAAATACAAACACCTTAGCCTCATCTTTAGTATTCCTTCATGATAAAATGTAAATGTAAAATGTAAAAGTCTGTGAAGAACTGTTCCTCTACAGCAGCGGTCTATCGGGCAAACTGGGACAAATCCCGGTGGGTTCACTGACCCGACATTTATTTGATGGTTTTGAATACTGAGATTAAGATTCTACAAAAAGGGCATTTGATAAGTTTATAAAATACAAAACGTTATTGAAGATTACAACAGTGTTTTAAAGCCATTGTTGTTTGTGACCCATTACAAATATTGAGTATTTCACAGGGGTTAGTTTTCACATTTCAGACTTCCACAGAGAGAGATTTGTTTTCTGTATTTTTATGTGAGTGGGATTTTGAATGGAGGACTTGTTACATTTAATGGAATAACTATCATGGAAGTATTTATCAAAAAAATTAACGAAAGTAACATTCATTAGCAGAGACGTGAACATTCAACAACAAAATTAGAAATGCTCTGATTGAATAACATTTTGGTAATTGTGCCTGGTGTCAGTTAAACTGCAGCAAGCACAAGTAAAACAACATGAATGAAAATCAACAGGTTGCTGTTCTAGTTCACAGTGACTGCTTCTTGACAAGAATATTAGGTAAGGTATAATTTTAATCAATTTAGAAAATGGCAGGCAAACAATACACTCTAAAACAAAGTGTTGAAAATACAATTGTGTGAATAATTTACTAGTTAAATAATACTTTACAACAGTTGACCTATCAGATAAAATAAGTGTCACAGAATTGTTTCATCTTTCATTTTTGTATGTTGTCGATGTTTGCTTGGGAATTTCACCAGCACAGGCTTTTATCACTCATATTTTGTTCATTCTGAAACTTCAAGAGCTCAAGAAAAGTTCAAGATTAAACATTAAATTGTGTTTTCAACACGGTGTTCCCGGTGTTCATAATTGGACCATCCTGTTCTCTAATCTTTTTCTGAAAGGAATTCCTGCGTCGAGCCCCATCGAGGTAAACACAACATGAACACAAGCAGTGAAAACTCTGGAAAAAAAATAACCTGTGGGTCGGACGATGGCTGATCAATGATTGTTGCACAGGGTATTTTTGTTTTGTTATAGCCACAATGTTTCAGAATGTGTGTTGTGGATTGTGTGAATGTTTGAGGTGTGTGTATCTCTTTCTCATCTCTATCCTGCACACAACCGATCTAATTGGTTTGTTCTCCAGCCTGATAGTAGAAGTATGCTAATCTGGGCAATGGCTCTCAGAGCTGATTTCACATGAACAATGATGATGAAGAAATGTAAATACCCGCATTTACAGTAATTGGTTTTGGGCATATTGTCTGCATTGTGTGTTTTGTGATGCAAATTGTTTAAATTTGAGGTTGCCTGTAAAGTTGGGCAGGGTAGATTGCCATACATACTTCCATGTCATTATCCCCCATAGTTTTACCCTTTCAATGGAAATGAGTGGATTCTACAAGCAGCATGCAAAACAGGTTTTCTTGTAAACTGTGGCACCGGGGGAATGCCCTTCCTCTGATCTTCTGTGCATTTCTAATACCCTCTTTTCCAATGAAGTTATGATAATGGAGCTTGGTTACACGCCTGTAATTGGCTATTCATTGGGATAATCTAACATCAAGTCTTGTCATGTCTAAACCGTGTCTGGCAGGGAAGAAAAAAAAATAGAAACTTTATGTCAGAGTTTGAAGGACTTTTCGCATAAAATAAATTGTTTTAAATATTTACACCTCATAATGTGCAAGAGTAGGAATTTAAAACAATTAAATAATATGTTAAATTAAACACATGAAAATATGAAATTCAAGTGCTTAAAAAAAATATTTTTGTAGGCTAAAGGATCTGAATTTTCAGGTTGAACTAACAAAATGCTTTTAATATTGCAGTTATTGACAATAAAGACATAGCCTAACTGAAGTTTGTATAATTGTATATAAGATAAGGTAGGAATTCTATGAATTTAAAATATTCAAATTTCTTTAGAGAATAAATAATAATAATAATTATAGTTATTATCATTATTATTATTATTAGCTGTCTTCAAGAAATTTGTAATTTTCAACCTTTTGGTGGGAAATAAAGGTGAAGATGATGCTTGGCGGAAGTTTCCACATTTTCAAAATAATAATAAAAAAAATTGCCTCCTAGTAGCCCACATGGCCATCATGCCTGTTGTGAGGTATGGAGCTTTTGCAAACGACCACCCGAGCGGAGGAGTCCCCCTGCCACAGATCAAGCCACCGGGCCTTGAACCTGACCCCTCAGGACCATCTAGGGCGAGCTTGTCACTTTGCATCCCCGCTGGCACTTTGTTGCCGCAAGAGTTCCTCAATGGTCGGAGGGAGATAGATAGTGTGGCCGTCCATCCAATAAACCTCCCCTCTTCCCCTCCCCGATCCCCGCGGTGCTCCCGGTTTTGACACAGGAGACAAAACCCGCGGAGAGGACTATGAATGGTAAAGCACCGAGGAGGCCGAGGGAGAGCAAAAAGGAGGCGGTGAGCCTTTGTAGTCGGGGAGGAATGCGGAAATGTCCCCGCTCCGTGTCAAACCTCTCTGAAGGGGGTCAGGCCACATTCAGCCGGCGTGGGAAAGCCAGGCAGAGACGGAGCTCACACAGGCGAGCGGGGCTGCTGCATAGGCCTATCCGGGGATATATGGAGGAGAAAAAAAAGAAGAAAGAAAGGAGAAAATCCAAAGAAGAGCGTGGTTTTGGAGGGCTATATCACGCGTTTGCCTTTGTCCTATGACCCCCCTCCCCACCCAGCCACCCACCCCCCATCCTACACCCCCTTCCCCTCAAAGTTGCAGTGAGAGTGTGCGTGTTGAATTTTCGTACAGCCCTCCACCACCGCCTCCTCCTCCTCCTCCTCCTCCTCCTCCTTCTCCTCCCCCCCTTGTTTGAGTGGCTCTGCTGGTGCAGTCTGAGGGATGGGGGGTTAGAGCCTGCACCGTCCAACTACCTGTGTGGCCCCCGCATGGAGGATAGTGGACAGGGATGCGTTTGATGCAGGACATCTTACCCCGAGACCTGAATGCCTCCTCAGCATTTTATCGGACATGCCGACGTTACGACATTTTTACTGACAACATAAAAAGAGGTAAACACAAAAAAGTGGAAGTATTTGTGCAGAATTATTTGATACCAAAAAATGTCTTTATCAGGCTGGAAATGTTGCTTTTACAACCCAACGATATATTATTATTTTTTTAAAAGCCGAAATGTGCAATTCCCTGATTTGCTGGCATTTTGTTTTCATTTTAACTCCATGCACAATTAAATTAGGCTAGAAAAACCTGAATTAGAGGAAGCCGCGTAAACTTGTGAAAACACCCCTAAAACTCATCACCTGAATTGTTTTATACATATTTATAACGATTTGAGCCTTAAAGCAGAGTTTTCCAGGGTTTTAAATGGACTGTTGCTGTAGGAAGTTTAGACAATGCAAGACAGCCACGTGCTCGCCAAGTTTTGGTCGCTTCAAACATAAACTTTGATCAAAACATCACAGGTTGAGCAGTTTTATGGCCATTTTATTATCTTAAAAGCACTTGGTGGGTGATGTTTGTGCTCTCTTTTTGCGTGTTCTCTTTAAAATTGTCCTGTTTAATATACTTTTAACAGAATTAAAGACAGCCCACATAAACACAACTCCAGCAACATTGCACGCGGACTGATATTTTGAATGCGCGAGACAGCTTGTTTAATGCAAAACTATCTTAAAATGGGCCATGTAATTTGAATTATTATTTTTTTTACATTACTTTGTTAGAAGTAGGAGGACATGAGTTGCTGTGCGTAATAGGAGGAGGAGTGGACGTTGGGACGCAACGCTGCTCTTGTAGTCGGAATAAAACATGACAGCCCTGTTATTGCCTACCTGGAGAACAATTTGACCATATCTGACAAAGATGGTGTCTTCCTCCATCTGTGTCTCCCTGTCATCTAGGCATTGCATGTGCCAACTTTTTTCTGTGAATATGCCTTTGTGAGAAACTCTCTGGCTCGCCACCCTCGCCGGGATTCCCCGTAATATTTTCAACAAGAGACCCGAGAAAAAAAACTGCAGACATGGACAAAGAAAGTATTGGTACTCAATATGAGCCCGTGGCCGAGATTGGAGAAGGTGCTTATGGGAAAGTGTACAAGGCGAGAGATTTGAAGAACGGGGGACGCTTTGTAGCCCTAAAAAGAGTTCGAGTCCAGACGGAGGAAGAAGGGATGCCTCTCTCTACCATCCGGGAGGTGGCAGTACTGAGGCAGCTTGAAGCTTTTGAGCACCCCAATGTTGTCAGGTAAGAGAGGGGGAGAAGTGGGAAGCCCAGTATGTGTGTGTGTGTGTGTGTGTCTGTCTGTCTGTATGTCTCTCTCTCTCTCTCTCTGTAGCCCATGTGAATGTGTGTGTGAGAGAGATTTTTGTGTATGAGACATTCCACTTCCTTTTTGATGGTCTCTGGTGGCAGCAGTGCTGCCTCATATGACCTTTAAGGGTAAGCCTGCAATCATACTTGTCCACATTTTTTTTTTGCAGCACAAGTCCCTGACTTTGACTGTTTTCTGCTGACAATATGAAAATGGTAGCCTATAGTTGCACAACAATTAGCCGGTTGCTGCCACTGTTGGCACCATAGGTACACACCTGTCACATCACTAATCCCAACATTGTCACTGTTGTCTGTTTAGTTGATTTCCTGTCTAGATTGTAACCCCGCCTTTTATTTGTGATCATTGGTCAGAACCAAATGCACTGAACCATTTCATGTAGGCCACATCTCATTTAAGAAAGGGAAAACAACATGAGATCCCTCCAAATAGACAGTTTATAACCCCGCCCCAGCTTATTCTGAAAAGGGTTTTACTGCATTAATGCTTAAAGATTTTATCATGATAACCCATGTAAATACAGGATTGAACAAATAAATAAATATTAGTTCTAACCATACACTGCTTTGGTTTGTTAGCATCTTGCTCAAGAGCACACCGACAGGGCAGATGAGTGTTGACGACCATACATCAGCATGCAAGTTGGCCTCTCTAATGGGTTGGCCTTCACCTTTCTGCAGAGATCTTTATAGATGATATTATTTAGTGTATTTAGTATCTGATGAGTGGTTTTAGGAATTATGATCAAGGATGTTCTTGATTGACACTTTGTGGGCAATATGATCTCCCAAAGACATCAAATTGAAAATATTCACGTTTTAAAAGTTCCGGCCAATGAGTCTCTCTATTAACTTGTCAATAATTGATTGTTGATCAGTGAAACCCACTGACAATCCTTTTCAGGTCTTCAGTTGGTGTTGAGTGTGTACTCACCAATCCCAGTTGGTGCTCATGAGCAAAACATTAACGTTCTCCTTGCATCAGTCAGGCTGGATTTACTGAATATCATAATTTGACGGACAAGTTGCACATAGCCCAGTTCTTGTAGTTCCCCTCCTCTCCTCCCTGTACACAGAGGCCATTTTTGTAATGAATTGTTCACTCAGAGGTCAGTAGGCAGATACTGCGACTGCGTCATATGTTGGCACTCGTCAAGGTCTGACCTTGGTACTTGTTTTATTATGGAATATTGAGTGCTTTGGGATTGAAGGGGAAGTTCTAAATGGATGTTTCAGAAGCATGGCTGGTGCCCTTGTGCCTCTAACAATAATTCCCCAGTGTATAAATGAATAATGGAGGATAATGGTTCTGGTTTTCTCTTAAAGGAATCACAATGGGGTTTGTTCTCACTGGTAGACAAACACATCAAGTGAGCATTAAAGTTGTCGTTGGTCAGTTTTATTTTGGTTGTTAAATGGAGTTTGTGCGGCACTGTGAAAGCATATGACTACAAAATATGCAGTAGCATTCGTTTCAATAAATCGGTGCAAGAGTGCAAACTGTCAAGCGCACTGAACCATCAGAGGAACCGCACTATCCTCCAGTTTAGCCATGCAGCATTGCCAAGCAGCTCAGGCCAGGAAGAGTGCATTGTGGGCCTTCTGTGTGACTCCAGGCAACCCCTGGATGTTTGTAATGAGGCCCATTATTCATTCCATATGTTCAGTGTCTGCTGAGAGCCCCCATTGTAGCCCAACAATCGAGCAGTGAGGGGCGTTTAACCCCAGCGCTTCAAGAGGAGGACGCCGTCTATTCTGTGACATCATGCACAGTACTAATACCTTGAACGAATCGCCTCTCACTCACCATTCTGACTCCAGCATTTCCAAGTCCGCTGATTACAAGGGTGTTGGCATGGACACATGATGCCTTGTTGGACAGGAGTGAAAGAGTTTCTGGAGAGATTTAGTCATTTCTTTCCATGCTTCAATTTTAAACAGCCTCTGTCGATTAGCTAGTTTGAATTATGGCAGCACATGCATTGAAAGCATTGATGTGGCATTGAGTAGAACCATCATGAAGTCACATTTTCAGCAATAATGATGGAATAGGCTTCTTGGTGTCATCATTTGATTAATAATTCCATCACTCTTTGTGTCGACGGTTGTAAATGTACTAGGACTTCTAGTAGTAGGCTACCCTTGGTGGGAAAACCCATTTTGGGTTTACACTAGAAAGGAGATTTGATAAGGTCATAGAACAAGGAACTAGACCGTGTATATTTCGTAGACTTTAAGTGACACAAAACATTTACCATGTCACGTGCACTTAAAGGCAATTCTATACTTTGAAGGTAATGTGATTTATAGTAACTGACAGCACAGCATGTGTCTGATGAAGATCCACCAAAGGAGCCCCTGTTATCCCGATGAAAATGCTGCCTTTGCTCCACTCGACTTCCCAAAGAGCATCAGGAGTTGTCATAGAGCTGGTTGAGGAATGCTGCTTCTGGTCCCCAGCTCTTTGAAGAGGACATACTGGATAGGTTTTTTTTTTTTCTTTCCAGCTTTTCACCAAAGCCTGCCTTGGCAGTTCTGCCGACATAATCTGGATTCTTGGCCATAGTTTGTTGCCTAGTGAAGCCACCATAAGCACTGGGGTACGGAGGTTGATGGTCTTGAATCTTCAAAAAGCTAAGATTCAAGAACTTGGGGTTATTCTGAGAACATGTGAAAAGACTGAAATCAGTACAACCTGCTGGAGATTGCATTGATCTCCAAGTGTCTGCCCTCTGCTCCATGTTTGTAGTCAAGAGCCCAGACTCTGTTTTTTAGCCTATAAGGTATTTTGACTGTTGTGTGATTGATGCATCAACATCTAAGATCCTTTACTGAAGAAGACATTTGGGCTTGTCAAGTTTAATGAGTAACATTTACCATTGCTCTTTGCTGTGTTTGTCACGATTAATCATTAGTTAGTTTCTAGATACACAGATTATAACACTGCACAAAATAGTCTGAACAGTTTCATTATAAATAGGATTGGATGAATGAATTCAAATTTAAATTCATGTCTATTTCAATAATCATGTTATATCACCAATGAAGAGGAGAGCTTGTCTTTGTTGCAGCATGTTGAGCTCATACAATCAGCTGTATTGATCTTCCTCGCCTTTTCCTCTTGTTGCAGATTGTTTGATGTGTGCACGGTCTCTCGAACTGACAGAGAAACCAAACTCACTCTGGTCTTTGAGCATGTGGATCAGGACCTGACCACCTACCTGGAGAAGGCCCCTGACCCAGGAGTTCCACCCGAGACCATCAAGGTGAGCATTGCTATTGGTTTATACCGCTACATAGTAAGACTAATGCTTTTAAATGCTAACGGGACATTTGTTTGCATCACTGTAAAAACGTCCGTGATTAATACATGATTAATATTTCCAAAGATGTAACCAAGTCTAGTTTCTAAATGACATATGAAGGAAGCTAATTGCCAGTCCTCTGAGGTATGAACACTGCATGACCACAGCCATGTCTGTATGGTACCGAGTGGGCTTTCTTGGCCGGAGACATGGAGGACCAACATCAGAGGTACCAGGGCGTTTTGAAAGGCAGCACATGTGGCAGATGGGCTCCAAATTAGAGACTCCATGCCTTCTCTATTTCACTTCACCCTCTCTCTCCAGATTTACAATGTTTTACAGATGGAGTGAAAAAGTGTGTGTGTGTGTGTGTGTGTGTGTATGTGTAAGGAAGAGGGGCTAGATTTAAATACCTTCCCTTTGTGTTTGAAAACCAAGTATGTTCAGTTTGAAGGCAGCAATTCATCACTCCTGTGTCAACTATTCTATTTACACAACAACACATTCACCCTCACCACTGCTTCACGTTTCTCCATTTCATTAAATAAATCCACCAAGTATCCACTTACACTTTGCCTGGAGGTCGGAAGTGGATGTGTTGCAGATTCCTTTTCCTCTGTAACAGTCTTCTTTTATTTTAATTTTTCCCACACAAATCCCCCTTTTTAAAAAATCTCTATCCTATTTCAGCCCAAGGTCTGTAGATACATCACTGACTGTACTGAAGGGCTATATCTCTATTTTTGGACAGTGGGGCCTCAAAAGTTTCACGTGTCATATTTGAAACTAAGAAGTTGAGGAAGCTAGAGTAACTGTTGTTTTTCACCCCAGGGCTGGGTTTATGCTTAAAAGTTTTGTGTCAGGCCGTAATGTTGGTAGGATGCTCTGCAAGCGTAGACGAGTCGGGTAGATCACACCTGAGGCTTTCTCAGGGTCTCTCACTGAAGCCTGTACATTATTCTGTACTGTAGTTTCTGAGGGTATGTCATGACAACCCATGACTGTAGGTATGCTATTATTCACCATTTGCTTTTTCAATCAATCAAACAATCAGACTTGATTTATACAGCACTTTTCATACAAATAAAATGTAGCACAAAGTGCTTTATACCATAAAAGCAGACAAAACATATCAAAAATGAAACCCAAAGTCACACAACTACACACACACACTCAGTTATAGAGCTTAAAAGAAGGCAACTGAAGCGCTGTCTTACTCTCAACAATTTGCCGTGAGGAAACACCAGGGACTGGATAAAACCAAATAAAATGAACAAAAAGTTAGCATAAGTGCAGGGACATGATAAAAATAACTAAAATTATACAATAAATAGGCTAAGACTAAAAATAAATAAATAAATACAAATAAAATAAAATAATAATAATAAAAAAATAAACAGTAAAAATCGATAAGGGAAAACTAATAAAATAGTAAAACCTATAAGTAAAATCTAATCAAAAGCCAAGCTAAAAAGGTGTGTCTTAAGTTTGCTCTTAAAAATGTCCACATTCGCAGCTGCTCTCAGGTCTTCAGGAAGGCTGTTCCAGTCGTGGGCCGTAATAACAAAAGGCTGCTTCGCCATGAGTTTTGGTTCTGGGTATTAATAAAAGGCCTTTTATCTGAAGACCTGAGAGTTCTGGATGGCTCCTAAGTTAAAAGCAAATCTGACAGATGATAAGGACTAAGACCATTAAGAGCTTTAAAAACCAATAAAAGAATCTTGATATCGATCCTGAAGCACACAGGTAGCCAATGCAGGGACTTTAAAATCGGTGTAATGTGAGCTCTCTTTCTCTCTTTTTGACTGTTAAATACTCTTACACATGCGCCAAACTGTTTATTTGTATTCGGAGAGAAAAGCAGTTGATAAGTAACTGATATGGAAATGTGTCATGAGTTACAGCCCCAGTTGTTTTTTCATTGTTTAGGACTCGTGCAATTCATAATTATTTCTCTAAACTTAGAGATAAGTTGATTGATATATTAATCAGTTGCTTGTTTAGCATTTTGTTTGAATGGCTGGTTCGGTGTGTCCAGATCCCTATTTAGAGAATGGTTTAATGGTAACAAATGGCTAAATGGAAGAAAGGAAGTCACTGATAGACACCGTGTTTGAACATGAGATCTTTGGTTGAGTCCCTTTTTTGTGGCGGTGTAATGAACTGGTTCATATGTTGTGTCGTCCGACCACATCTGTTGGCAAAAGTGTTTACAGCTGTTCCAAATGACCACACTCAAGAGCCTAGTGAACAGTCTGCCATCATAGAAAGTGGTGGGACACAATATTCACTGAAATGGGGGGGGGGGGGGGTAACGCTGCACTTTTGGACAGTGGTCTGTCTTCAAAGGGCAAACTTGGTTTGCAGTGTGATGAAGGGGAAAAAAGGCCTTAGACAGGAGTTCAGACTAAGAAGCCTTTGAATGTATAAAAAACTATGGTCATACTCCCACCTCCCTCCCTCCCTCCCTCCCACCCACTCACACTGCACAGTTCTGGAAAGGTTTGGGGTTATGGAGGTTTCGGACGCCGTCCAACAATCCAGTCAAGGAGTTTTGTTTGAAGCATCCTGACCCTTTAAGGCGAACCTCCTTCCTTTGCATTCTCCTAACATCCATACAGCAGGAGCCTTGAGAGGACAAAGGGACAATGAAGGAGTGACAAGATGACCCAGGCAGCATCTCCTGTTATTTCTAGGACAGTGGATAATGCACAGTAACCCCCAATACCCCCCCCCCCCCTCCTCCTCCTCCTCCTCCCTCCTCATAACTTCATCTGCCATTGGGTATACCAGATGACCCCCAGATTATGGATCCAACAGTCCTCCTCCCCATCTGATTATCTGCTGAACCCCTCAGTGCCTGAACCGCTGTGAAACATTCACCCTCAGCCAAAGACCCACAACCAGCAGGAACAGGCAGAACTTTTTTCCTCAAAAACCTATCTACCCCCAGCCTGGTGCAGCCTCTCCACTTCAGCCCCCCCCCTCTCCACCACCCTCCACCACCCACTCAGCCTTACTCAGACTCAAGACCCACCACATGGTCATTGATGAAAGAGGCCCTCCTCCAGGAATCAAATGAGCTGGAAGGACATGAAGCGGCCGGGCTGCCCCAGCCTCAGCGCTCCTCAGCCGGGCCAGCGCTGGGGTCTCGCCCACCCTTCTCTGTCGCCATCGTCCAAGCTACAACTCCATTCTGTGGGCCCATAAAGGGGGAGGTTAATGAAGCATGGGGAGGGAATTACACTAACGCTAACCGGCAGATGTCCCATATTGTGCCTAGCTACAATAAACAATATGGCTGCCTCTGGTGCATTTGCATCAGAAAGGGAGGTGCACTCAGAAAGCCATGTTTTGACTGCATCTTGCAGAGGGCTGACCAGTTTTTTTTTTTTTTCCTGGTCCTCCTGTTTTTTCAGGGTCAGATCTTTTGCCTTTTTGTGATTTTTTTTGTGTCCTCCTGGCCAAGTTGTTGTTTGTGGGTTTTTTCTGGTTGAAGTGTTGCCAGTTGAGGACAGTTGTGTGTTGAGTAACACATGTGAGTCTCTTGGCTGCTGTGTGTTAAGACTGTGAGGTGCATCACTCCAAACACTCTGTGTCACGTTGTCTCAAACTTTTGAGACATCGCTCGACTATTTTAATTCAAAAAGCTTTCCACACAGGGCCTCGCTGCCAGTTATGCCGTTTTTAAAATAGCTGAGACCATTCTTTGGGTTCACAGCTGTGTGGGTAATTGATATAGCAGAGAAGATGGCATTCAGGCCAATGGGCCAAGATTGTTTGTGTGTTTGTCCAAGAGTCACACTTCTGAGATAATTAGTGTTTACTAGGAAATGCTGCTGAAAGGAAGCACGGTGAAATGGCTATTTAAAGCAGAGAGGAACTGATGGAGGAGAGGGGGGGCATGCTATTGTGTCAGTCACCCTCAACACACACATACACACACACACAAAATAACCAACTGCCTGCCTCTGTCCTATGGCCCTGTCTGTCTGCTGCCCCACTCACTAGGTCATGGCTGGATGGAGATGTAGAAAGGAAGGTCTGTTTATGCATCCTGCTGCCCTTGGTCAGAGGGCACACACACATGTGCATGCTCCACACACACACACAAATACATACGCGCACACACACAAATGTAGATGCACATGTTACATTTACACAACCCCAGGGGGACATTTAGTTTGTGTGTGTGTGTGTGTGTGTGTGTGGTGGTGGGGGGGCTATGGCCAGCACAGCAGCCAGCCCCGCGCCGTTTGCTAATGTTTTCTGCTTGAGTGTGCAGACCCCTTTGACTCACTCACCAGCTGGTCGGCAAGTGAATAGAGCTTCGGGCTCAGGTCCATGTCACTTGTGAGGTCTTGGCGGAGGGTTTTGGGGGTGTGTGTAGGGGGCATGTGTGTGTGTATAGGAGAGAGTGTGTGTGTATTTTGGAGGGGGGTGTATGGTTTAGGGTGCAACACACCCAGCATCGCAGTCTTTCGCTTCACCAACATCTCTATTTTCCCTTTCATCTCCAACATTGTTCAATTCAACGCAGTCGGTTTTCAAATTGGCTAAGTGACTGTTGAGACTTTTAGAGTTTTTAAATCATTTTTATATCATTAGGTCTTAATCTGAAATGAAAAAAAAGGCAAAGCAAGGTAATTTTATTTGTATAGCCCATTTTTACAAACAGTTTGTCTCAAAGGGCTTTACATGGCATCATAACAACATCCTCTGTCCTTAGACCAGTGGTTTTCAACCTTGGGGTCGGGACCCCACGTGGAGTCGCCTGGAATTCAAGTGGGGACGCCTGAAATGTATTGATAAAAAAAAATTACTGATAATTATTCTTTTTAAAATTATGATTAAAAACACCACACAACAATCTTAAACAACTGTATTCTATACTTTCACTTTCTCAAATATAAATCGAGTTTAAATAAAATGCAGAGTATAAAAATATCTTGATTGACTGCCAGAAATTTGTGATGTCGTAATGGGGTCACAAGTCAAAAAAGGTTGGGAGCCACTGCCTTAGGCCCTCACATCAACTGAGGAGAAACTCCATAGAAAACCCTTTTAACAGGGAAAAATTGGAGAAACCCCAGGGTGAGCAACAGAGGAGGGATCCCTCACCCAGGACGGACAGACGTGCAATAGATGTTGTTACAGACAAGAAAACAGTTTATAACACAGAATGTGGGGAACATGGAAATGCTAACAAGAGCTGATGGAGGCAGCTTCTGGTGGGAGGAAATGCAGGGAGATGAAAGATGAAGAAAAAAAAAGGCCCTGGCTGTTATTTGATCAAACAATCAAAGTCATAGCTCTGCCAAAGCCACCTTGCCGCAATTCCTTGTAATAACTTGTTATTTGTTTACAGGTGCAGGACCTGTTTGAGAATTTCAGTTTCAAAAGAACAAGTCTAAGCTGGTTTCCACATAACTTGTTCCTGTTCGCACCACTTTACTATTGTTAGTCTTGTTATGGATGCGGTGCCCATGGCCGTTTCTGAGGTCAACTTTTGGGCATAAAAAAGCGAGCCAGCGCCAATTAACTCGGAGCAGGACAGCTGCTGCAAGACAGAGATCCATGCTTGTACAGAGTGGGGCCTCTTGCTGCCTCTACCATTTGTGTGCATGTGTGTCAGTTATCAAACATCTGCCACAGTCGAGAAAAGACACAGGCCTCGTCTAGTTAACTCCCTCCCTGCCCCGATGTCTCAGCCAGTCTGCTGAACTCTTCCCTGCAGGTCTCATTCAGGCCTTTTGTTGCTTTGACAGAAGAATGAATTGAAATTCAAATGTTGCTGTGGAGGTGCAAGGTCACAAGGCCATCTGTCTTTTGACATTTCGCAAGGAACTAAGGCAGAGCTGTTTGCCGGAAATGTAATTCATCGGGTCAGATTTAATCATTCAGAGCAGCATATCTGTGTCTGTGCCAGTTGCTCAGTCTCACACTCATTATTGTCATCTCAACGTGACCTTTAACCATGACCCTAATATCTTCATACTTCATACTTAGCTCATACTTGTTTTCCCTTCGCCGTAATCATTTTGTGTCCTTGTCCACCTGTTTCTCTCTCTCTCTCTCTCTCTCTTCCTTCCGCTTTGTTGTAATACAGGATATGATGTACCAGCTGCTCCAGGGGCTGGACTTCCTGCACTCGCACCGCGTGGTCCACCGTGACCTCAAGCCCCAAAACATCCTGGTCACCAGCGGAGGACAGATCAAACTAGCCGACTTTGGCCTAGCCCGCATCTACAGCTTCCAGATGGCGCTCACCTCCGTGGTGAGTTATGTTGTTCATACATCTGAACACAGTGGGACTCATTCAATAGTTTCTTGCAACAGAGTTCTCAAAACAAACACTCGCGAACGCTCCAAGCCCCGCGGATTTCACAGAGGTTCAACCAAAAGTGGGTCGCAGGATGTTTTAACTGGGTCGTAGACACAAATAGACTTGGACAGGGGGGGATATTACGTGATCTAATAGCTTTACATGGTCCAATAAGTTTTGGACCTGGTACCAGTTGAGCTCGTCTACACCTGTCTACTTTGGCACACCTTTTGCTGGAATGTAATTTTGCAGCAACATCTTTTTTTATTATTATTACAAAAGGCAACAGATAATGGAGCAATCGAGATACTTTTTCAATTCAATTTTCAATTCAATTCAATATACTTTATTGGCCCCGTGGGGAAATTTGTCTTGTACTCCATCCATCTGCAGTTCCACAGAAAACAACATAAAAAAAACCCCACATGCTATCGTACACATTTTTTTAATTAAACAAACATACGTAGCAGAGTTAGAGAGTGTACTCTAGTGCGTATTGTGTGTGCTACTAAGTTTATATATGACACCA
Organism: Trachurus trachurus; assembly: GCF_905171665.1. Lineage (NCBI taxonomy): Eukaryota > Metazoa > Chordata > Actinopteri > Carangiformes > Carangidae > Trachurus > Trachurus trachurus. Next base: position 23,858,556 of record NC_139904.1, on the reverse strand, counting down.
ATGCTGACAGCATCATTCTCATCATGGCTTCTTTATATACACACATAATAATAACACATGGCCTTGAACTACCCTTCCCATCTCCAGAGAGTTAGATGAAAAGGGTCTAATGTGATGTAGCGGGCACTTACAGGGCATCAGCGGGTAGCTCTGCAGCGCTGGGCCAAATGATAGAGTTTCTCTGTGTAAAGTGAGAGCCAAGGGCCCCTGCGGCCTGTCTCAGGAATCCCTCAGTGGTTGTCGCAGACAGGGATGGAACAGACGAGGAGAGACAGACACCCCTCCCTTCCCGGTGTCGGCACTTTGATGTTCAACTGTTGGGCTCTGGGCTCTGATGACCAGATAATATAGAGAGAGACTGAAAGGAGTCTTTGGAGGAGCTTGAATAAGGAGAGATGAGACCTTTAAGATTAAGGTAGCCAGCTCAGTTGCTCCATACCTTTTTTTTTTCTTTTTTTTTATATAAGCCTTTAGTTGCCAAGAGAGGATTTTGTGATCTGTTCCACATTCAGACAGACACATGCACATATGCCTTTTAACTCCTTCACTGATCGACCTGACTAGGCCCAACCTCTCAGGTCAACTTGTTTTTGATTAATATTGCACGCAGTTTGTTTGTTATAACTGACAAATGTGTAAATAGTTTGGAGGTTACGTGTAAGAGACGGTTGTTATTGACTTGGCACTAACTTGGAGTGGTTCATCTACTATCTGGAGCTACCTGAAAAGCAGGATGATACAATAAGCCTGTGAATATTCTCTAATTCATCCAGGTCATAGTTATCTCAAGGAAATTTAAATCAAACACAACTGGACTTGGTTATTTGTCTTAGAAGACGTTTCACCTCCCATCCAAGAGGCTCTGACCAGGCTGGGACTGGTCCTGGTCTTGTCCAGTTGCGTTCGATTTAAATTTCCTTGAGACAGGATGATACAATATTAATACAATTCACAGCGCAAAAAGTTGAATGTTACTCACTTAATCAGCTGATGAGGCATCAGGATAAACAGGCAGGTCAGGTCTGATGGCCTGGCAGTGCATATTCAGCCAGTTTAGCAGCACTTGGTCTCTCATCCAGCTGTGCAGCATCTGCCCAGCTACTTTGAATACAAATAGGAAAATGACAAACTTGTATATATCACTCAGCGTCACCATAGACTGGCTCACATTTCCGTTCTGTTAATCACTGAACAACAAATGAGCAGGCTAGTAGACAGGTGCCTTCATGTCAGCTGGAGGTGACAGACTGTCTATAGGATGTGTCTCACTATATAAGCTTCGTTGAGGCATTTGATTTTTAATGATGGCAATTGGTAAATTATTTATTCAAATATTTGCATATCTGGCTCGTTAAAAAAGCTCTTCATACAGCCACTCGGATACCGGTGACATGAAATAACATTACATGATTACATTAAATCCAGCAGTCATAAAACCCTTGAAAGCCTACTGCAGTGGTTCCCAACCTTTTCCGGCTTGTGACCCCATTGTGACATCACAAATTTCTGGCGAGCCCGTCAATCAAGATGCACTAGCTCAGATATTTTTATATGCTGCATTTTATTTGAACTCGATTTAAATTCGAGAAAGTGAAAGTATAGAATACAGTTGTTTAGGATTGTGTGTAGTGTTTTTAATATATTTTTTAAATTATAATAACTAGTTTAAAAATATTTTTATCAGTCATTTTTTTTAAATCAATTACTAGACATTTCAGGCGACCCCATTTGAATTCCAGGTGACCCCATGTGGGATCCCGACCCCAAGGTTGAAAAACACTGGCCTACAGCTTTCAAAATGTTGTTTACTTAAGATTACTAATTAAACAAGTGAACAACAAATTTTGTTCCATGAGACTTCATCTCAATTTTTTTTTAAATTGAGAGTGGCATGTTACTAAAATTACAAGCCAATTCAGCCTGCACTTTGTATTGTATAATTATAATTAAATAACTGTGGCTATAATTATATAAATTATACCTACAATACAGTGTTCTATTTTTACATTAATTATATTAAAAATAGATGAGTTGTAGGCCTCAGCAAGATGAGCCAAACTACAGATTACAGTAAAATGTAAATGAATGAATTATATTTTTGGAATTGATGATGTCAAGATGTGGTTTTTGATAAAGTCATTATCACTATTGTCAGATAACACTTATAAGAAAGTGCTGATAAATATCTATGTCAGAAATGTCAGGACAGATTGTTGTCAGTTGTGGCAGTAAGATGTGTTGTTTTTTTGTTTTTTTTTCTCGATTTGACTAGTGTGTGATTGTAGTCCAGGCCCCGACCACTAATTTCTCAGTATCATGGGTAATTTTTATGATTAAGATAAGTATATTCTTGGTTAGTATCTATAATTTATCACTGTGCCGATAATACCCAGCCGACTGAGTCTCAGAGGAAGTCATACCTAACCAATAAATTGATGTAGCATTACTCAACATCCACTATACAAGTGTGGTTTCATTGGAGGTTTGGTCGATGACTAGTTGTTATACTTCACTTATGACTAGATGGGGACACTTTTTGTCGAGGGAAGATTGCCAAGGGGGGCCAGGGGGGTGAGGGTGAGGCGGGGGGGGAATTCACCTTTAGTTACCAGTGACACATATCAAGTCCCCGAAACTACTCGCACACAGACGCACTTCACATGTGAATCAACAAAGTCACACACTTGTTTCCTTCCTCGGTTGTACAGATTGGGCCACAAAATGAGACGGAGGTGTGTGTGTGTGCGCGTGCATGTGTGTGCATGTGTGTGCATGTGTGCGTGCGTGTTATGCATGCACAGCAGAGGAGCGCTGCAACGTGAGCACGGGATCTTCGGTTCCAGATGAATGTTCCTGTGTCTGGAATCCCCCTATCAGTCCAACACACATACACACACACACACACACACACACACACACAGTCTCCATTCATCCATTCAGTGTTTCCTGTTGCTAATAAAAGCAGATAATCTACACTGTATTGCAGCGCACATGTACACAAATACACACAGTGTTTAAGAGGATCTTCCCCTTTGCCCAACAGACCAGCAGTTACTTATTTAGTCACCTAATGCCACCGTTACTGGCAGACAGATGGGCTTTGGAGAACTGCTGTTGCTTAAGCGAACAAGACACTTCTCTCTCACTTTCAAAGTGATTCATTTAGCACTTCTAGAATGACAAGATGGCTGAAGAGAGCATTTGCATAAAGTCACCAGAAAAGAGTCCCTTGCCCATCCTTTTCTTTCCATTGTCTTTAACTGAAAGTTGCACTCCTGTACTTTCTGCTGATGATTTACCAGCATTGTTGAACTTCTCTTTTTGTGATGAATTTGCGTTCTCACCAAGCAACGTGTCGGCTTGTTAATAAGTCATTGACAAAAAAATGTGGTGTGAGCGTGTGCGTATAAAAAAAAAAAACCCTGCAGAGGGCGAGTACATTTGCACATGCATGGTTGTGTGTAAGTCGATGGTCCCGTCGACATCACTCACCTACCATGTCGCACATTTTTCTACATATTTCGCCCGTCCTAAAGAGAGAGAAAGAGAGGGAGGGAAGGGGGGGGACCACCCATTGGGTTGGTACAGGGGTCCAGATTAGGCCGCCCCTGGCAGTCCCTAGGGGTCTGTTGCTTTGTTGATGGTTTTTTAATGACCCCAGTCTGGCTACAGCCTCATTGTGCTGCCATGAGTGACAGGCAGATGGGTTAATCTGACATACCAGGAAAGAGTGGAGAGGGATCTTTTGTCGGTCCGTCCGTCTGAGGTCCCATTTCTGCTTTTTTTTTAAGTTGTTATATTTCGTGTGATTATTTGCAGTAGATTTCGTATTTCGATTTCAGACAACAAAGCGTCTTCGGCGCTACATAAATTCCTTTGTGTACTGGAGTGTTAAAACATGCTTTATTAACATTGGACAGGTTTGATCAGAGACCCTGATACATATTTGAAGAAAGTTAGAGGGAAGCCTTCCATCATCTGACTCTGACTCATCTAAATCAAAGTGGAGGGACATTAAATTGAAAACATCCTAAGGCTAAAAATAGCTGCTAACTGGCAGAGTGTGGAGAGTGGAGCTTCAGTCAGGTGACTCAGTCCAATGTTTTAGTCTAACGGTAATTTACTGGCTCATAATTTTGTGACATTTAGATGCAAGTCTATAAACATAGAGTCCATCATCTGCTTCTGGCATTGCACCGTATCATATTAAAAACAAATAATGAACTTTGAATGAGGCCAACCCCACCTATTGTAGTGTTGGAGCTCTCTCGGTTCCTCAGTAAAAGTTATTTTTGGCAGCTTTGTGAACAGTCCATAAGCAGGATCTTTTAGCGGGGAACTTTACACATACGTGTCCCTTCATCTGGATGGGACAGAGAAGCAGAGGTTGGGTCAGGAAGACAACCCGCAGGAACCTGACCATGGTGGTCTCTCTTTCTTCAACCATCTACACTTTGGCAACCATTGTAATACCAGGCTGACTGGACGGTCCCATGAAACCCATTAGTTTTCACTCCCATGCATGTCATGCGCATGTCTTTGCCTGTCAAATTGGATTTGGAAAAACTCGAGGGGGGAATGCCACCAGACTTTTATGTTAGCACTTGTTGTTGTGTTTTTCTGGTCTGAAACCAAAATAAACTGAGGGGTTGCCCTAATTTACCGGAGACAGCAGGGTAACTTCATTACCTAAGTCATGAATTAGTCAATATATATTTGTTATGAAGTTTATTAGTTTTAAATGTTTTTTTGTCTTGCCTGACCCTAACCCTGACTCTTCAGACTTGCTCTTTCAAGTCGTATTCATTGAAACGATTGTTTCTAACTTTTGTATTTCAGCAAATGAATCATATAATATTATTATCATTATTATTATTTTATAAATAGTATCTTCTGGGACAGTCTGTACAGTCACTGTTTGACTTTCCAGTAACCTCTGCTTTTGGGGACATGCAGAGGAGTGAGGCTGTTACCTGATCAAAGGTATTTTCCCAATTCTTCCCCCAGCTCCCTCTACTTATAGGCCTCCCACTACGTTTACCAGAATAAGACACACATATCTCAGACGACATTAAACAAATTGAAACCAGATTTCCTGCCCATGCTCGAACAGCAGACGGGCTTTTACTATACAAAGCTTTTCAGACCATATTCACTGTGTTTTCACGGTGTTTCCCATTTCTGCTGCCCTTCGTCGACAGAGAACATCAGTTAAATCTTGTGGGTGTGGGTAAGCGTAGATTAGCATGTTGTCACTTGTGGCACGTTATAGTTTTCAGATGATGATAATGCAGATGACATGTCTTTCAGGCAAACAATGTTGCTTCTTGATAATGGGGTTTCCACTCATTTGACTCTGTGAGGCGGTGAAGAAATTCTCTCTTCAGACCATGTCTCATGACTCTAGAGAGAGGGATATCAGACATGCGAGTATCACCAGCAGGCTCGTCCCTATAGTTGTGCAGAGCTTCGCAAACCGACCGAGACTGATGAAACTGAAATTTCTCAGCGATGACAAATGATGAACTGGACAGTGATGTCTGTGAATCTGCTCTTTTGCCAGACAATGTGTTTCTACTCTGGATTGACCGAAAGAGAGGCAGGCAGCAGTGGGGAGGAAGAGGAGGAGGAGGAGGGGGGAGGGGGGGGGGGGGAGAACCCTTGCACTGCACTGCACGCAGGAGAGCACGTGCAGCGCTCTCTGGGAATGTTTAGATATCTCCTCAAACGGCTCCGCATGGGAAAAAAAAAAAAGGAAAAGCCATCCTCTATGCTTTGACTGCAGCCGGCTGGAGCAAAGGGGCCGGCCCCAATTTGACATAAGCAAACACACACACATACATAAATGAACAGGGATATACTGTACATACACGCACATTGAAGCGCAGACAATTGCATTGTTACGAATGTTTGCACACAAATGCACACCCTCACATGCACCGTGCAGCTCTCCTTGCAATTCACCGTATTAATTGTGGACAGTCTCTTGGCAACGCTCCTGGTTGGGAACAAGGGGGGGTACCGACTTGTGTGTGTGTGTGTGTGTGCACGTGCATCAGGCACACACACACACACACATGCACACACCGGCATCTGGATATTAAAGCCTTGTCTGTACCAGCAACGGCAAAGAGGAAGAGGAGGAAAAAAAAAAAAAAAAAAAGAGAAAAAATTACAGCATATATCAGGAATTTTCCAGCTAATGATGTGCGGATGTGGTAGCACTGGAGAGAGAGAGCCACTGACTGTGCTGTCTTTGTTTCGCTCGCCCAGGGCCCCATGCTGCATTCCTGTACGCTGTGCATACTTTGGCAACAGTTGTGGTGCCCCCTTTTTTTTTCCTGTTTCACTGTATACAGTTTGTGTGCTGCTCTTGCACTTTACTTTCTGCTGCTGCAGCTCTGTCTCTCCCTCCCTCCCTCCTTCTGTCTCACTCCCCCACCACCACCACCCCTCATCTCCCTCTTAAATCTTCTCTCTTTCTCTCCTTCCTTATTTCCTTTCTTGGCCCGGTACGGCTGTATTGTTGCAACTGTAAATTGTCCTTTTTGCAGAACAAGGGAGAAGAGAGAAAGAGGGAAAGTGAGGGAGGAGTGAAATAATGGTGTTTACAACATGGCTGACTGCTGGAGCTTCGAATGGGGCCTCTCTGGAGACACAACATCATAGCCTCTGTACTCTCTGAGCGCATAGTTTTGCTCATATCATTATTATTATTACAACATCCGCTGCTTCTCCCATATGCAATGCCTATACAATGTGTAGCCTTTATCCCTTTTCCTCTGAGATTCTCTTAGGAAGGCTTTAATTTGTGGTGGATTGCCTTCAGGAATGTAATCAAATTCTATCTCAAGAGTCAAAGAAGCGTTAAACAGTCGGGCCATTTACCTGGTAGAATGACCCGCGCTGCACGTTTATTCCTTTTTTTTCTTCTTTTTTTTTACTCGGCTACTGCCCAAAAGTTAAAACGCCCAATCACGCTCTTATTGATTCAGTTATGCGGCCCCTGGTACATCCGAAGGATTTGTCTGCGAGTGTGTGTGTGTGTGTGTGTGTGTACATGGTATGTGTCTGTGTGCAGTGGTGCTCTTTCATCCTGAGCTTCCTCAGTGAGAGAGAATGTAAACACGGGCCCCTGGCCAAGCTTCATCAGCCCCAGTGCCTCCGGTGCTGCAGCCCTAAGCCCCGGCCTCAGTCATCCTCACAGCATCAGGTCATCGGAAAAGGTCCACATGGAGTGTGACAGGAAAAGGCTTCTGTCATGGCAGTGGTGGTGACAGTCAAGAAAGAAAGATAGAGGTGAGGGACCAATGAATGTGGCTCCAAACAAAGCCACGATTTGAAGAATAACTCTGGTTTATTACAATGTGGTTCTTATTTTTATCGTATTTATAACTTCCTTACGTTATTAGAGGTTTGTTCGCATGAGATTCTGTACTTTGATGCTGTCATGGTGACAAACAAAATTGGATGGAGCAAGAAATGCAAGCGGGCAGAGGTTGGCAGTTTAAAGGAAAACTTTAATGCTTCGGAAAACATTTTTATTTGTTTTCCTGCCTGTTGAATCAGAAGATGAATACCACTCATGTCTGTACACTAAATATGTAGCTAGAGTTGCAGAGCTATTAGCCTACAACCAGTCTCTGTAGAAAGATTTAAACATTCTGGTTTTACTGGTTTAAACAGAGAAGATGAACAAGTATTGAGGGCTTTAGATGCTGGTCGGCACATTTTATTACCTTTTGAATAGAGCTGACCAGCTACAGTAGGTGTTTCCCCCTGCTTCCAGCTTAAAGGATAATTACTGTTTTTTACATTCTGGACCTTATTTCTAGCCTGATGCATCAGCCGCTTATTTCATTACATTTCATGTAGCGTCTGAACACGAGCCATAGGGATTCGTTTGCTTCCGGGAGGCGGTTGCTTACATTTGCTTCAACTAATCGCTGCTGCTTGGTGGTCACGTGTGCTATACACCGGTTAAGCTCATAGGTTAATCTTGAGCGCTTGAGTTCAACGTCATCGCCTTCACTTACCCGTCTGTTCGCTGATTGGTCCGTCCGCTCTGGCGGACCAAAACCGAAACGCATTGCTAGTTCCCTGACTACATGGTTGAGGCAAATTAAATTTGCCGGAACCAGTAGGCGGCGCTAGCCTGGCTACCTTATTTCTAGCATAAAATACGATAATTTACTCACCCAGTCAGATAACTTTGGTGTCATTACAAGTCGTTCAGATGAAATTAGATCCAGCCGAGAGCCGCGTATATCCATATAATGCGAGTACACGTTACACATTATCTGCCATGAAACTGAGTCCTGGTTAGCTGTTGTCAACATCCGGGATCTGTAGGTCGACCTACTAACCTCTGACCTGGATGATGTCATGTCCGTTGATAACAGCTAACCCCGGACTCAGAGGGGAATAGCACTAGCGTATCCAGGGTTTCCGCTACATGTAATTGATCGTGGCGCACCGCCACGGCAAAATAAAAGCCGCCACACCTTCAGAATGACGATTTTTTTTTTTTTTTTTTAAATGTTAAAACAATGTAAAGCAGGTTTTCCACTAGAGGTTGCACAGACTAGTCCCCTGCTCCACAATGACGTTTTGAGCTTGACGTCGACTAGTCGCTGATCATGTAACAGTAGCTACAAGTGTAGCGGCTTGAAACAACAGCTGAGTGCGCTGAATGAAAAAAATACGAGCGCCGTCAAGCTGGATAGAACGAGCGCGTACCAGACAGGAAGTCGGGCACAGAAAAGGCGAGAGAATCCGGTCAATTTTCAAAATAAAATAAATGATGATTAAGTTTGCTGTCCGTCTATAGATATTTGTCAGTTGCGTCTGCACACAGACACACATCCATAGGCTACATACAGCGCTAGAGACAGACCTGTGTGTGTGGAAAACCGAGTAGCCTACAGACGGGTCGATGTTTGACCGGCGCGGAGAGAGAGAGCAGGAGAAACGTGTCCGGGCTGCCGGCAATTAAAAAAAAAAAAAAAAAAAACTCCGCTCATATCGACAGCTTTACATCGCGCACAACAACAACAGCAGCAACCAACCAGGAAAAACAAAAACTGTGAGTGAAACTGTGACTGAGCAGGACTGTGACGGTGACGAGGCCTGTGTGTCGTTTTCCTCCCTAATTGTTTAATGAACAGTAGCTACAGTATTTTCTTTTGCACCTGTAGGCTATATGTTACAAAAAAACAAACTGATTTACAGTTTGTTGTTTATAAAGCTGCTGTTCTGTGGACTAATTTCTGTGCATGAGCTGTCAGTCAGTGAAACAGATTGTTGCAGAGCATTTCCCTCCTCCTGGGATTTTAGTTATGATGGGAAAAATATGAATGATATCATCAGCGACTAGTCGACGATCCGGTCGCGCGCACCCCCCCCCCCCCCGTCGATCAGCCCACCCTCGCCGCCACTCTTTAAAAAAATCCTGGCAGAAACACTGGTATCATAACAAAATATTGGTGAAATGAACGAGTTTCGCGGTGGATAATGTGTTATTTAGAGGCTGCATTCCGCTGCCCGATAGACTCGCATTATACGGATATACGTGGCTCTCGGCTGGATCTAATTTCGTCGGAACGACTTGTAATGACACCAAAGTTATCTGGGTGAGTAAATTACCGTATTTTATGCTAGAAATAAGGACCAGATTGTTAAAAAAAAGGGTAATTATCCTTTAATCAAGCTACCCGTCTCCTTGCTGTTTATGTCTGTTCAATGGACAATCAGGGTCCTCCTCTTTAACTTGACGCAACAAGAAAAGCACATTTTCCAAAATGTTTACCTATCCCGCTAACCTTAATTTTCTTTTTTTCAATTAACCTTTATTTTAACAGGGCGGTCCATTGAGCTCTCTTTTTCAAGGACACCCTGCAATAATATAAGATTATATAATCCAACGTAATGGAGGTGACCTGTGCTTCATGACAGTAGAAAATTGTGTGTCCCTATAGGTCAAAGTTGATCAAGTCATTTCTTGTGGTACCACTGCTTGTGGTATTTTTTTTCCCATTCACCTTTCTCTCTTTTTATGTTTGGGGGTTGCAAGACCTGCAGAGTTCAGTGACAGCATTTGTTACTTGACCTTGTGAAGAAACACTGGGGAACCAGAAGCTGCCATGTTCTCTTTAGCTTTAGCAGTTGAATATGTCTTCAGGAATAGGAATGACGTCCACACCTTCAAAAATCAGACACATGCTTGAGATAACTTGCATAATTTGCAGACACTCAAAACACAAAAGCATTTGGCGTCTGAGCGCGTTGGTCCAGGCAAAAGCAGGTGCTCTCGTAGTCACGTGCAAGTGCTCGCACATAACACAAACCAAACGCCCCCCTGGGCTCACATGCATGCACTCCCCATCATCATACTCCTCAGCTGTGCATGCGCAGTGGTGCTGGTGGCACAGGTCCGGATGTTGCATGTCGGACAGGCTTGGAGGTCCAGCCCAGGAGGTCTGGAGGTCCTCTGGGGCAGGAGAAGCCATTTCCTCCCCAAAAGCAGAGAGAGAGAGAGAGAGCAACAGTGGGGCGGATGGTGGTGGTGGTGGTGGTGGTGGTGAGGGGGAGGATGCTCTCAGCAGAAAGGAATTCCCAGAATGTTGTCCTTTAATCTGGAGTCAGCCTCTCACACTCTCTGTCTCTCAGTCTAACTCTCTTCATCTCTCCCTCAGCTTTATCTGAGCACCTCCAGCTTTTTCTGTTACTGTGAGGGTGAGGGGGGGGGAGTGGGCTGGGGTGTTGGATAGGCAGAGAGGCGGATTGAAAATGCAAAGCAGCTGACCTAAGGGCAAAACGCTGTGCTGCACGGTTTTAAGGCTGACTCACCGTCTCTGTGTCTTGACCGTCCAACATGAGCCTGTATCTCTGTTTTCATGCAGCCTGGACAGAGGAGAGAGAGAAAGAGAGAGAGAGAGAGAGTAATGAAGGGATATGTGAAGCAGAACACAGAATGAGAGGGGTGAGAAAGGGAGGCTAAAGAAGAAGGAATGCAAACGTGGTTGGAAGAAGAGGAAGGGAAGGGACAGAAAAAAGCAACATTGCAATTGGAGCATGTCCCTTTTTCTTTTTTTGCAACCGACTATGTGTTATCATCTCCATGGAAACAGTTATTAAGTTGTACGTTTGGGCCATGACTTTTGTCAGGGTAATAGTTTTGAGATATTCAGTGTAACAGACTTGTAACCTGGTGGGTGAAACTCTATGTATGATTAAAGTGCAGTCATGGACATTACAGACTCTCCAACTGTTACATGTAGGCTTAACTGCCACTCAGACATACAGTATACGTGTTTTACAGACTCAGGGGCTTAGAGGAACACGGAGAGAGGGAGTAGAGAGGGAACAAGAGATTGCAGGAACGAGGGAGGAGGTAGGGAGAAAAGGGTGAGGAGGATTGCCGAGTGGAAAGGATTGCTGACAGCAGACTGTTTGTTTGGAAATGAAAATGAGCACCCTGAAGCTTTAAATCTGAGGTTTGAGATGAGCCATTTGCAGCAGCAGGCAGTTCGTTAATAATGTAAAGAAAATTAGGCAGAAGGTAAATCAAGGCGTAGCAGAATACTCAGTCAGCTTCAAGAGTAAGATATGTTTTTATTTTCTCAACAAATGTCATAAAGACCGAAGGCTGATTGAACTCATCGTCCTTTTTATTATGAACAGCTTGTGTTGTGTCAGTGCCACATGCATCATCCTGATATTGTAAATACTTAGTAGAAAAAAAAACTGTGTTTTAGTCTGCAACTGAAAACGGTGTTGGCCAATGCACAATATATAACCCACTATACCCAAAAGCGTAGAGGGGATTTGTCACCTTTGCAAAACAACACTGCAGGCTCATTAAATGCAGGACAGAGTGAAAGACCATTTTGCCAAAGCTGCAAGACAATAGCTGTGCAAGCAGTCAGGGTGTATTTTCAGATTGCAATAAACCTTAACACATCTATCTTTCCGGTGTGCAGTGCATGTGTGATTATATATGCCTTAATCTGCAGTTGTGGCCAGGTTTTCGAATAACTCTGTATTGCACTGAAGCGGATATACCCCGAGCTCTAGATCTGTGGTTCTTCCTAGAAGGCTCAACGTGAGCGTGGGTTCGACACAGCCCTGACTTTTGGCGCTGCAGGGCTACAAACTACGTGCAAGTAGACTTAAGTCACCTGCATTTGCTGCAAGAGTCACAGGAAGGTGTTGATTGGGTAATTTGTCAATTATGCATCCATCCTCATTCAACACATGTTTTGAATGTGTGATGCTTTTAGAAAAACGCCATGTCTTGGCTGGTAGAGGTGAGATTGAGATGTCACATGTTCTGTCTATATATGGAGATGAGAATTGCAGAGAACTTGCAGTTATTAATTATAGAAAGTTAGAAAAAAAAGTCGTCCAAAATTGAAAGCAATTCAGATGTGAATTTCCTATGCAAAAAAAAAAAAAAAATCATCAATGACATTTGGTTGCCTGCCTATATGGGCAGCTGTACTACTTCCATTCATGTTTTTTTTCTGAGGTTTCACTGTTCTAAAAATCCTCAGTGACCTGAACAGTCAGTCTGTTCATTCTCAGTGTCTGTCTCATTTCTGGTCACGTGGCTCAGCCAACACATCTCAGCCAACTAGCCTCAACTTCCTCCCTATTTCCACTGAAGCAGGAAGCAGGAGATGAGAAAGTGTCACACATCTGCAAAATGCAGCCCCCAGCTCTATTAATAGCATCATTCAGTTTAGAAGACAGAAAATGTGACTGAACTTTTTATTCCTCTTATCGGTACCACCACCGTTGACTGCCTTGCTGTAGAGCTCCAGTTTGGGGTAGCAACATGTTTGGTCAGATTGCAGGTTTACCTCAGATATCAATCACTCCCCCGCCCCATGCCACATTCATGAATAGCTCCTTCTGTGTTGCATTTCTAAGTAAAGTAGTACACTGATGATATGAGCTAAATATTAACATCAAAATGAGATCATGCTAATAATGCTAACATGCTGATGCTCACTAGGTGCACCATCTTAGTTTAGCATGTTAGCATGGTAACTTGGTTAATTGGCAGTAACCACAAAACACAGTTGAGGCTGATAGTAATGTAATCAGTTTTGCAGGTATTTGATCTTGAATCAACGTTTTGGTTCATTAATTGAAGTTTTGAACAAGTTGAAATTTTGACCCTTGATTATGCTCGAGTTACAGTGAGGGGTTCACCAAAGTCATTCACATTCATCCAATAGGGATATCTGTGGGAATGTCATGGTAATCCAGTTGGGGATGCACAATGACTCTTTTTTCTACCGATACGATAACTTCTTGCTTCTCATAACCGATGCCGATAACACACTGAGGTTAAGAAAGGCTAAGATGTAGTACTGGTAATGAGCATAGGTGAATTTAACATTATAGCTCTGCCTCTGACTTAGCAAAATAATATAACCGACATCACTACTGTTGTAATCACAACAAAAACAAGAACAGTTGTGACTCTTAAAAAGTCAACATTTATTATTGCTTCAAATCTCGTAATGTCATGTTGTTATGGGCCTTAGGTATTTTGGCCGGTAATTATCAGCCAATGTTGGGCCGATAATAATCTGTACCGATAGTTATCGTGCATCCCTAAATCAAGCTATTTCGCACTGAACTGAAAACTGAAAATGTCAGCCTCACTGTGCCACTGGAAAATCAAAACCAGGATTCATCCTTTGAGGATCATGAGTAGGCTATCTGTCCAATTCTTTTTTTTTTTCTAGCAAACAATTGTAATACTTGTTGAAATATCTGAGCAGTGGACCAACTGACTGGCAGATCAATACCACTGGCATAGCTTATTTAAAATACACAGAGAAAAATCATGTGTTTCTGGCAGTATCAAAAACACCAATCAGCACATGTAATACTGAAATCATCCAACCTCCCCTAGTGAGAGAGATCCTCTCCAAGGTCCGTGAAGCACAAAGTTACACAAGTGCTGACTCCATGTAACTTCTCCGGAGGCCCTTAAGCGCATAAGCGAGGACCTGCTTGGCCCTTTTATTAGTTCATATTTGGCCATCTCAACCCTCTGAAGATCATTGCTCTCGTATTACCCATGCGAGCGTGTGGATAACATCTAATCAGGGTATCATTTCCTCATACTCCTGCAGCGAGCCCCAGCCAGCTAATAAAGATATGTAGGTGACACTGCTCTCTTTTTTTTTTTTTTGCTTACAAACATTTGCCTCTGACTCTGAGATCCCGATAAGCACTCTGCAGTGCCTCGAGGGGGGACTGCAGCCAAAAGCTGTTGGAAAAATCTGGAGTTTAGGAAAGCACCTGGAACCAGTCCACTCTCTTACTAGGGGTCACTGAGTTTTGTCTGGAGGCTTTCCCTACTGTAGCTGTTAACAATGCTGCCGCTTTCCTGCAGGCTATGGCTACACATATTCACTCACGCACACACACACACACAACACTCCCCATAGAGTTACAGGGACAAATTTGGAAACCATGCGCAGTGTGCAGTGGCACAAAATGGCTGCCTCAGGTGGGTGCAAGGTTGCTTAACGCGAAGGCAGGAAGTGTTGGGTAGTTTTCTTTTCTATTTTGGCAGGAAGAAGTGGTAGGGTGGGGTTGTTGATATCAGTTATAGTCAACCCATTATCACTTCATGTGCACACGACATCTGCCAGGTTTAATCCAGTGTTCATTATTGTAATACACCATGTAGACACACACACACACACACACACACACACACTTGTATGCATAGGTACAGTATTGTGTGTCCTTGGTGGATTGCTGTGGAAAGACTGTGTGATGTGGGTACACCAAAACGGGAGTAAGGAGACGTGTCCTGCCAGATATGATTTCATGTCTTACGTAAGCCTGAGATGGGGGCAGAGAAGCATTAACCTGTGTGTGTGTGTGTGTGTGTGTGTGTGTGTGTGTGTGTGTGTGTGTGTGTGTGTGTGTGTGTGCTCCCTACACAGTGACATTTACCTAGTGCTGCTGGCAGGTAAAAAAATCCACGGGGAGGAACTGGAAGTGATTTGTGTTTGTGCCTTTGGATGTAAACAATAGTGTCTTTATGTATTTCTCCTGTGTGTGTGTGTGTGTTGTAGGTGGTGACACTGTGGTACCGAGCCCCAGAAGTGCTGCTTCAGTCCAGTTACGCTACACCGGTGGACCTGTGGAGCGTCGGCTGCATCTTCGCTGAGATGTTCAGGAGAAGGTGAGGAGTTGCCGAGAACACGGAGCCAACACGACTTCTTCTGACCGAGTTATTATAAGAGTCATTTCTCAAACTGGAAAGTTCACTGACACAGTGTTTTACACCTGTGTGTAGACTTATATGTGTATTTAGGGCTGATTTCTTGGGAAGGGAGGGATCATCATAGATAAAGCTGTGGGGAACTGGTGAGTCATCATCCCTCAGTGACCACAGCGCCAGACCAATTAGAAGTGGTGATGGTGGTGGTGGTTATTTTCAATTATCCCCTCATTCACCTACTGTTCTGCTTTCACAATGAAATCACACTAAACATTAACACCTCAACTTCTGACATGTTGAAGTTTTAACATATTCCATTTTAACACAGAAGTTCTCAGACATTCACTGACCTGTATAAAAACAACGTCCTCGCTACATACAAGCTCGCTCACAATGAATTTACCAGTATGTAACTTATTTGGCTTTTTATTAGCAAAAATCAAATATTGCTTTCATAAATACGTATTACACTGAAGTCGAATCACACCCGCATACAAATGAAAACTTTCTCGTGCTTTAGAATGAGTCGTTACAAGTCGTTACAGATACATAAGGGGGCGACGCACCGAACCGAGGCTGCCATGTTGCATCGCCATTTTTTACGTTCAGTGGCAGCGTGACCGTAGGTAACCAGAGAAACTCACCGGAGCTGTCGGCTCGGGGAGAAAGTTTTCCAGGTAGCGCCTGTTAAAACTGTCACCACTGTGTAGTGTGAGGAAGGACGGAGGCACTGATGTTGCATTCAGGTGCAGTCAGGCAGACGGCCGTCGGCAAACCAACTGGATGTCATTTTACTCGACGAGAGAAAGACGGTAAACCGTGGGTCAGGTAAACAATACGACATCACCATGACAACATATTGTCACGCCTGTATTGTTTTGCCTCGTACTGGCGTTCCACTTGTTTACATAGACGCTTGTTTATCCTGTTACATGCAGCGTCTGTTGTCTGTCTGACGTCTGCCCGATTTCACGTGAATGCAACATCAACAATACGTTCTGATATGCAACCGCACCGCTAGATGGGGGTAATTCCTACATATTATACCTTTAAAGAGGAACTATGCAAGTCTGGTCGCTAAGCCGCTGTTTTGCTAACCCTCCACCTGGCCATGTGCATTTGTTACAACAAAGCCAATGAAAAATCAATACATGGAGCGGTGGTTAACATTATATAACACGTGAATATCTGGGTAGGCTTAGTTGTCATAAACAAAAGATTGCGGGTTACGGAGTGCGTTTGTGTCGCGGTGCCGGAGAGACGAGAGCTGGGACACCGGGGCGGCGGCCAGGTACTACACTGATGTTGCAAGGTTGGTTTTCAGCTGTGAGACACCAGGTGGAAGACAAGAGAGCCTCAATTCCCCCTCATAACAAGTCACAAGTCATGTAGTTAACTATCACAATTACTCCGGAGCTTTTTAATTATGGTAAAAATGTAGCATAGCCACGGGAGAAATCCTGCTTAGTTCATCTTTAATTTGCACATGTTCATATTGCAATGACGGCAGAAATGAGATTTACTGGTCACCGCTACCTGGTACCAGTTTCTTTCCGCAGCTTGTGCCCAATAGAAAACCAAAGGATTGGAGCAGAGTAGTGAGGCTGAGTTGTTATCATAGAGTGGAAAAGTGCAGTGTTACATGGATTAGTGGAGTCATCAGTCAGGCAGTGGCTCTCTGCTGATGGTTTTACCACATTTACAGTTAAAACAACATATTGTGATCAGTGACCCACAGGGATGTGTACACACTGTATACACACATTCACATGCTCTTATCCTTGTGACTAGTTCTCCATATGGAGCCAGTATCACTAAAAGCCATCTGCCATCTTGTGTTCCCATGAAGTGGTTTTACTTTTAACGCAAACACTGATACAAATTATTTAGAGGAGATGTCCCAGATCTGTGCTCGATAAATTTTCTTCACCTGGCGTTTCTTGTGAGTTTTGAGCTTTAATCCAGGGTCCAAGACGAGGTTGATGTTCTGGTTGACGGCAAAGGAATTCTAGCCAGGCTAGCGCCGCCTACTGGTTCCGGCAAATTTCATTTGCCTCAAACATGTAGTCAGGACACTAGCAATGCGTTTCGGTTTGCTCCGTCCGCCAGAGCGGACGGACCAATCAGCGAACAGACGGGTAAGTGAAGGCGATGACGTTGAACTCAAGCGCTCAAGATTAACCTATGAGCTTAACCGGTGTATAGCACACGTGACCACCAAGCAGCAGCGATTAGTTGAAGCAAATGTAAGCAACCGCCTCCCGGAAGCAAACGAATCCCTATGGCTCGTGTTCAGACCGCTATATGAAATGTAATGAAGTAAGCGGCTGATGCATCAGGCTAAAGGAATTCCACAGAGAAGAGACTTTTTTTTTTCTTTTTTTGCACTGACCTTTCATTCTAGCTTATTTTCTATGTGTTATATTTTCACAGGAGAAAAAAAAACCCAAAACAATTCCTGTCGTTACAGAATCAGTTATATGGGTGTTACTTCAAACTTGGGGTCTTTTCCTTAAATGACACCTGTCAGATGCACTGTGAACACAGAGGAATCACATTTCAGTTGGCTTATCAAACCATTACAGTAATGGCAGACTGCCTGCTGTGGTTGCAGCATGCGAGTCAAGATTCTGCTTCTTGGTATAGGTATTTGTCAGTTTGTGGTCTAACGAACTTCGCACACTGGAGAGCCAGGCTAATAACGGACCACTTTTTCTAAAAAGAGCTACAACTGTCTGCTTGTGCAAGGGGGGGGGGGACTTTTCCAAGCTACTATATGGACACATTTAGTCTTCACTGCATTTAAGTAATGTAAATGTTTAGGAGCCCATAGTCTGTTTTAGAAATGCGTCTTTTGATCAACACAGTGTTGGGGTTCTTGCCAACATCATGGTGGTGTGCGTTGGGGTAGATAAGAACAGTCTCTCTGAGGTAGGGCTGTGTGCCAGGAGGAGCAGCCCTGCCTGTAATTTGTGCTTCCTTCCCCAACCGTCCTCACACCCCAACATGCGCAGCCACACACAGCGCCCCCGCTTTGCATGCGGGCCTCCGTGGGAAATGTATCTGTATAGTCTGTATCAGCAAAGGGGTGACACGGGGTGAAGGGGGGGATGTGCAGTTGTGTGTGTGTGTGGTATACAGACGGGTGAGAAATCAATGATTGATGAAGTATAATGACAGCAGATGCTTCCACATGCAGCAGAGGCGGGGTTCACCCAACGCTTTAATGAGGATTAAAAAACATGTGCATCCTCGCCCCGGCCGTCACATGTCTAATTAAACACCTACAGGACACGCTGCTGTGGTGCGTTGAAGCCATGCTGCTCTGTTTGGATCTCTACAGTACTTTATTTTGTGGTTTACAAAAAAAACTTGCACACAGTGTTTTCCACATTGACTCTTTTGGTAGCTGGGGGTGTCGGTGCGATATCCAGACAAAAAAAAAACATGTTCCACTGGAAAGTATGTAATGTTGTGGCGTCCTCATCCCGCTCTGTCCTTTTTAAAATGGTGTTGGTGCATCTGTGTTAGAGCTTCATTCTGCACAGCCCCATAGTGATGAAAATGGTGACATGTGAGAATTCCTTTTTGATGCCAGAAGAGATGTATACTTTTTGTTTAGATAAAAATGGGTTAATAGAAATGAGGGGGCTGCTCGGTTTCCTGCTTCGAGAACAAGACCTTTGATAATTCATTACTGTCATATGTGACTCAGTTATGCAAAGAAAAAAACTGAAGCTCTCATTTACCGCACGCTATGTTTGACATTTTGGTATCTTCTTGTAGGTCAGTCAGAATCTGTGTCAGAGTGTCAGTCAAGAGTGATGCATATGGATGCACCGAGTCTTTGTTGACCGGTGTTTACTAATATACACAGTTTTTTTTTTAATGTTTTCGCGGTATCTTTCAATTACAGTTAAAAAGGTTGGTTCAACTTGGTGTTCGATGCACAAAAAATGAATTGGCAGTGATTTAGATGATACTTGAGGTGTTGAGGTCGGTTTTTCAGACTGCAGTTGTGAGCGCTGTCTGGTGACTGACCAAAACAAGCACTTGTGGTCGGCGTATTCAGCTGTATTTTGACTTTTTATAATCTGTGAAACAACGAGCAGATTGATTAATAAGGGAAATAATTATTAGTAGCAGCGGAACTATGCACACAAAGACCTTACCACAGGTTCTCCGGGAGAAGATCTGAGTATGAGACCGACTTTTTGTGCGACGCGCTTAAAAAAAACAACGGGTTTCATTTTGATTTGCAGCAGTGAGTTTCTCACATGTAGAGCACAGGTAAAGTTTGGGTACAAGCAGCTTGATGATGTATTCACAGTCACGTTTTGCACATAATGCCTCGGTGATGTCTTGAGGTCAGTGGCAGTTGGGTGTACTTTCACACATAATGCTATTCAGACTTCGCACAACACGTGTTAACTCATAGAACCACAAAGCTGAAGTGTATTTCATGAACGTGTTAGCTTTTTTAATGTCGCGGCAGAATCTGTGTCACATAAAACTGAACGTCTCACCGCCAATAGGGAACTGACACGAACCTACAATGACTGGTGTGTTACATGTGCAGAGGAGCTGTGGTGTTCCTTTAAGAGCAGGCGCAGTCTGAAGCTGCTGCTGGCAATCCGACCTCGTCTGATAGCAGCGACCAGCCTGTGTGTGTGTGTGTGTGTGTGTGTTGTCTGGGTTAGGGTACTTCTTCTCTCACCCTGGCACAATAAACTGTAAAAAGCTTTGGTGTGTGTGTGTGTGTGTGTGTGTGCAATCTGGCACCTGTCCAACCTTGCCTTAAGGTGGAAACAAGTCAGATATGGCCATAAAGAGAACATACTCGTTTTCACCCTCTCCCCATTCTCTCTCTCTGACTCCCACACACACACACACACACCCTCTCTCTCTCTCTCTCTCTCTCTCTCGCTCCCTGCAGGTGATTAAGATGACTTTTTAAAAGGCCACCTGTTAGAGATTAAAGGGCACCTGGGAGAGGCAGTGAAAGAAAGCACAAGAAAGGGTGATGGAGGGAAAGTGCAGAACAAGAGAAGATGAGAAAACACAGTTAATTGCATTTTTTTTGTTTGAGGTGGAGATTATAATTTATGACAGAGCTGTCTGGTTTGTTGTTCTTGAGCTGACTGCTGGTTTAATTGTCCCCTATAGTGTAAGTGGTTAAAGTGAATATTTTTCCTGGGGCTGAATGAATCCTGCATCTAACCCTCTTAATGAAAGGACTGCCTGCTTTAGTTTATTTTCATATTCACGTAAATTGATTATCTCTTGGTTTAGCTGGACAAAATAAGCTATGAGGGAGATGTTGCATAATTTTCCTTATAGATTTTCCTTATAGCTTGTAAGTGTTGAAGTAAGAGCAAGATTGGGCCCCATGCTGGAAGCCCACTTCCACAGTGACGGCCTCAGTTCAGTTCAGTTGATGGTGTAGGTCAGAAAAGTCCACATCTCAAAACATTTTTCTTATGACTCACAGAACTTCAGAGGTTTTTCCCCCCTAAGCACCGTCTTCTCCACTTTGATCGTCAAACATGTCATTGTAAGAAAAAAAAGAAAAGAAACTCTCTTAATGACTATGAACTGTAGCGAGAATAGTTGGGAGCTTGTTGTCAAAGGAATCTGAGCAAATATCATACAAGTCTGCATCTGCATGACTGGGATAGTGTCGGGGTGAGTCACGTTTTGAGTGAATGGGTGAGAGAGAGAGGGAGGGAGAGGGGGAGGGAGAGAGGGAGAGAGAGAGAGAGAGTGCCTGCTTGTTGACATTCCCCCAATCAAAAAAGCTGAACGTCTTGTGTTAATGGTCCGGGAAAAGCCCCACATCCGTGTTGACTTTCTCACAGTTTGGCGCTCAATTGATAAATCCACAACAACGCACAGTTGCATGCACGTGTGTACGTGCTTTACAAACACATCAGCTCATTTGTGCGGTACTTCTAAACTCAGACCTGCATGTCCACGCAGTTCACACTGACTCAGGTTCAAACACAGGAAGAAGCCACAGACTCGATCTCTCGCTTTCTCTCTCTCTCTCTCCTTTTCCCACCCCGTCAGATTGACGCTCTCACGTGCAAACATGTGCACGCACACACACACACACACACACATTCCAGAGGTTGTCTCAGTGGAATGTGGGACAGAGCCGTGCTGGCACTAAAGGAAGCGTGACTCAGCTGCCTATCCCAGCTCAGTCCCAGTCCTCCTTTCACTGCCCTCTGTCGCTGTGTGTTTGTGCATTATATTGTACACACATATGTGTGTGCCTGTAAGTTTGAGTGGGAAACAATCCTTTTTTGTGCACGCGTGTGTGCATTTGTACACTACACTTCCTCGACTGTGTGTGTGTGTGTTTGTACGCATGCCAGTGGCCAGCCCTGTGTGAATCCAGTTATCCCCCTCCAGCAACCCAACAAACCACTCCAGGTTTAAAAATGGACCTCTTGGAATTATCAGCCCTACTTGTTTTGGCACGATGACTTTGCTGTAGGTGAATTTTTTTCTTCTTCTTCCTTTGCAACAGTCAGAACTGGTTTGGTTTGATCTTTAAATGGCTTTCAAACCTCAGTGCAGTCAGTGCTTTACCCCCAAAGACCTGCATATGTGGTGTGGTCCTGTTTAAATGTCAGTCAGTTAAAGCAGTGGTCCAAGAATTAAAGAAAAAAAAAAACACTTGGCCATCCATTAGTCATGGATACTATTTCTGAATAAGCGAAGCAAACTCTGTATCACAATTCCACTTCCGAACTGAAGCATGTGATAGAGAGTTTGCTGTCACTGTAAAAAATGTGCAAAATTACCCGTGTGACTAATATCCCAGTGCTGGAGTCTGGAGGAAAGTGTGGGTGTTCAGCTATGCAAAGCTTCCTGCAAGTGGCAAAAACACAGGGAACACATGGTGGCTAGCCAGTCTGTGTTGACTCCAGTTAAGTGGGGTGCACTTGAACTGTACTGAAGGTCTCTGGATACAGAATGCATATACACTGTCATGCATACAAGCACACCTATGTGTCAGTACCCTGCATTACATTGACATCTGCTGGTGGCTGCTAATGGCAAACAAATAGAATATATAACAAATGGAGAAACTTGTCCAGCTCCTTCCACTCCTCTGTGTTTCATACTGTCGTTTTAAAGGGACATTGTGTAACTTCTCCTGTTATCTATTCACAAAAATCGATTATTTCGTTCAAAATATGTTTTTCATTAATCAGTAATCGCCCCCATCAACAAAGTGAAGTGTTCCTTTCAGCTCTGAATTTGCCGTTCATATGATTCATATCTCCATGGAGCGGGTAAGCTCGGTGCTGGCTGCCATGTCGTGTCGCCATGTTTTTACGCTCAGTGACAGCGTGACGTAGGAAACCACGGAAACTCAGTGGAGACACCGGAGCTGTCGGCTCAGGTCGAGGTGGCGTCTGTGAAAAGTCACCTCGGTAACGTAGTGAGGAGGAATGGAGCGTTACACTGATGCTGCATTCAGGTGCAGTCGGGCAGACGGCCGTCGGTAACAAACCAGATGTCATTTTAGTCACAGAAGTCGAGAGAAAGCCGGTAAAACGTGGGTCAGGTAAACAATACGACATCGCCATGACAACATATTGTCGAGGGTATTGTTTTGCCTCGTGCTGACGGACACTTGTTTACATAGAGGCTTGTTTATGCCGTTACGCGCAGCGACTGTCGTCCGTCTGCCCAATTTCATGTGAATGCAGCATGAAAAATACGATTGAGTTGCTTGCGATATACAACCGCAAGGCTACATATTGGGGAGGGGGGGGGGGTGACTTGGAAAAAGTAATGTTGTTCAGCCTGGAAGTTGTGGCACCTTTTAGTGTTGATAGAACTTCTTTTTGACAACACCACCTCTTTCGTTTTCTCCGAGAAGCGTCTGCAGGAAGGTCCAGTTCCCCTACCTCGCTCTCTGGTAGAATAATCCAACTCTTCTTTCACACGCCTCTCCATCCCACTTTCCTACACAGAGAGCAAACGCAGACACACACACACACACACACACACACACGGGATAAATAGGCTTTTTCTGTCCCATGCGGCGGCCGGCAGCCTTGTGCTGATGATGACTACTGGAATTTGTGCGGGTGCCAGCGCAGGCATGGCCGCCCACGGGCACCCAAAGACGGCCCAAAGCCACAGGAACCACCAGCAGCCCTGCTGTCGCTCTCCTCCCTCCTTTTATCCCTTCCGCCCTTCCCCTCTTCAAGTGGTACTACCAACGCTGCCTCACAATCCTGACTACATGAGATGGAGCTGCGAGTGTGTGGCCACTTCAAACGTTCACATCAGAGTCACACATTCCTCTTTGCCTTGAGCCAAAAGCTTATATCTAAAGACTGTGCATTGACGGCAGAGCGTGGGATAGTGAGCATTAACACCCATAGCAGAATTAATACTCTCATTTCACCAAAATGCATTTTAACCTTATTCAGAAAGACTTTGACATCGCAATCTATACACCTAAATGTGTGTGAATGTTTCAGCAGCAGCTGCAGTCAAACTAAACCACTCTTATTTTCTTTTTTCCAGACCACTATTCCGAGGAAACTCAGATGTTGATCAGCTGGGAAAGATTTTTGAGTAAGTATTATTAGCTCTGTGTCCTGTTGTGTTTCCGTCTAAGGGGCCTGTATGTTTCTGCACAACCTTGATTTAAGCCTACTAAAACTTTACTGTCCATAAAAATCAGTCAAAAGTCCTTAAGTCCTTACTTTAACTGACCCTATGATCTCGTATTAGTCCTAAATATAGGACAGGATGTGCACAAACTTGGTGTTAGCACTGTTTTTGCATTCCACCAAAGCTTAGGAACAGACATGCAGGAAACTTGTCAGCTGTGTGACAAACCTTTTTTGATAAGTTTTAGCAAAGATCTGAACTGAAATGGCACTGATGACCATTCTCATCCCACAGTGTTGTCGGGGTACCTTCAGCAGAGGACTGGCCCCAGGAGGTGGCCCTACCACAGAGTGCCTTCACCCCGCGGCCCCCTAAGCCAATAGAGGACTTGGTTCCAGACATGGACGAGCAGGGACGGGCCCTATTAATGGTGAATACTTCTTCTGAGTGTTTCCCAAAGTCTTGCTATGAGAACATCCATCCAGTTTCTCATTATTCTGTTTCTTCTTTTTGGGTCATTCACGCTCCTTTATCGCTTCTCTCTCTCCCTCTCTCTGTGAAGCAATTCCTCGCCTTCAACCCCTCCAGGAGGATATCGGCCTTCGCTGCGCTGAGTCACCCCTATTTTCAAAGTGTGGACAGCCACAGTAGAAGTGTGTACGCGGCCCAGCCCATCCCAACAAGCAACAAGCCCACTATGGAGGAGAGGACTGCTTGATGGTCCTCCTTCACCCCCAATCACCCTATACAGTGTCTATAAAAAGCATTCAGCTCACTGCTTCATAGTCTGCTTCATGTTTTATTGTTTTTACAGCGGTAAATCAATGTGTGTTAATTAACATTTTTTGACACTGATCAACAGATATAACTTCAATGTCGAACTGAAAACTGATCTGTAGAAATGGGTTTAAATTTAAGAACAAATCATTTCCAAAGCTTTCACCCTCTCTAGTCGGTATTTAGTACAACAATTACAGCCAGTGTGTGTGTGTGGTTTGATCTGTATCAGTGCTGCACATTTGAATAGAGCAGTTTTTCTTGTTTGTAAAAGAGGTTTAGTTTTATCAGGGTGCATGGCAAGCGTGACAGAGCAGCAGCTTTAAGTTCTGCCTGAAAATCTTGTATCGTATTGTTGTTTCACTGGTATCCTTCCAATGATTCATCCCTCTCAATAACCTTGTAATACATTGGTTTGGTGTTTCTGGTCCCATAGTGTAGCTGCTGCAGCTAACTAAAAATCACATCCTTATTACACACAGGGGATTGCCCTCGCTGCCCCATATCAGCTTCTAAAAAACATCTGGCTGCTCTAGTGATATATTGCCGTAGTTAAGAGGGGGGGGGGAACTTAAACTGTCATTTAGATCCATTTTTAGAGATCTGTATTCTCTTTGACAGTAAGGGTTTTATTTTTCTGATAATCAGTGTCAAAAAAGTTTAATCAACTGTGATTCCATGTTGTATATAAACTCAAAAAGCAAAACATGAAAAAGACCAAGGGTGAAAAATACTTTTTATAGTCAGTGTACAACGCTCTGGGAAAGTATTCAGAAAAAGAGGGTGTCAAAGATGACACCAACTCTCTCACCCCCCCCCAACCCTGAACAATGCACAAAGCTATCCTCCTTCCATGAACTGATGGATTGTAATTGCTGCTTTTAGGTTGTTAAATGTTGATGAATGACTGTGTTAACAATGCAAAGACACTTGCATCTCAGACTGGTAGTGGTGGACGGGGCGGCCTGCCGAGGCCGCGAAGCAGAGGCCCTCTCTCTACGAATAGTGTCCAGCTTTTTGCTAAGAGTCCTCTCGACCCGAGGGACCAAAACCATACAGGAGTCTGTGTGGACGAGCGTGGATCTCACCTGCGTTTATGCTTAATTGTGGGTGTGTGCTGCTGCGAGCAGACATGTACACAACCTATGGTGTGTGCACTACCACTGACATAAGCACACTCATGTACACACCTACCTATTGAAACATTATTGGGCATCACAAGCCAACCACTCACTGCCATGTCGTGACTTATCATTCCAATTATATATGTATTATATCACTGCCACCTTGAGGATGTCCTGAGTAACTGCAGACCAGTAGCGGGATTCTAATGGTTTCTGCGCTCTTCAAGGGACTCATCAGAACGGGCTGATATCGGTGCTG
Source organism: Trachurus trachurus (assembly GCF_905171665.1). Lineage (NCBI taxonomy): Eukaryota > Metazoa > Chordata > Actinopteri > Carangiformes > Carangidae > Trachurus > Trachurus trachurus. The sequence continues at coordinate 23,832,491 of NC_139904.1, read as the reverse complement.
AGACAATGATGAAAGAACCTTTTAGAAAAGTTCCTGCCACTCATTTGGTCTTCATGAGTCGCTTTTAGTCTGCCATCATGGGCTTTTATCATTATGAAATACAATTATTATTTACTATTCGAGTGAAACAGCAATGCAAAGGCTTGCAATAGGTGGATGAAGTCCACCAGCACTACTCAACATGAAAACATTTGGCATAGTATTGCCGCCAATATTCTGTATTTAATTTTTAATTTTATTGACAAGTCTTATATGCTTGTTTTCATCAAGTTGTATCTTGATTTTTTTTTTTTTTTTTTTTTTAAGATGCTGGGGCATATAATATTCTTACACCAATTACACCAACTCTAGATGATTATAGAATTTGTGTAAGAATAGTTTGACAGTGTAAGGAATGTATAAAGGATAGGCATTGGTACTGTACAGTATGTAGTCCTAAGTACAAGTTGTAATGATAGAAAACTTTTGATACGTGCATCGTCAGCCCATAGATATGTTGTAAAATGGATAGACGTAGAGTAGCGAAGGTCAGTGGAATGTTGTATGGCAAGAATATTTTTGTCTATTGAAAATGTCGGGTGGGTTTGGTGGGTGGTTGTTGAATTTCATTTACTTTGGATTGAGAGTGACTACGAACTTTACAGGGGTTTTTATCATGAATATAATGCACAAATATTTTGTGTACAATTTTTTTTTTTTGCTTTATTTTACAGTTCAGTTTTTACAAGCAAGGAAAAAAAAAAGCAAGTTATGCAGAGTTGTATTTTTGTATGTAGTAGTTCTTGCAGAACAGTAACATTTTAACACTGGTTTACGTTTTCTTAACAGGTAGTGCTGCTAGCACACACACACAGACACACTCTCTAACTTTCTCAGGTTCTTGTTATGGACGTCCGAATCTTTTGGGCACAGTTTGCACATCCTTGGGCTACTAACTGACCACATCACATCTCCTTCAGGTTTTTCTTTCAAGCTGTTCCACGATCATGCCAATGATCATAGTCTACTGTCATTCCTGTTTTATCAGCTATATGTTACTGTAGTCATTACTGTCTGAAGATAACTGCCTGTATGAACTGTTTTTGCCAGCAACCTTTAATTGCTAGATGGCGAACACCATGTAGATCCATGTGTAATTGTCTGCTTGAACTAAGCACTGTGTGAATTTTCTATTTGATAAAGACTCATTTCTGGTGTCAGTGGTGAATACAATGCAATGGAAGCTCCAAATACTTTAGGCATATAGGTTTACAATTAAAATAATGACTGCTTTAGTCAAATTACACTTGATACAATCACTGTATGTTTTTTTTTTCCTATGAGTTAATCAATTTCTAATACATTTCAGTCTCACATCATAAAACTGAAGTCCACTGTTAAGCTTTGAGAGCTTTCACTGTTGAAACCAACGCAGCTTGATCCATCATATAAACTTAGATTACACATATGTTCCTATGTCACATTTGTTTTTAACATATTAAATGGAGACTAGGAACACCACAATCATGGCGTTATACTTATGTATGAATGCAGGCATTGGTGTCTTATTATTGTATTGCACCAGCTGAATTAAAAGCAGCTTTTTATGACTGTTGTCCTGGACTCATTTCTTAGTATTTGGATTTCTCAACTGAATTTGTTTTTGGAATGAACTTATAGGCCTATATCCTTTTGAATAAGGTAATATTTTATCAATCAATTTGTGCTCAGATTTTGTCATCTTAAGTTTGTTTTTGTTTTTTTAATTGGACAGTACATATCAATGACATTAGAAATGTAGCTATGATTGTAGCCACATGGCAAGTTTACTTTCCATCTCTTCAATCATGAAACAATAACGTACCAGCTCCGGAAGGTGGCGCCATGTTGGCTCAGCCCGCCCAAACTGCTGCTGCTGCAAAGAAAAGGACGAAGAAGAAGAAGGCGCATCCAAAGAACCGAAGAAGAAGAGTATCTGTTTGAGCCTCCATTACCTCAGCCTGAGGCTAGGTCAATGTTAGCAAGGTAACACTAATGGTTGTTCTCCCTGTTGGACACCTCTCCTCATGATTAACTCGATATGGGCAAAAGGGACAACCGAGTGGTGAGTAGTTATGCGACGCTTATACGGTTTTAACGTGATAAACTGTTGATACGCTGGTTACACTCGGAGCTAGGCGAGCTAACGCTAGGCTAAACACAAACAACGTTAGCACAGGAGCTAACGTTGATGTAAACCTCCGCCAGGTTTTCTAGTGTTAGGCCCAGGTAGTGGTCACCTGAGTCGCCAGTAGTATACATCATTGGGAAATACAGCTGAACGTTTTCTGAACGGTGTGTAACTTAGCTGTGTAGGTCTGACCTGCTTGGTGCATGATGTAGCAGCTACCATCGAAAGGCTAGCTTTATGCACAAGCAGCTAATGCTAACCTTAGCCTACAGCATTACAAGCCAATGCTTTGAATTGGTGATGTTGTTCAGTGTTTGTCAGAGCTTTTAGCTAGACACAGCCCTCAACAACAGCAGTTTACTAAAGTTGAAGTGCCAAACAAGGGCGTAAACAAAAGCCTAGTTGTTTGGCTCTTGCTAAGTTGCCCATCTTGTTGCATTTCTGTTTTCATGTGTTCCCTGATAATCAATCGAGTAATGGGGCTAAATGCATCGCCCAGAAGCTTCACCGTTTGATACTCTCCGTTCAGATTCGGTGCATGGAATAAATGTGGTATCTTAGATGTTGTTATAAACATCATTTTTCGCTGAAGATGTATCGGACGTGTTGACGTTTCACTCAACTCATCTTACTGTCTAGATCAGGGGTCCTCAACGTTTATCAACCCAGGGACCCACATATATTGTATAAAATTGTGTTTTATGTTAAACCGGGCCGAGTGCCATGTATAAATAATACACAGGTTCATAAATTAAACATGTACAGGTACAGTGAGTAGGGGGCTGTGCCACTGCCATTTATAAACAAACCTTGTTAACTGATACCAATGCCGGTATAAACAATGTCTGTCAATTGCATCATAATCATGAATACAAGCTATTCAAATTGACGTTTTTATTTGTAACATAAATGAAAAATATATATATATATATATAAAAAAACATCTATGGCCCATAAAAGTGTTTATTTCAATAACCTTCATTGCAGGTGTTTAAAATGCTCTTCCTGTCATATGTTTCAGGCTTACATTAACCCCATTGCCGCTGCACGAGCCAGGGGGCCGGTAAACAGTGCTGGCCCATCCATACAAGATTATTTAAGCAGACCTCGGCCAACATGGTGAGTAAAGTCCAGACCCTCTGAGTGGCACACACTGACATAAATACTTGCTAACATATAATCTGACAAACATCTTTCTCATAGAAGTTTTCCCCCATTGTTGCATTCTTTCCAGATGTTGCCTTTACAAACACTGGTTTGTTACAGCAGGCTCCATGGGTTGCCTGACAGATATCAAAAGCCAGATCTCATCTCAGGCCCAAGAGTGATAATAAATACACTGGCAGAGAGACTGTAAAACTAATGGTGGCCTATTGGTGCATGCATTATTTGATGAGTGTGGAGTCTAATGTGCTGAGAAATATATCAGTAAACTTGTTTTATTGTTTTATACATGGAATTGTTTCATCCTTATTAGGTATAAAGTTGTGTTTGTGTTGTTATTGTTGGTAGGATGTTGCATAGGGAAACAAGACAAAGTGTTTTTTTCAGCATTTTAACTGAAATGTGACATAAATAAGGAGTTTTCTGATCTGTGTGTGATGTATTAACACATGTATTCATTTACGCAGCATATCAGAACCAGAGGACTGTGTGTGACATTGAAATTTGCTGTTGTACAAATGCTTTGCATCAATAGTTGTGCTCTTACAACAGGGATTGAGAGCAAAGAGGGAGGTCCTCCAGAATTTGACTAGATGACTCATTCATTGTCCCCATACCTTCATTAAAGATTTTGTAGATGCATCGTCCAATATTATCATCCAGCCCTTTTTATGTTTGTATTTGCTCTTATTGGTTGTCCCATAATGAGACTGTATCTGCTACTAAGATGAAGTGCAAGCACAGAGCTTTCAGTTGTCTCACTGAATGTAAACTGAATGACCCACCTCACAGGATGCCACAAATCCCATCTTGTAAAACGTTGAAGTGTCACACAGCTGATGTAGTTCTGCTAATTGGGTTGTCCTCGGTGAAAGTAGCTAAATTGAGCCACAAGGGGGCACATTCCATTCATTATTTGTCTCATCTAACTATTTCCTCTCAAGACCAAAGTGTTTTGAATGTCATATTAATAGAAACGCTGACACATAGTACCATGTCACTGTCGAGTCGACCTACCTGACCTGTCGACCTAAAAATTAAAAACCCCTTTAACTCATAGTGTCGACTCGACACTATGAGTTAAAAGGGTTTTTAATTTTTTTTACTTAGCCATTGCAGAAACAACTCGGAAAACACAAAAGTCTTAATTTGTTAAATGCATCAATCCCAAATCACTTCAGTACAAGTGGATCCTGTTTGCTTTGTCAGTTCACTGTAAATTCCTGTTGATGAAAATGTGGGTCACTTTTAAACATTGTACAGGGGGAAGGTTGAATGAAGTGCTGTAGTAGACCAAGTAATCCAGATGTTTCACTAAATAACCTGTATTACAGCTGATTTATTGAATTTTCTTTAGGGAAGAGTTAAAGGAGCAGTTGGAGAAGAAGAAGAAAGGCTCTCGAGCTCTGGCTGATTTTGAGGACAAAATGAACGAGGTATGTTTGTAGCATTTAGACTTGACATGTGGACCTTTTAATGTGTACCATCTTTCCTCACATTGTTTTCAAGCTGCGAATGTCAAAAGTTATGTTTTATGGCAATTATTTACTTTAACTATAGATGTACTCTTGGTACTTGGATGAAAGTAACTGCACACAAAGAACAACTGGCAAAATAGCAGATAATCCTTTCTAAAAAAAACAAACATTTTTTTCCCCTCAGAGATGGAAGAAGGAACTGGCCAAACACCGAGAGAAGGTGTTAGGAGACAAGGACAAAGAGAAAGACAAAAAGATAACAGACAAGGAAAAAGAGGAGAAGAAAGAGAAAAAAGAGGTTTGGCATTTCTTCTTCAGTGAACGTTTGACAATCTCATTCTTAAAACATCTACTCTTTACTCATGTTTTTTCTTTATCCGTGTGTAGAAAAAGAAGAAAGAAAAGAAGAAATCCAACAGGGTGAGGAGAGACCTCCACTATTGAGCTTGCCGTAGTACTGCCTCTCTCTGATGTGCACACACAGACTTTTTATGATCCCCAAGTGGAACACTTTTTACGTAATGCATGCTCCAGCCTCTAAACACACACTCATTGTAACCTGAACCTTAAAACCAAATGTTAACGCCCCAAAATCTGTCTCTGCCTGCGGGTTGTCCTCATGGTTCAGTGTGTATTCTTTTCAAAATGATCTCTCCCACTCCCACCTTGCTCTTTGAGATGGTCGTAAAAACAAGCAAATACCCTCAAGTCTAATGAACCCTGCTTTCATTGTGTTTTGGTCAAGCATTCTTCATCTTCCTCCTCTTCATCGAGTTCTGATTCCTCCAGCAGCTCCGCCTCAGAATCTGAAGACGAGGTAAGTGCTACCAGAGTCCTAATGTTTTTGGTGTATTATCAACGGAAGGGTGTGTCACATGTAAACCGTTAGCGAGAAGAGGGGTTTGGATGGGATTTGGGCAGCCTCTTTGTCATCACCCGCATTATCATAATACTGATCCTCATGCAGTTTTAATCCAACAGCTGTGATTTGGGGGCACAGTCCTCTTGAAATAAAGACATAAAGCTGCTCTGCTTGACGTAGCACTACTGGCTCCTTCCAGGAATAGTTCCCATATAAAGAACAGCAGGGTCGATATGATAGTCGGTGCGTCTGATGCAAATGTGTTGACTTTTAACAACTGATCGGTAACAACGTGGCCTTTGTCCAGCTCAGACTGATCCATTTTTAATTGGCTGCCCTGTTGTTGTGGCTGAACTTGATAAGGTTATTTGACACAAAATGCAGCACTACGCCGCTTGATTGTATTTCTGTATATGTGTACAGGATGACAAGAAGAGTGTGAAGAAAAAACGGAAGAGAAAGAAGTCGTCAGCCAGAAGAGCATCAGACAGCTCAGAGGAGGAATCGGATGCTGACAGCAAGGTTTGGCTTTTTTTTTTGTTACAGCATCAATTTTTAAGTTCTCTTAATGCCGATAGTGAAAATGTGCAGTTATGCAGTTTTTTGTGTTTTGTCTTAACATTGTTTCTTTTTCCAAGAAGAAAAAGAAGAAGATCAAGGAAGAAGTGGACAAAGATAAGGTAATTTGCACTTGTTTGGTTACTCACTTCTCGGTGTTTATGGTTTTGCTGGACTGTGCAAGCTTTGAATTATATCATTTTCTCTCCGCTTTGCAAATCTCATCTTTTAGGATGACAAGAGCCGCAGAAGAAAAAGGAAGGCAGAGCGAGGTTATAAGGACTCGTCCTCAGAGTCGTCTGTAGACTCTGAAGGGGAAGAGCTAGTAAGTATTAGTCACATGTAGTTGTTGGAGGTTAGGCAGTCGCCATTCGTGACAAATGTTTATTGAATTACAAGTATGGCAGATGTTTCATTGGCCATAAATACATCAGTTGACATGAACTCCCTCCACTGTCAGTTACTGTGCCACCTTCTACTATTTTTTCCACGTTTGTTCCTCTTTTATCTCTTTGTTCCTCTTTTGATTCAAATTACAGGGGGATAAATTAGATGCTGTCGTAATCAGATTTAGTCAACTGCATCCCTAAGATATTTAATGCAAGATTTCTGTCTAGATTTAGTCGACAAAACATTTAATATTTTAGTTGGTTTGCTTTTAAATACAAAAAAAACAAAACATTATTGTTGATGGTTTGAGTCCTGTGCCTGAGAAGTACATTCATGGTGAGCATAAAAGTGTATGATTGGCCCTATTAAACTGACACAGTGGTTACAGATTAACTTCTGGATGTCACACCTGCGTACTGAACTACTACAGGTCTTTTTCTTTTCTCGTCCAGATGTTCTGTGCGTCCTCAGGGAGAGTTGGTTATATAATATTCAAATACTTTAATCATTTTATTAAATTCCTATCTCTAATGCAAACGCTTGGTCACCAAAGACTGGTGGTGTGTGACCGTGTGACAGAACAGTCGGCCTGCCTCAAGGTGGTGTCATGATCTCAAGTTGAACTGTTCGGATAGACTGTTCCTCACGTTTCTCTCTGCAGGCAGCACCCAGAGTGATTGTATTGTACCACCACCGTCTACATTTGTAGCCTTAGCCTTATGTGGCAGAGGCCATGCCAAGCCACCAACAGCTTTGCATGGCTCTCAAAACATCTCTTTCAGGGGCGGTGTTTAGCTCAGTTGGTAGAGCACCCGCCCCATGTGTTGAGGCTAAAAAAACAAAAAAAAACATGTCTCTTCATGTCTTGAGTGAAATGACTGAAAATATCGGCTACATTTCCTACTAAACCCGTCGTCCGCTTTATCAGCCACCACCTCATGTTTGCCAAACAGTTAAAATGTTGCTATAAATGTAGATGACTGGAAACTTGTCAGTTATTACTGTTTTGTATTGATTTCGTCTTGTCAGTGTGTCATTGTGGGGAAATAGAGTAGTTTGCTAGGCCCATATTCACAAAGATTTCCTGATACTAAGCGTTGCTCTTGGTGACATAATTCTAAGAAAAATCAGAGAATTCTTTGAATTCTGCTGGTTTGATTCATTCTGCCAACACACAGCGCTTCACCACTGGTCAGAAATATAGTCCAGGCAATTTAGCTCATTTTGGACCCAAAAATATAACTAATTGTCACAGAAGGTTTTTCACCAGACATCATTTCTATGAGGTGTCTAGAACAGCATACTAAAAGTCCTAAGAAATCCTAGTTGGGGAAATATGTTTAATTTGCATCATTACTTACTGTATAAAGTCTATGGTGCCGACAACAATACACCCCAATGGGGCTATTTTTTTCCTTTACTCCTATCACAATGAAACTTTACACAATGAAAGTAGACATTAAAAGTAACATTTTTTGTGTTACAAGTTTCTTGGAAAATGAATTTGAATATGCAAATGAGCAATACACTAATGGAATATGCCCAAAATACACCCGAATAGGCTTCTTTTCTTCCTTTACTCCTACCACAATCACACTTCACACAATAAAAGTATACATGAAAAGTAACATTTCTGTATTTCAAGTTTCTTGGAAAATTAATTTTAAATATGTAAATGAGCTCAACACTAATTGACTTATGGTCAAGAAGCCATAAAGCCGCAAGCAGCAAAAACAGGGGCCAAATTCTAAGTCCCGCTCATATGTTGTTGAACATAACAGCATATTTAAAGCAGAAGTAAGCAATATTTTTGTGTTAATATAAGTCTTAAATAGTTATATCTTCCTACAGCAATCACTTACATAGAGTGTTTGGACCGAAACACGGGTCTGTCAGTCACTCTGCTCTGAGCCGAGGAGAAAACTTTTCTCGTATCCTACAGTTTTTATCCAATGAGGAGAGAGAACGGCATGCAGGGCTGTGTGTGCAGCCAAGGGATGCGCGTGAATGTGGTGACGTAGGGACGAGGACTGTTATGGTGCGTTCAAGGCAGCCCGTAACTCGTGTTTTTCCGACCTGCGAAGTCATACCAGTTCGATCTGGTACGAGTTCACGGGTCGGAAGTTACGAGTGGCCGTTCACAGGTAAAACAGGTCGGAAAAACACGAGTGGGTTGCCTGGAACGCTACAAAATCGTAAGTTGGGACTTGAAGCTGTAATTTACGGTTTCAAAAGCCTGCCTGGAACGCAGCATTAGCCAAAACGACCGGATCGCTTACTTCTGCTTTAATATAACATCACACACAGTCGTTGAAACGACTTTGATGAATTCTGACTTTCTTCTGATGTTCTCTGCAAACTGGGAGGAAAGTCGTTAGGTAAGGCTTGTTCGCTAATAAAAAAAAAAGAATTTAAAAAGCAACTGGAGACAAGACTGTGCAATTAATTCTTAAGGTCAATATAGGTCTTTTAAGTGTGGCAAGTGACATGTGTGTATGCATAAGTCAAGTGTGGCAAATGGCAAGTGACAGCACTCAGTGCATACAGGTTAACTTATTGAATGGACACGAATGTGTTGGTTATTTGGCCCCTGTTGCTGCTTGTGGCTTTATGGCTTCTTGACCATAAGTCAATTAGTGTTGAGCTCATTTACATATTTAAAATTAATTTTCCAAGAAACTTGAAATACAGAAATGTTACTTTTCATGAATACTTTTATTGTGTGAAGTGTGATTGTGGTAGGAGTAAAGGAAGAAAATAAGCCGATTCGGGTGTATTTTGGGCATATTCCATTAGTGTATTGCTCATTTGCATATTCAAATTCATTTTCCAAGAAACTTGTAATACAAAAAATGTTACTTTTAATGTCTATTTTCATTGTGTAAAGTTTCATTGTGGTAGGAGTAAAGGAAAAAAATAAGCCTATTCGGGTGTATTTTGGGCATATTTGATTAGTGTAAGGCTCATTTGCATATTCAAATAAATGTTCAAAGAAACTTGTAATACAAAAAATGTTACATTTCATGGATACTTTTATTGTGTAAAGTTTCATTGTGATAGGAGTAAGGGAAAAAATAGCCCCATCGGGGTGTATTGTTGTCAGCACCATAGACTTTATACAGTAAGTAATGATGAAAATTAAACATATTTCCCCAACTAGGATTTCTTAGGACTTTAAATATGTTGTTCTAGACACCTCATAGAAATGATGTATGGTGAAAAACCTTCTGTGACGATTAGTCTGTCGTAAAACGCTATTTTGCCTGGACTAATATCCGAAATTGTAAACAGTTAGTATCGTCCATTAATATGAAAAAAGATTAACTAGTGAAATGACCAGCATATCAATTAAACATAAGCAAATAAATAGAGCTAATAACTATCGTCATGTGAACTCTGCACAAGTCTGCATGTTCAAACAAATTGCTTCTTTTAAAGTCTGACTAACAATTTTTTTTTTAACTTTAAGTTGTGACATTTAATTCTTTTCGGTCTTAATACAATCTAAGATCCTTTTTTTTTTGTTTTTAACAACCAGAGCTTAAAAAAGAATGAGTCATACCTAGCATTGTGGTCAACCACACCTTCCCACGAAGATAAAAGTTTCTTTCCCTCCTGCTCACTTGCTTTCAGCAACTTCCTAAATCACTCTTAAGTAAAATTCCTTGCTTGGGATTGAGTTAGGAGCTCTCTGGGAGGACTCTGAGGGGCTTTGTGAATATGTGCCCTGATGTTTTTGAAAGGACAGTGTTTGCCACAACAGCTTGATTTAGTTCTGTAACACTGTAGAAGAAAGCAGCCTGGTGCAGAAATGGATTACCCTGCAAGTTTTGTCTGTTGGATCTGTTGCAAAATCTTGCAGAAATGCCGTTATTGTGAAATAATTATACATGAAATGTGATTTTGGAGAACTTCCCTCTTTTCATAGTCTCATTTCAACTTTTCCCACCCACAGGGAGATGCCAAGAAGAAAAAGAGAAGCAGTGAGGAACAGGAGAAAATCACAGTGAGTAATGTACTTAAGTTACCTTTAAAAGTAACACAGCACAAATGAGATTTCAGTTTGATGTAATACAGCCGGGTGCAAGAATTTATATTTGGTATGATTTAGTTGAGTTAAAATATGTCAGGTGTAGATTGAAATTCACAACTATGACAACTTGACTGCATTATGGAGGAGCTTCATGCAAAGCAAAAAGCGTCTCCTGCTAACTGTGATTTGCTCTGTGTTCACAGGACAAATCCAAGAAGAAGAGGAAAAAGAAGCACAAGAAACACGGCAGGAAAAAGAAAAAGAAGGCAGCGTCTCAGTCGGACTTGGAGCTCGACTAACAACCGTAGCTTTACGGTGCTCTCGGCCTCCTGGCAGTTCACTTGTAGTATTACTTTTTTTGCCTTTGAACACCAAAAACCTCTCCCATCCAGCTTCGGTCGTCACGTGATCGAGAAGACCCACAGACTTGTAATGCTGGGGTGAAAACGAGGGAGGCGCCCATCCCTCTAAGTGGCAACTACGCACGGTACATATCTTCCTTTGACTTTAAGTACCACGCTTTTAGCAGTGGGTCGTTCTTCTAAGTTACAGTCAACACCAGGACTGAAGTGAACTCCACATCTTTTCTTTTTCCTCATCTTGGAGGTTTCTGTGAGACTGGCACTTGCGTTTGCCTTCCGTATGCTGGCCCTCTAGGAGTTACTCCCTCTGCTTCCGACCTGACATCTTGCATTTCTAGTTGCTAGATGAGGCTGATGTGCTACTGCCCGTATCATGCATGTAGACCCGATCACCTGATGTCTCGCCAGCCTCATATTGAAGTTGGACTTGTGATAAGAAATGTGAGCTGCACCGTTAACATTTATACAAGGGATAATTGTTCAGTTGGCTCAATTGTTACACTGCAGTGTAAATGTATAAACAATGGGAATTCATTAATAAAGTATTGTTTTAGCCTTTACATATTCTCACTCACTCTTGTTAGTGACACAGGGCTAACCCTCCGAGGCAGTATTGTTATCCTGCGTGTTTCTTCATTTTCTTATTATTCATCTTCCTAATCAAATTACACCTCACTACCCCTCCTACGGCTTTGATAGGACTCAGGCAAATTATATACACATATAATATTTTTTTTATATATATATATTAAACCGTGTGGCTCGATTGGGATCAGTGTGCTATTACTTTACTACAAAATACAACATTTTCATGACACGCTGTTTTCAGCCACAAATGACACTACACATGATTTTTTCATCTCTCTCACAATGTGTTCAATCGCTTTTATTGTCATTGTCATAAATAACAACGAAATTCCATTGGAGCAACACAACCTTACATATTAGCCAGGTGTAAGAAGTGCATATTGGTGCAGAATCCCATAAGTCCAAGACCAAGTCCAGCGCAGGCACGGAATATAAACGGTCATAGTCATAGCAGCAAGAGGTATATCAGAAAGCAGATCAAAAACAGGGGCACCAGAACAGAGAGCATGGTCAGATGTGGAGTTAATGTGATGTTGCAGCAATGCAGAGCCCAGTTCACAGTAAGGTGGGGTGTGGTTACTGTCCATGGGGGTGGGGCACTTCAGCAGCCTCACTGCCTCAAAAGAGTAGAAAGATTAGCAGTTTTAGTTTGTGTCCAGAGCAAGGGGGCAGTTGTCGGTCTGAGAAGTGAAGCTCACTTCCGCATTCAAAAAGCTGCAATCCCCCCGGCTGTCGCTGGGGGCTGGCTCCAGAAGGGAGCAACTCCAATTGAGCCCCATGTTAAAATAGCCGATTTTACAGCTTAAAAAAACATATTTACAGCCTGGTACATTTTATTTTTTTGGTCTCAATCGATAGTTTCTACCCCCGCACACACTCTGAGGGGGGTGAATTTTTTTTAAACTCTACCGTTTTACTATTATTAGGTTTAAAGTTCTGGCCAATTAGGGAGCAGAACCGTTGAGTGACAGGTCCGGCGACCGCTGCTACGAGGCCAGTGGGCGGGCTCTCGGCCGGCCAACGGCCGCACCGCTCCAAATATGGCAAGTAGAATGAATCCAACATGGCGCGGTTCAAACCCCCGTAGTAGCGGCACAAAACAGACTCCCCCAAACCAATGGGTGACGTCACGGACGCTACGTCCATTCTTTTTACAGTCTATGGTCCAGAGCCACAACTGAGACCTCTTCATGAATTAGGCTCTCCTCTGATGTCTCTGCAGTTCATGAACTATATCACTGATATTTCTGACCTCTCTCTCTCCCATACATTTGTATAAAGTCTCTGAAACACACATACACACGTAAATCTTCATGAGATAACAGGATATTTAAGCTGTAAGTCTGGGTTAGGCAGGTACATTTCAACCGAATCTCACTCGGTAACTGGGCAAGTACAATCACCATGGCAACCTCTGAGGCCAGGCTGATACACAGGTATTTTAAATCAGGTTATTAGGACATCTAGGATGTTTGTGGTGTTTATCACCTAGGCTACCTAACTGTCAAAGTCCAACACACACACACAACACTCAACGTCAGTGCTCAGAGAAAGATGATCATGTGTCCGTCTGATTGGCTCTGTCTTGACCTTAAGATTGTGGGTTTGTATCCCATGTTGACAGAGGGCACCCCCATGTCTGAGGACATTTTCTAGTTTGCTTTTACTTAAAAAAAAAAATCAAATCCATCAGTGTACTACCTGAAAATGAAAACTGAGGTCGTAGTACTGTAACAAACACAGTAGTTGTGGTAAACCTCGCTTCTACCTTGTTTTCAGTTTCACTCTGTACAATGTGGTATTTAAACTTCAGCACGTCAACCTTAAGTAATGTTAGAAGACCAAATACTCAGGTGAAAGCTGTGTTTTCATAGCTTTATCACTAGTAGAGGTCCATAGACCAGGTTGCTTTGTTTAAATGATATCAGCCAACATGCCAGTGTGGTGTCTACCCAGTGGTAGCGGGAGGGGGGGTTGGTGGGGTTCAGGCTCCTGGGACCTTGCATCACAGTAAAACAAAAAAAATGTTGTTTTGTTAAAAACTTAACTTTAAAAAGTACTGAAATGCTACACAAATAGAGAATGACAGAGTCCTCAGTACAGACTGGCTGTTTTCTGACTAGCATGTAGGCTGCTGTTGAATTATTACCATTGCCAATATGTAAACAGGCAGGTCTTGTGATTGAAACAGTGTAATGATACCAAAGGTTAATGTGAGCTTGTAAAGACCTCCATGTTTAATCTTTGACATGACAGCTTGAGTGATACAATGATTATTCAAACCATCCTTTAAAAAAACCCATGTATGGTCAGTGGGTGGGAACTGGTTTCAGAAACCCAGTCTGTCCTAATCTGACAGTCACAGGACACAGTGGTGTGGTATGTGTAAATTTAGCTTCTAGCTTTTATTCAGGGGGAGGGTCTAACCTGCTATATAAAGAGCAGAGCGTTTGTTCAAGTGAGAGACTCATGACAGGAAGCCATTATTGTTTCCGCGGCTGAAGGTAAGAGATAAAAATCAGTGAATCCACATCAAGTTCTTTTGTAGTCTAAGTGCAACCGCAGGGCTTCATCGGTGCTGCTTACAACTGTTCAGTGAGTCTGTAACAGGAAACGTACTGTAAAAGGCTGAAATGAAACTGAAAGTTACAAATGCAAGTGAACAAAATGGGAGCAAGTTTCCACTAAGTCCCGAAATCTGACTAAAGAAGTGAAGGGAACCTGCAGTTTTCAAGGAGATTTCTTTCTGAGAGTCCACATTATACAACACATGGATCAAATCAAGTGAATTTCATGTATGTCTGTTGTGTAGTTCAGAGGAAGTGTGAGGCGATTGATGGGAAGTTGCTGAATAATTTCACTGACCGAAGGTGAGTGGAAAAAAAACACACACACAAAACAATATTGAATTGAGTTCTTTTGTGGGACCAATTTCTTCAATACTGTTAATTAATATGATATATTATTGAGCAATAAGGTGGTTCTCCAGCACTGGAAGCTTTTAGAATAAACACAATGATGTGTAACAACTTAAATGTACATTAGGTCAAAATCTAGCTTTTCAATGAAACCAACCACATGATGCATCCCATTCATTTGAATCAAATAAACCTCATAATATTGTGTCTGTCCTCTGCAGATGCTGAGGATCACTCTGTGGCTGTTAATGGGGGTGTTGGTGTGGGACTTTGCATCCTGCTCCATCACATGCCCTGATGGGAACGTCTGCTCCGACTATTCCACCTGCTGTAGGACCAAACATGGATATAGCTGCTGTCCATATCCAAAAGTAAGTCCACGCCTTAAGTAGCAGAGGTATTTGGGTTGTGACAATCGAGTGATAATGAGTAATTCTCTGCCCGTCCGGTCTCCAGGCCGTCTGCTGCCCCGACCTGGCCCACTGCTGCCCCTCAGGGTATCGCTGTAACCTGGTCACCAAGTTGTGTGAGAAAGAAAACCAGCCGTGGTTGAACATACCCATGGTGGAGAAGGAGGCTGCAGAGAAACCAAACCCTCCTGTTCTACCTGAATCTGCCCTCACAGATCTCAAAAACAGTCAAATCCCTGATGAAGGAAAGGTTTCTGTCGTCTACTGTGACAACTATTTCGCTTGTCCCGATGGCACTACCTGCTGCAGACACCCAAAAGGCGCCTGGTTTTGTTGTCCGTACTCTCTGGTGAGTTGACCTGCATATTCTTCACACAGCCTGTAATTAATGTGCTTTTAGAAACTACAGACATGGCACTAAGTCAGAGCTTTCAACTCAAACTTGAATTTTAAAGCAGATGTCGCTTCCATTAAATATCTTGTATTACGTTTTGCATTATTTGCTTCATATATTGTGTGGCATGTAGGGCCGGTGCTGTCTGGATGGCTACCACTGTTGTCCATATGGCTACGACTGCGACCTCACCTACACACACTGTGTTAGGGACAGTCTGAGATATCCCTTCAGCCCCAAACAAGCTCTGTCGTCAGTCCCTGCCTCTCTCATTTCACCTGAAGACAGAACCAGCTTTGAGGAGGTAGGACATATCACACTTCATTCACCTTTCTATATGTTCTGTATCCTGCCTGGGGTTATTTCTCTAAATGAACATCCATGGAGAGTACGTTTTAAAGGCCCCAAAAATATATTACTCATCAGCAATAACAATGACAAAGTTTAAATACATGAGATTTCCTCTTTGCATCATCCATTTTTTCACGAAGTCTGATCAACATCTTGGTCAAATGAATGAAACAGATATTTCAAAACCAAGCTAATAAAATAAGAACAGCTAATATCAATACTGAAATGACAGTCTGGTGGCCAGAAACACAACACTAGTGACTGCTAATGTTGCTCCTAAGATTGCCTAGAATTTAAGAGGTGATGCTGTTAGTGTTGTGTTTATAGCTCATCACTGCTGCCACTCAGTGGCCAAAGAAATCTGTCAGTGCAGCTTTAACTGCATCATTATGAGGAGATACTGAAAATCAGACACGTTTTTGAAGTGACTCAGATATTCATCATTTTAATAAATGTATTAGTAATCTACTTTATGAATACATTTGTTTATGAGTATAACAGTCCATTTGTATTTCATTTTCAGAAACCTATGACAGCTCTAACAGTGGCCGGTCACAGCACCAACAAGGTTGGAGTCATTCGCTGTGATTCAAAGTTTTACTGCTCAGCAGGGACAACCTGCTGTAAGGGAGCCACAGGAAAGTGGAACTGCTGCCCCTACCCACTGGTAAGGATACAAATAATATTAAAGATAGAGATAAACAGTGGTGAGTGAGCTGAAGAAAACAACTCTCAAACTGAAGCACCTGACAGATTTATATTTCCATATTCATGCTTATCACTATTTAATGCAGTAATTACTTTGTCAGTATATTGTTCCAACACCAAGATTTGTTCTGATTTCAGGGCAAGTGTTGTGCAGACGGTAAGCACTGCTGCGAGTATGGATACAACTGTGATGCCCTCTTCATGACCTGCAGAGGATTCTACTCTCAGGTCCCTTCAGGAGCACAGGAAGAGGCCAAAACAGACTGAAGACATGTTGAAATACACAGTTTAGTTCTTACTTTCGTACACACCACAAATTAAATCTTAAATAATTTGGTAAAGAAAATTGATGGAAACTTGACATATTTTGAAATAATCTGCTCATAAAATCATTCCTCTGTTTTGGATTAATGGTACTGTATGTATGCCTCCTCTGCTTTGGTTCAAGTGTGTTGTATGTTTGGCAGTGGCACCTCCAGAAATGTTTCACAGCCTGGGTGTCCATGGGGAAAGTCTTGGGGTGGCACACCAAAACCGAAAGCTGTACTGAATTTCAGGAATTCTGTAATGCTTTTAGTATATAGTTTATGTTAGTATATAGTAGTATATAGTCACTTTGATTTCTCGTGTAACATTTAATGTGAACAATGATCTGATGTGCATAGACTTAAAAAATTACAATTACGGTACATAGTATGTCTGACATTTTGCATTCCACAACAATCTTGTTGTAATGTGTTATGTAGCTATATTTGTTATCCAATGAATTGTTTTTAAAATTGGTTTGTTATCCTTTTCCTAATTTGAACGTGTACATTTATTGTAAGGATCAAAACAGTTACTGGAAACAAGCCTAACCTAAATTTAAAACACGACACCCATCCTGCACCCATCCATCTATCCCTTTTCAACCTTTTATCCGAGGCTGGGCCACAGAGGCAGTCGATCCCGCAGTGAGCTGCAAACTTCCTTTCCAGGGATACATTGGTAAGCTCTGACTGGGGGACCCTGAGGCGTTCCCAGGCCATGCTGGCGATATAATCTCTCCACCTTGTCCTCGGTCTCTCCCTGTGTCCTCCTCCCAGCTGGATGTGCCAGGAACAGGCCCTGGAGGCATCCTCACCAGATGCCCGAACAACCTCAGCTTGCTCCTTCTAACGCAAAGGAGCAGCGGGTCTAAAATTGTCCAAGTCTCTCGAGGGTGACCAAACGTCTTCCCTTGTAAAGGAGACCCCAACAACCCTAATTGTGAGAAAAAACTAATTTGTCCGCTTGTATCTGCAGGTCATGACCTATCGCTCATGACCATAGGTGAGGGGGGGATAAAAGACTGACTGGTCAAAACCCCTCTTCTTGGGTAATTTTGCTGGCGGAATTATGTAAATGCAAATATTTAGGTACCACAATCGCATAAATAGTCATACAACTATAAAATTTGGCAGAGAGTATCTTGACACATAGGGGGAGGCATGAAAAAAAGATTCTAGGGTTTGTTGCAACTCGATTTTAAGATATCACCCTCAACATCCCAAAAAAGACCAAAAAAAAGAGTACTGTTGCCTGACAAATTCTCATGAAAATTATTATTTTTCAGCACTTTATGGAGAATATCTATGCCTAACATGTATATACGTAGAAAACTTCCTTAATTCATAAGCTTCCATTTGAGTCCAAGATAGCCTTTCTACTAGCTACTGGAAAGCTACAGGCTGTCTCCAAACAATGCAACACCTATTGTGAAAAACTACATGTTAACTGGCATGATCAGAAAACATTCTATTTCTGGTCTCCCCAAAGTGAACAGATAGATAGAGAAGACCGTTGGCCACAGCAAGTGGAGCTTTTGAGATAGAAAGGCTATCTTGGACTCAAATGGAAGCATACATCCAACATCCATATCTTATATGGTCCACTGGCAACGAACGAACGAACGAACGAACTGAACTACAGTAATCAAGTACATAAATACTTATATCCCTCTTTAATCAGGCTATAGGTTTATGCGCCTGTACTGTTGTTTTTGGCAAACAAATCTACAAAGTCATCAAGATTTATGGCACTTTCTTGACTCTATGTTTAGCACCCCCAAATTGCTCAATTGCTCACCAGTCATGGGACTGCAAGCAGTTTTGATCAAACTTAAGCACGGAAATCTTCACTCACACAATGCAGTGCTCACATAGAAGTGCAATCTTGCAAAATTTAAACATCTCATCATGGAAGACTTCCAATATGGATCCAGGAAGACAGTGAGATCATTTCCATTACGTTGCACTACCTCTTTCTCACAAAATGTGGGACTGCAGGGATTTAAGGCTTGTATCCCTTGCAATATGACACAATTGTCTTTCGAAAATCTTCTCCTCACTTCATATCAATAATTGGAATGATGTTGCATCGCTTGGCAAGGATCACAGTTTTGTCCCAAATGTCATTAAGGAGAGAGCCCTCTCTGTAATTGTCCCGTGTGTCAATAAGAAAATCAACAAGTTGTGCCCAAATTGAGTTGTTGATATTTTATCTCACCGAAAACACAGACCAACAAACTTGATCTATTTGGCTTCTTGCCAGGGCAAACGAGGCAAGCAGTGCTTGACCTTTTTTTTAAGGAAAGAATAAATGATACCACAGTTTTACTTTAATTTTACTGTATACTAATTCACGGTGGTGAATTGTGTTGGTACCTGTCAGTGCTACCTTAGTTTTAACTGTCTCAAGAGTCTGCGGTGGCTTCTAATAGATCCATGGGCTACTGTTACTTCGACCAACACGGAATAAACAATTTTTTAAAGTAAGGCAAGCGGTTATTTATTGCTTGGAAAATAAAATGTATTTCATGAATATTGCATGTTTTGTGGCTTTATTGTAATGCTGGTGCAGTATTAGTATGTGTATTAGTCAGGAAAATAATTTAATCCTGTAAGGATTGGGCTACTGGGGGTTGTTGTGGGCCCTACTAACAGCCCTGACGACATGTGAATGTTGGACATAAATACTGTGGATGTTGTTGCAGGAAAACAGTTACAAAAATTCTGCGAGAAGACTGAAAATGAATGCTTATGTGCCTTTATTATTTGTGACAAATGAACATGCAGTACATTTCAGCAGAGGAGACATACACAGTATCATTTATCAAAAGCAGAGGAATGATTTTATCAGCAGATTACTGATTAAGATTAATATTAAGATTAAAATTAGGATTGAGATTAATATTGATTTAAAATGTTAAATTTCCATCTATTTTCTTCACTGCATTATTTAAGATTTAATTTGTGGCTTGTACGAAAATAAACACGTCTTCAGTCTGTTTTGGCCTCTTCCTGTGCTCCTGAGGGGACCATGACTCTGTCCATGTTGGTGCGGTGACTGGCCACTAGAGCTGTTCCTGAAAATTAAATACAACTGGACTGTTATACTCTGTTACAACTTGAATCATAAACATATTAATTCATAAAGTATGTAATGTATTTATTGAAAATTATGTATATCTGGATCCCTTAAAAACTCCTCATAATAATACAGTTAAAGATGGATTTCTTTGGCCACTTAGTGGCAGCAGTGACAAGCTCAACACTAAAACAGCATCATTATTTAATTCACGTGGTTTTGAACTCCTATCAACTCCTGAGCGAGTGGTTCTACAAAGACATTGATTAGACTTGAAAGATAATTTATACTGTATATGTTATCTATTGTGAGGTTGTGCATGGAAGTATGCGTGTGCCCTTATCCACTTAGAGACATATCTCATGTGAAAAAGCAGGGCCGGCCCCTGGCATAAACACTCTATGCGGTTGTTTAGGGCCACAGCCGTTAGGTGGGGGGCCACATGATCAGAAAGGTACCGGGGTTCATTCAAGTCATTTAAACATCCTGAGGTCTGCACGCACGCTATGAGCTTTATATGTAATTTGAAGTCAATATTCAGCTTATTTTATCTCACATTTGAGACATTTGGTGAAAATAGAATGGCAGAATGACAACATTTGTACTCAAAAAGCAACCTTACAAAATTTCATTTTAGATTTGTTTTCTACACTTATATATTACTGTATTCATATCCTATTTCAAGCACCAAAAACAGTTCATTCTCATGACTGAAGGTGTGTTTTCGCAAGGGGTTTGACATTTTTCAAAAAGCAGACCTCAAATTTCCAGCATTTGGCCTAAATTATTTCTTTATACAGTGTTCTAGGACAAATTGAAATTGGCCTCAGTGTGCTTA
Source organism: Trachurus trachurus (assembly GCF_905171665.1). Taxonomy (NCBI): domain Eukaryota; kingdom Metazoa; phylum Chordata; class Actinopteri; order Carangiformes; family Carangidae; genus Trachurus; species Trachurus trachurus. Next base: position 23,811,901 of record NC_139904.1, on the reverse strand, counting down.
CAGCGGAGGTTCTAATATTTAAACATAAAACACTTGAGTATTGTTACATCTGCAAGTATCTTAAAAAGATAAATTAAAGAAAATATGTACCGGTAAAAGTCGAGAAAATGGCCTCAAACCTCAGAGGGCATAAACATGTCTGTATTCAGTTTTAACCAGTGATTTGGTGTTTGCGCTTAGAGTGCAGGGCCACAAACAAAAATCTTGTTTAGGGCCACCAAAATCCTAGGGCCGGCCCTGTGAAAAAGTGAATACCGTATTTAACAAGCATTCATATCCTAGCACATTATAACAACAGGTGGAGTCATCAGAGCAGACATTCCCATCAGGGAATATGATGTAGTTTCTGGCCACCAAACTGTAATTTCTGTTCTTATTTTATTAGCTTGGTTTTGAACCCCACTCCACTCCTGAGGGAAATGTCTGTTTCATTAGTTTTACCAAGATGTTGTTAGTGAAAAAATGGATGATGCATGTAAGTATGTGTGTACCTTTATCCACAAAATCAAGACAGAGAGAAATCTCATGTCAAAATGACAAGTATTTAAACTATGTCATAAAATGGTTATTGCTGATGGGTAATATATTTTTGGGGCCTTTAAAACGTACTCTCCATGGATGTTCATTTAGAGAAATAACCCCAGGCAGGATACAGAACATATAGAAAGGTGAATAAAGTGTGATATAGTATGTCCTACCTCCTCAAAGTTGGTCCAGTCCTCAGGTGAAATGAGAGAAGCAGGGACTGATGCCAGAGCTGGTTTGGCGCTGAAGGGATATTTCAGGCTGCCCCTAACACAGTGTGTGTAGGAGAGGTTGCAGTCATAGCCGCGTGGACAACAGTGGTAGCCATCCGCACAGCACTGGCCCTACATGCCACACAATGAAGCAAGTAATGCAAAACTTAATACAAGATATTTAATCAAAGCTAAATCTGCTTTAAAATGTATTCATTTATTAAACGCTTTTTCTGTAGTTTAAAAAGTCTGTGTGAAGAATATGCAGGTCAACTCACGTAAGCGTACCCACAACAAAACCAGACACCTTTTGGGTGTCTGCAGCAGATAGTGCCATCGGGACAATAGTGTTTGCTGTCACAGCGGATGCTGGAAGCCTTTCCTTCATCTTGGATTTGATTCAGGAGAACATGAGAGTTTGGTTTCTCTGTAGCCTCCTTCTCCACCATGGGTATGTTCAACCACGGCTGGTTTTCTTCATCACTCCACTTGGTCCCATCACGGTATGTGATGGAGCAGGACGCAAAGTCCCACACCAACACCCCCATTAACAGCCACAGAGTGATCCTCAGCATCTGCAGAGGACAGACACAATATTGTGAGGTTTATTTGAAAAGCTAGATTTTGACTTAAATCTATATTGTTACTCTTAATCATTATCATTTAAGCTTCCAGTGCTGTAGAACCACCTCACTGATCAATATTATATTATATTAATTAATAGTACTGAAAACTTTGTGCCACAAAAGAGCTCAATTCAGTTTCATTGTTTCTTTTACTCACCTTCGGTCAGTGAAGTTATTCAGCAGCTTCAGCAGGGAAACAATGATGGCTTCCTGTCATGAGTCTCTCACTTGCCCTGAACTGAACAAATGCTCTGCTCTTTATATAGCAGGTTAGACCCTCCCCATGAATAAAATCTGGAAGCTAAATTTTCACATACCTCACCACTGTGCCCCGTGACTGCGCCAGATTAGGACAGTCAGGGTTTCTGAAACCAGTTGCCGACCACCGACCATAGATGGGTTTTTGAAGGATGGTTTGAGTAATCACAGTATGATGATGTCAAAGATTAAACATGGAGGTCTTTACAAGCTCACATGAACCTTTCATATCATTACACTGTTTCAATCACAAGACCTGCCTCTAAAGCCACATTCAAAAACATTGATGCTGTGACTGGATTTTATGTTGACAGCAATGTGTAGGCTTGATAATTTTACATTCATAATGGGTATTTTTTGTAGATCTATCAGTAACATGGCTTTATGTCACTATATACATTAATTCTAGTACTGTATCTGTTACTTCCTTTGGTTTCCCCATTCCTGCTACTCTCTTTTTTCAGCATTTCAGTACTTTCAACTTTGTTAGGTTTTAAACAAAAGACAGTTTTTTGTTTTACATGTATTATACTGCAAGGACCTGGGTTCTCCCTCACTGGCAGGTTGGCTGATATAATTTAAACAAAGGCAAGGCAAATTTATTTGTATAGTCAATTTTTTTTACAAACAGTTTGTCTCAAAGGGCTTTACACAGCATCATAACAACATCCTCTGCCCTTAGACTCTCACATCGACTGAGGAAAAACTCCCAAGAAAAGCAACAGACGAGCAACAGATGTTGTGTACAGACAAGAAAACAGTTTACGACATGGAATATGGGGGAAAAAAAGCAGCATGGTTTATGAATCTCTGCTAGTGATACAGCTATAAAGCACAGCTTTCCCGTGAGTATTTGGTCTTCTCACATTACTTTAACGTGACATGTTGCAGTTTGAATACTGTACATTGTACACGCAAGGTGGAAGTGAGGTTTACCATGACTACTGTGTTTGTTACAGTACTCTGTTTTCATTTTGACAAAGGACACGGGGTGGTTTTGATTTTTTTTTAAATTGAGGAATTTGAGGATATGAATGTGTGATTCATACACACACATCTCACAACAAAGGTTGTAACAAATAACAGCTAGCAATACTTCATTAATGATTTCCATTGTTTATTCATTTACATTGCAGTGTAACAATTCTTTCTTTTCTTTTCTTTATTAGGATCCCCATTAGCACCCATGGCTATTCTTCCTGGAGTCCAACAATTGAGCCAACTGAACAATTATCCCTTGTATAAATGTTAACGGTGTAGCTCACATTTCTTATCACAAGTCCAACTTCAATATGAGGCTGGCGAGACATCAGGTGATCGGGTCTACGGGCAGTAGCACATCAGCCTCATCTAGCAACTAGAAATGCAAGATGTTAGGTCGGAAGCAGAGGGAGTAACTCCTAGAGGGCCAGCATACGGAAGGCAAACGCAAGTGCCAGTCTCACAGAAACCTCCAAGATGAGGAAAAAGAAATGATGTGGAGTTCACTTCAGTCCTGGTGTTGACTGTAACTTAGAAGACCAACCAGTCCTACCATAAATGCATGGTAGGACTAAAAGTCAAACAGTATATAGTTGCCACAACTCTGTAGGTCTTTATTACTTGGCTCAGCGTTCCTTGTTCTTCTGTGGCTCTTGTTAGAATTCAAAGCTTCATATATCTGTGGTGAAAAAAACTAGGTCAGCAAAATGAAAAGTCGGTAGCTAAGCAAGTGCAAATTACCTGATCATTGTCCACTTCTTCAATTCTTTGTCTTGTTCTTTGTTTTCTTCTTGGAAAAAACAGGCAACATCTAGACTCAACACAAAACAACTGCTTACATGCACATTTTCACTTTGAGCACCTATTACTACTCAAGAGAACTGAAACAACTGAGGCTGTACAAAAGAAGAAGAAGAAGAAAATAAAGACAAACCTTGCTTCCAGCATCTGATTCCTCATCTGAGCTGTCTGATGCTCTCCTAGCTGATTATTTTTTTCTCTTCTGTTTTTTCTGCACACTCTTCTTCACATATCTCTCTATATATAATATAATAATCTATATAATAAAATTCATTCCATTGGCCATCCCTAATCTATACTGTCCTATACAGTGTCCTAATCCACTCCGAACCCAGATATTTGTAGAGTAGCAAACGAGAAATTCCAGTTAACAATGCTTTCGGAGCATCTAGGGAGAGGATTATGGTTTTGGATTTCTTGTTGTTTGAAAACTGATTTAGGTTGAATAATTTCTGCATGTTATGAGATCACTGCCTTCCTTTGATGAATCCAGTTTGATCTGGGTGAATAATAGATGAAAGGACCCACTGGATTCTGTTTGTCACTGCCACTTGTGATTTTAATATCTGTATTGATTTACGAGAGAGGACGGTAGCTAGAGACTGTGGACTAGAAATGTTTGTAAAACTCAGCAGGGAAGTCATGAGGGCCAGGTGATTTGTTATTTGGCATTTTATGTATGCATTGTAGAACTCATCTGGGGTCAATGGTAATTCAAGTGAGTTAGTTTGCTCCAGTGTTAATTTAGGTAAATTGATATTGTTCAAAAAATGTATATCTTCAATATTTGGGTTGTGAGAGGAATTATATACAGTATAGTTATAGTTATATAGTTATACGTTATATTCTTAAATACATTGTTGATATCCTTTGGATTATGGTGTGGCTTCGCTGCTGAGACTTAGGCTTTATTTGTCTCAGAAGGGAGATTTTGTTTTCACTTGACTGTACATACAAACACACACACGCACGCGCGCGCACGCACACACACACACACACACACCTACACGCGAGCATCAAAGAGAAAGAATATACAACAGAAAACAGACATGACACAAGTGAATTAGACATAAAAGATATAGCTACTAACATCACACACTCACGTCATCTGGTCGTGTCAGATGATATAGACAAGCAGCATTTGCTGAGTCCTTAATTAGCCTACTGTTAGGATCGTTTTTTTCTTTGTTTTGTTTCACCAGTTCTGTCAGGTGTGCCATTGACTTATTATTACTGTGTTGTAACGTGTTCAGTCGAAGTTGAAATTTTGTTTTTCTATCTAGATCACACCTACTCTACACACCTGCACTCAGTTACAGGACAATAGAGATACACTCACCTGCCTGACATGTTTAGCCGCATGCCATTAGGAGATACACAGTAGCTAACATCTTAGCCTACTCACTCATCTGGTCGTGTCAGCTGACATTCTCGCACTGCAGCAGTGCATTGTGTGTGACCTTTTTGCAGGTGAGACTTTCCAGTGTAACATAATAACAACAGGTAATTTCAGGTCATAGAAATACTATGACCTGGGCAAATGAGAATATGCACCGGCCCAACAACAGGTAATATAACTTTATCTACAGAACACTTTTGAAAGCTTTAAGTGATGATTTGCTGATTGCCATGATATTAAAGGGCTTAGATGTGTTTAAGCCATTTTCCATTCATGTGGCCCAGAGTGATGAGAAATTGACCTTCGCTGAGTTCAAGACAAAGATGAGAGCACCGAAAAGTTCAGAACTGTCCACAGATGGGGACAGCATCATGAGAGTGAGAGGAAGATCTGGCGGGGACGTGAGACTGACCTGCTACAGCTGTGGCCAGAACAAGGGCCATAAAGCAATAGAGTGTCCTGCTGCGGGCCAGCGCTGTGGACAGAGACAATGGTGCAGTTTTTGTAAGAGCTCCACGCACAAAGATGTGAACTGCAGACGGAGGAGGAGAGATGAGGCCAAGCAGGCGGTGGATGAGGAGGAGGACCACACGTTTGCATTCAAGGTGGGCCAGGTGGATGGAGACCCTGTCAGCAGACCACAGAAGAGAGGGCTTATGGTCGACACAGGGGCCACATCCCACATCGTGACGGACATCATAAAATTCAAGGAGTTTGATGAGAACTTCAAGCCGCAAAAGCACATCCTGGAGTTGGCGGACGGGGAGAGGACCAGCGGCGTCGCACTGAAGAGGGGTGCGGCCAAGGTTCGTCTGATTGACAGTAGAGGATGCGCAGTGGACACAATGTTGATGGGGGCATTATGTCCCATCATATCCCCAGGACATCTTTTCTGTCAAGGGAGGGACAGAACAAGTTCATTCATAAAGACGGTATGACATTTGAGATTCAAGTGTATGATAGGCTGTATTAAAACACTGCTGAGCCTATAGATGAAAGTAAGGATGAAGATGGATGTCATGGATGCTATGATTTGCAAACATGGCACGAAATTTTGGGACACTGTAATTATGTCGCAAGTTGAGCGGTAGTCTAGAAAACTGGCGAGATTTGTTTTGTTATTGTTGTTTGGTATTGATTTTGGTTACACCCCGCCTTTCCGAAAATAGACTTCCATTCATCGTAATAGCAGGGTTTTCTATTTTTTCTAAAGACCCCGCTATTCCGAAAAGGCTATTGGGGAACCCCCCACAGAGTGGAGGTGTGTCGGAATGGAGAGCCATCCCCATGGAATTTTGTGCAAAGAGGAGGTGAAATAAAAATGAGTCAAAAAAAGGTAGCCTAAATTACAAAGATTTTGGAGAGATTGGAAATGATCAACTGTAAACCCAGATTTAGCTACTCCATGTGAAAACAAACTGCAGTTTGACAATAGGGTCAACCTGTTGATCAAAAGAAGTATAGGCCCTATTGTGAAGTTGTTGGCAGTTTGCTTTATGTCATGATATGTACGAGACCAGATCTAAGTTGGATTGTCGGCAAACTGTCACAATACCTGTCTGAACCAAAAGAACAACACTGGGTAACAGCAAAACATGTGTTGAGATATTTGAAGGGAACTGTAAATCAGGAATTGTGTTACAAACTAAGTGATGTAAATATCAAACTTGTGGCATATAGTGATGCAGATTGGGCGGAAGACCAGAGCGACAGGAAAAATACAACTGGGTACTGTTTTAGTTTGTCTGAGACGGGGCCTGTTATTTCCTGGAAGTCAAGGAAACAGCCCACAGTGGCTTTATCCACATGTGAGGCAGAGTCCATGGCCCTGGCAGTGACAACTCAGGAAAGCATGTATCTAGTACAGTTGTTAAATGGGATGGACAGGTATTGCTAATATGCACTAGTGACAACTTTTGAGGACATTCTGGGGGCTATTGCCTTGTCGAAAAACCCTGTATCGCGTCAGAGATGTAAACATATGGACATCAAATACCACTTTGTTCGATCTGCCCTCAGTGGTGGGAAAATCTGCATTGAATATTGCCCAACCGCTGACATGGTGGCGGATGTGTTAACTAAACTTGTAACGAGAGTAAGGATGGATAAGTTTGTGTGTTTTATGTTTGCTGTCAGTATTAGAACAAATGGGGGTGTTAAACTGTTGTAAAATGTAGGCCTACTGATCTTGAATGTGCCCTCCTACTGACACCAGCGCACCAGGTGAAGCAAATCATTATAATAAATGCCTGATGGGCTTGCTCTTGTCTTGTGCAGTCTCTCCCCAGTCAAACAAGACTCAGTTATGTCGTCTCTTAATATGTTGTGTACCGGGAATTACAGCTCTTTATGATGGCTGTGTCAACAAAAACTACGTGACAAAGTTTTTACAACAAAAACTGAAATGTTGTCAAACTGCCAACCTAAACACTGTCTACCTGTGTCAGCCTGCAGGCCCTCAGAGGTTGCCATGGTGACTTAACCTGCATAGTTTTAGAGATTTTAGGAGAGGCTACCTCTCATATGCTTACATTTTACTTTACTTTATCACATGAAGTTACCACAAAGTGTGTGTGTGTGTGTCATAAATAAATAAATTACATTTTTAGAATTGTTTAGTCTACAGACATGGCAGAAGGGTCAGAAACTAATACAAATAAATGCAGACCAAGTCTAAATTTTGATTAGTATCGATACCATTGACATTTGAATTAGGTAACATGTATATGAAAGAGCAGGTAAAATGTGATTCATTTCATTGATGTTCATTTCAAACCAGCATGCTGGTACAGCTAGTCAAACAATGACTGACAGGGGTGGGAATGTAACACCTTTTGTCTTGTTGTTGTTTTAAGTGTCAACTGTATTTCCTGGAATTTTACATTGATTATGAGCTGCTTCAGACCTCCTGATGAAGGTGTCCAGTATGTGCAGTGCACCATTCATTGTCATTATCAGAATATGTTTTAGACAGCTCTCCTAATTTTAGGGACCACCACACACCACTGTCACTGTTCTTCATTTAGCCGTCAGTGATGGGTTATCTTTGTTCAGCATAGGAAGATGCTTAGCACAATAAACACAACAAGGTTGTGTTACAACCTACCCTGATAGTGGGGTAGGTATGTTAATTTAATTTCCATCCTATAAAACAACACAGCAGTATTAGGCCTACTTAATATACAATTTACCCAATACTAAAACACATGTCCAAAATGGTGAAGTAGCTATATAAAATAAATAAACAAAAAAAAAGAAAGAAAGAAAAGTAGTGCAACTAAAGAAGACAGACAGGCAGGCAGGCAGACAGACAATCAACAACAGACAATAAATCATGCAACAATGAACATGCTACAAAGAGATATGATTAAACAAGGATTCAAGCAAACCTTAAATGTAAGGCAAGCAATCATTAGGGCAGGGTCAGGTGAGCAAGTTAGAACATTTGCACACAGGAAGAGAGCACGCCAGCAAACTGACTAATTATGATATGGGAAGACATGAGAAGGTAGACTACTGTAGGATGATCTGCTGGCATTTAAATTATTGGTATAGTGGTCACAGACTTGATTCTCTAAAATCCATACTTTCATGGTGTTTAAAAGCTTTGTGTGTTTCAATGTTACAAATATGAAGTGGTATGGTGTTCCAGTACTGGGCAACTCGCACTGAGAAGGTAGCCTACTGACCAAAAGAGTTTTTTCTCAGTGTAACAAGCAAAGCACCGTTTGAGGCAGATCTGGCAAATCTACTGCTTTGATTTAAAAAGCCAATTATTATCCCAACTTAAAGCAGAAGTAAGTGATATATTTGTGTCAATATAAGTCTTAAATAGTTATATCTTCCGACAGCAATCACTTACATAGAGTGTTTGGACCGAAACACGGGTCTGTCAGTCACTCTGCTCTGAGCCGAGGAGAAAACATTTATCGTATCCTACAGTTTTTATCCAATGAGGAGAGAGAACGGCATGCAGGGCTGTGTGTGCAGCCAAGGGACGCCGTGAATGTGGTGACGTAGGGACGAGGACTGTTATGGTGCGTTCAAGGAAACTCGTAACTCGTGTTTTTCCGACCTGTGAAGTCGTACCAGTTCGATCTGGTACGAGTTCACGGGTCGGAAGTTACGAGTGGCCGTTATAGTGACTTTCACCGGTAAAACAGGTCGGAAAAACACGAGTGGGTTGCCTGAAACGCTACAAAGTCGTAAGTTGTGACTTGAAGCTGTAATTTACGGTTTCAAAAGCCTACCTGGAACGCAGCATTAGCCAAAACGACCGGATCGCTTACTTCTGCTTTAAGAGGGCATGTTTGTCGCGGATTGTGCAGTGATGATATCAGAGGGGTTTCATGACTTTCACAACTTGCTTATAAACAGAGTGAATGGGTTTTAGTGATGTCCAGTTGAGACCAACTGGTGAGACAATATCTGACGTGGGGAATTATCAATGAATCAAAAATACAACCTTGCAGCTTCTGTGGGTTAGACAGGGTCGTATACGTCTGAAATTTGCAAGATTGTATTTGATTGTTTTAGTGACACTTTTTACTTGATTTTTAAATGTAAGGTTTGAGTCCAGGACAATTCCAAGATACTTTGATTCTGTCACTACAAACTCTCACCTGCAACATACACATCTGGATCCTGTGTGCTTGATGCTCTTTTTGTGAAGAACATGCATAGGCCTACGTTTTTTTTTTTTTAATCACATTTAGATGTGTTAGCTGTAAAGCCATTTAGACCATGGCTGCTAATAGTTGTTTTTTGGCACCTCTTCTTATTATGAATATTATATCTTCTCAGCAAAAAAGTCAAATTTTCAGCTGTCCCAACCCTGCCAGTATTTAATATTGTCTCTTTAAAAGCAACATCTAAATGTCTTTGCACAGCAGTCTCCAGTCTCCAGTCTTTTACTGGATATGTTCAAGTTTGTCTCCATTATAACGTGACAGAGATATGAGTGTAGTCTATATATGTATCTGGAAACCCAATATAACTTAATGTAGCCTAATGTCTGTAGCAGCTGAAGAACCCACCGGCTGGTCTTTTGTGTGGAGTTTGCATGTTTTCCCCTTGCATGCGTGGATTCTCTCTGGGTACTCCGGCTTCATCCCTCTGGCTTCCTCCCTGCGCTAGACTGGCTGTGGGTGTACCCCGCCCAAATTCAGCTGAGAATAGTCTGGGGCCATTGACTCGCTTATTTTGGTAAGCAACCGGATCCAGGGCGAGAGAGACAGGCCTTTGCGTCAAAATAAAAGCACCAAGCTAATAAAATGCGGTGAAACCTTTTGATTTAAGGAATATAATTCACAAGAAAGTCCCCGAGCCATTAGTTAACCTTTTGCTTTTTAAGTTAATGTCTATTTTATACGTTTTATGTTGGTGAACACTTTTATTTTGGTGAATTTGGTGATTTCTGGATCCGCTAGAAGACGGGAACCAGAATGCAGATAAAATTCTGAGTTAACTGGTGAAGCGAGGCTAGCTGAGATAGAGACCCGTGACCCCTAGTGCACAGGATAAGCAGTATGGGAAATGAATGAACAAACAGGTGGTAGTCTAATGTTTATCTTGTAGCCTAATTTCATTACAAACTTAAAGCAGAAGTGAGTGGTCCGGTCGTTTTCGCTAATGCTGCGTTCCAGGCAGGCTTTTGAAATCGTAAATTACAGCTTCAAGTCACAACTTACGACTTTGTAGCGTTTCAGGCAACCCACTCGTGTTTTTCCGACCTGTTTTACCGGTGAAAGTCACTATAACGGCCACTCGTAACTTCCGACCGGTGAACTCGTACCAGATCGAACTGGTACCACTTCACGGTCGGAAAAATACGAGTTTCCTTGAACGCACCATAACAGTCCTCGTCGCTACGTCACCACATTCACGGCGTTCCTTGGCTGCACACACAGCCCTGCATGCCATTCTCTCTCCTCATTGGATAAAAACTGTAGGATACGATAAATGTTTTCTCTTCGGCTCAGAGCAGAGCAGAGGGACTGAGAGACCCGTGTTTCAGACCAAACACTCTATGTAAGTGATTGCTGTCGGAAGATATAACTATTTAAGACTTATATTAACACAAATATATCACTCACTTCTGCTTTAATGTTGCTTTTATCAACGAAAATTATGATGAAATATCGTTGTCAATGAACCTTTGTCACGTAACGAAAACGAGACGAGACACAACGTAAATGGTGGTCATGTGACGATAACCTAAATATAATGCAATATTGTTGACGAATAAAGACAAGATTAAATGTGGTTTACAAAATAAAAACTCTGCTCAAATATCTCTTCATTTTCGTTGACCAAAACGAGATAAGACGGAATAATGTTATAATGTTCAGTTGCGTTATTATTATTATTTTGCAGTATATTTCTGTTTCCTAGGTAGGCCACGTCACTTCCTTATTCCCCACTCACATTTAGATAGAAGATGCAGCCCCGGTGGGTTAGTGTTAACAACAATATAAGTAACAAAGTTAAAGGGATAGTTCAACATTTTGGCATAACCATGTTGGAATTGTGAAATGGGTTCATTTGACTGAAAGAAAAATTTGGTTTCGTCTATAGTACTAGACTAGGTAATTATACTATATATTGACTGAGTTTAGAATTACAATAATCATTGACTAAAACTAGACTAAAATGTCATCAGTTTTCTTCGACTAAAACTAGACAAAAATAGCCATGATTATTCTTTTTTTTAAGTATATTTTTGGGGCTTTTGCCTTTAATTGACAGGAGAGTTGAGAGAGAGACAGGGAATGGGAGGCAGAGAGGGAGGAATGACAAGCAGGAAGTGGTCGTTCGATGCAGGATTCGAACTGGGGCCTCCTGCAATGAGCACTATAGCCTCAACATATGGGGCGGGTGCTCTACCAACTGAGCTAAACACCACCCCAGTCCTGGATTATTCTGACTAAAACAAGACTAAAATGCTCAGACTTTTAGTCGACTAAAACTTGACTAGACAAAAAAACTAAAATGACAGTTTAACACAAAGACTAAAACAACATGATGTTGTTTAACCTGCCCAACCTACGATGTGTTATCTGAGTAATGTGAACCATGAACCACATGGATTACACAGACTCACACAATGCCACACCTGAAAACAGATTCGGCCCTAACCAGTTCGGTGCCCTAGGCAAGATGACCTTTTGTATCAAATTTGATACATGGGTTTTTGAGACCTCTATATCCTCACTGTGATTTGTTTCCCCTTCAAAAACCTAATGTATACAATCAGATACATGTAATGGTCAGATAATCCACCAGAGTGAAGTAATTAATACACCAGGGGGTCTTCACTTGGGACATCCAAAATGGCCACCGTCAATCAGTGACCCACATGTGTTTTATCGTGGATATTTTTGGCTATTTTGAAAACATTATGGTAAGAAAAACTTCTTTTTTTTTACTGAAACTTGAATAGGAACAGTTACTGCATTGATGTAATGTAAAATCATTTAATATTTAATAACTTATTTTATAGTAAAACCGTGTTGAAAATGTGTGTATCAAATTTGATACAGCAGGTTTAAAAGGTAATTTTTTTGCAAATCTGTCAATAGTCATTTTATTGCATTTCATATATTATGCATTCCATAAAGCAACATACAGTCTTCTTATTATTTAAAGTTACTGTCCCAGGTGGCTATAGCCTATTTAAGATTTTTTCATCAAATTGCACAAATAACACCCACCCCCTCTGTCCAAGACCATTCCTAAATAAAACAAACCGTTGCTAGCCGCTCTGATAAGAGTAGCACACAGCTATGCATGATATTTACCTTATGTTTCATTTTTACCTTCATTAAACAGCTTGGGACTAATTGTAACTTGCCTTGCACACTACTGCTGAAAACCAAACCTGCATGATCAGAGCCTCAGAGCCAGTGGTTCCGAGACTCTGATCATGCAGGCTTGGTTTTCAGCAGCAGTGTGCAAGGCAGAGAGCCTCCAATCTCCCTGTAACAAGTTACAAGTCACTTATCTTACATCTTACATCATCTCTAATTAGTCCCAAGCTATTATTATTATTATAAAATTATTTAGCAACGGTCTTGGACAGAGGGGTGGGTGTTTATCAGGTGTCCAATTCAGGAAAATCAGTCAATCAATGAATAAATGCAGCCTTGGATGGTAACTTTAAACTAATTTAAGGTTTAAATGACATGATTAGGTATATTTAGAGTAGAAATGTATAACCGCAAAGGTCAAAGGTCTCTTTATTGTCATACAACACATGTTAAAAACATGGGATGAACGAAATTGCGATGCCCTGGTCCCGTGTCAGCCCACTAAGATAAATAAAAATAAATAAGTACAATAAATAAAAACTGTAATTAAAAAAAACTAACCTATATTGTATTTTCAGTCTGCTGTATCATGATTGAATATTGGGTTAATGTTATAAATAAATAAAATAAATATTAAGAGTAAAAGCATGATGAAAATTAATTTTGTACGTTTACTTAACGCTTCCAAGGTTTCATTGGAGGATTTTTTATTGCTGCCTGAAGAAAAAGTTATTTTCTGTTTAATGTTTTGAAGTTTAATGAATTAAAACACATTAGTTGTATATGTTTTTATTTGTTCAAAAAAGAAAAAACGGACCATAAGACCTGGTGTATCAAATATGATACAAATTAAAAATCATATATGAAATTTTTTTTTTTTTAATTTTTTTTTTTTTTTTTTGTCAGAAGGTCCAATAAAGACTCCATTTTCAAAGAATTAGAATTTTCTGGCAATTATTTCATGGTTCAGGCTTTAGGTTATACAGTAATAAAGATATTTCAAAAGTGCATCTGAAACAAGGAGTAAATGTGATCATTGACTGTTCCATCATGATATTAGTAAAATATATTGTTAAAGCTGCTGATGGTGAAACTCAGGCAATAGTCAGGCAATATATAAGTTGCACATATCAATTGTAAGACAGAACAATGAAATTCATTATGCACATTTTTATGATCCCTGACGAGGCCTGACAAATAATTTCTCATGTCTTTAACTATTCTTTGGTGTTGAGGAGGGGAAACATTTTTATGTATGCCGTTTCATGTAGCTTATTACAAAACTGATTGATGTTTGTATAATCATAATGTACTTTCAATTGATCATTAGTTGCATATTACTTTGTTTACTTAGGTGTTACCTCCAGGGCCTGAAGCTAACTTTTTTGGCCACCTGCCACAGTGGCTTTTTACGAGCCAAATTTTTTTGTGCCCAAAATAAAGGTGAACAACACAGAGTGTCACTCTTATGACGATACCTTCAAGTAAAGTGTTACCGACAAGGGCCCCCATTTAGATGACCAGGCAGCGCAGCGCCCCTCTGGATGGCCGGCGCCCCTAGTATTTGCCTATACTGCCTATGCCACGGGCCAGAAAACATACAGTATAGCCAACTCAAAACAAAAACTTTGTCATCGCCACAGGTGCAGATGAGTCTATGTCTCCCACAGGAAAAACTTTGTCTCTAACCTGAAACTACACTGTTATGGTGTTACATCACTGAAACGGGTTGTCTTGTATTTGCATCACATAGCCCATTCATGAATTCTACCCTGGCAACCTGTTTTTGTATATTTTAGCCGCCTCATGCATGACAGTCCGGTACGACTGTCCTAAAAATACTCACAGTGATTTCAGGTGTAGGAGTAACCCGTAGCAGATTTTTGCCTAGGGCCCCTAGATGTCCGAACTGGCTCAACCTGAAAGGCAAGGCTTGCAAATATATCTCCAAGGATGGCTAAATATTTGTCAGAGCAACAGCTGCAGTCTCCATGTCTCCCTAAAGAAAAAAATCTCCGACACTGGTGAGTAGAACTGATGATTATTCAAAAGAAGATGCACCACACTTGGAAGAGTCACACTTTTCCTTTACACAATAAGCCGGTGCATATTCTCATTTGCCCAGGTCATAGGCTAGTATTTCAAAGGAGGTTAAATCGAAAGCAACTGGACTTAGTTATTTGTCTAGACAAATAACTAAGTCCATAGGTGTGCCAGTGCCACCCACAGAGGCAGCTGGCACCCAAAAATCTGATGCATTTTTTGTTTTTGTTATAGTCTTACTTACATATTGTCGATCAGTCAATCAATTTAAAAAAAAAATGCCGTCAAAAGAGCTTGCGGAGAAACTGGACTCAAGGCCAGGCCACGCCGTCTTGCCCTTTAAATTGAGAACTGCGCAGTGCGCACACACAGGTAGCAGCAATACCGTTGTCTTTTACTCTGCTGCTTTGCTTTGCGATATAAAACCATCAGGCCAAGCTGTTACATAATCATATGTGATGAATGATAAGCCCACTGGTTGTGTTCAGATGGTTAAATTGCTCATGCGATCAAAAGTCCTATAAGCATCGTTACGCACGCCGCACCTCTCTCCTCCGGTGCGCTCCTCTCCTCTCCTCTCCTCTCCTCTCCTCTCCTCCCTCTCCAGTACCTGGCTGCTCAGCTCTGGGACTCTGGGCTTAGACGTCACCGCTGCCTTCACTCCGTCTTTGATCCCTCTGGTCAGGGCATTTAGACCCGAGTGTGACCTGAGTGTCCCACCTGAGCTCTGTGCCATAGCGCGCACCTCCAGCTCAATGAATGACAGCAGGTCTCCCAGTTACCTGCTCAGCTAAGACAGTGAACTGCTGCTCAGCAGAGCAGCTCTCCCTCGTTTGCCGAGGTTTTATGATATAAACCTAAATCTTCTTTTGTTTTTTTGCTCCTCATCTTCTCTTCACTTCATCTGTTCTCTTCTTGTTTTACCAACCATATTTTTACTTTCTCATAGATAATCTCCGTTTCTTCTGCTACAGCTCGACAACATGTTTATTTGTCCCTCTGTTAATCCATCTGATCAAATTGTCATTCTGCGTTTGTGGCCATCGGGAGCGTACCTAGCCTATGTTCCCCGTATGTTCTCCCATTTAAAAAAGATGTTCCCCCTTTTGAAAAAGGGTCCTATGTTCCCCGTTTTTACCAAAAAGGGTCCTATGTTCCCCGGTCGCAATACATACTGGGGAACATAGGACCCTTTTTCTGAAAAAGGTCATATGTTCCCAGGTAGCAGTGGGGAACATAGGACCTTTTTCAAAAAAGGGTCCTATGTTCCCCGCTGTTGCTGGTCGATGGACTACTTATCTGGACTCTATCTGGCCTGTCTAGTCTCTACCTGGTCTTTTTTTACTAAACTTAACCAACTCCTTTCTTCATTGCCTAAACCCAACCATTGGGACAAAAGTGGGGAACATAGGGATGATCCCGTGGCCATCCAGCTCTCTGTCCACACTCTCCATGGCAGAAACGATTACCACGCGCAAAACACTCATTTAAATACTGCGGTTTGCGCGTGTTGTCATTTAGCGGGTTACCAGTAGATCACCTATTTTGCGTGCGCTAACCAAACACGCAAATTAGGAGCACGCAATTTAGCGCCAGTTATCTGGGATCTTAGTAGATCCCCCAAAGTGTGTTTTTTATGACTTTGTTATTGATTTATTTGAGGACTTATATGTGTGAATGTTTAGACCTGCTGCAAACAACTGATGATAATACATTCTTATAATACATTCTTTTGAATGTTTGTGTAACGCTCAGTTTGTTGACAATGAATTTGGCACACCTAATCTTTGCTGGTGCACACCCAATGTCTTTTTTTCCACTGTGGTGAAACAAGCAAAACTTGAATAAGGTTTTTCTCATCGACTCTCTTGCTGAGCACACGTTAATAATGAAAGAAGTGCAAATTCATTATTTTCGTAGAACTGTTAGATGTAAAGGAAATAATACTCACCATGAAATGTCCTTTATATTGAATTTCTTCAGCTAACACACCGTCTTGCTATCAGAACTTGTCCAGGCATGTTATGCGGGTGGGAACTCGAAATTGTAACTTCATTGTGGAGAAAAATTAAGTTATCAAGCCAACTTAGGCTACAACTTGAATTTGGTTTTAAACCCATTAACAATGAAATTTGAGTTTAAATCACATACAAAATTAAGTTGATGTAATTAGGCCTACCAATTATTTGAACACAACTTATAAAATAAAGTTTGCAACTTAGAAGGTTGCTCTTAATTGACTAATTAGAATTTTTAACTTGCGTCCATGTATTAAATGAAGTGGTGGTAAAAGCTCCTCTGAGTTACTTTTTAGAGTGTTGAAATACGGTAACGTCCCGTAGCCTATATTAGTTGAGGATGAAATTATTAGCCCCCCTATGAAAATTACACTTTTTCCCAAATTCTGTTAAACAGAGCAAAGCATTTTTAACACAGCCTTTTCGCATATCATAGCTTTATTTTTGAATGCTTGCATTAAAGCAGAAGTGAGTGATCCGGTTGTTTTCGCTAATGCTGCGTTCCAGGCAGGCTTTTGAAATCGTAAATTACAGCTTCAAGTCACAACTTACGACTTTGTAGCGTTCCAGGCAACCCACTCGTGTTTTTCCGACCTGTTTTACCGGTGAAAGTCACTATAACGGCCACTCGTAACTTCCGACCGGTGAACTCGTACCAGATCGAACTGGTACCACTTCACGGTCGGAAAAATACGAGTTTCCTTGAACGCACCATAACAGTCCTCGTCGCTACGTCACCACATTCACGGCGTTCCTTGGCTGCACACACAGCCCTGCATGCCGTTCTCTCTCCTCATTGGATAAAAACTGTAGGATACGATAAATGTTTTCTCTTCGGCTCAGAGCAGAGCAGAGGGACTGAGAGACCCGTGTTTCAGTCCAAACACTCTATGTAAGTGATTGCTGTCGGAAGATATATTTAAGACTTATATTAACACAAATATATCACTCACTTCTGCTTTAATTTACTGCACACAGAAACAGAATTTCACAAAAACCAAAAACCACTAGGGTTAAAATTATTATCTTCCCTGATGTTAATGGTCAGTTGTGTAGCCTACCCTTTTTGCTGGATAACAGCGTGCAGTTGTTTGTTTTAGTTTCCAGCAAGTCTGACACGTCTCCTGTGAAATCTCAGCCCATTCTTCTTTGGGAAATCTCTCCAGCTCCTCCAGATTTGATGGCCCTTGGTCTTAAGTCCGCCAAACAGATTTTCAATGGGATTCAAGTCAGAGCTTTGTACAGGTTGTCAATAACATTCACTTTGGTCCACTGGAGGTAGTTCTTCACTCGGAGTGACCTATGCTTTTGTTCATTGTTATGATGGAAGAGATAGCTACAACCCAGACCCAGTACTGCTGACTGCTTACTGCTGGTTTTCTTTCGGCTTCTAGTGAAGAACTACCTCCAGAGGACCAAAGTGAATGTTATTGACCAACCTGCACAAAGCTCTGACTGGAATCCCATTGAATATAAAACTCTACTATTGGGTAAAGAACTATACAGCAACGTTGAGTCATTTGGTCTTGGTGTCAACTACAAAAAAGGACCATTAGCCTATATTCTAAACAAAAATTCTTCAACTGTTTTCTAAGGTAAACCTATGATTACTGATATGTAAAAAAAAAAAATAAATAAATAAAAAAGACAGAGATGCATCTGACCAAACTGACCAAATGAATGGACGGGGACTCAGGAGGCTAGGAGGTTTCAAAACAGTACCGCTTTCGCTCAGTATACACATGTTGCGTAGGGCCACGCAAACTAAGGGGGTGCAGTCTGTTTAAAGAGGAGTGGGAGCACCGGGGTGGCAGGTGTAACTGTTAAAAAAAAAGGTTTTATGTTGGAGTTCAGGTAGGAGGGCCCCTCAGCAGAATTTCCCCTAGGGCTCCATGGAGGTCCGAACTGGCTCTGCCTGAAAATTTCCTCAGCCACAACAACTGGTTTAACCTGAATGGAGGGTCAACAACCTTGATAATTACAAGTTATTGAAAGCTTTGGTTTTCGTCAATGGGTGCAGCCACTATGTTGCTGGCATTTTTGATGATTCACCATAACAATTGGCTTTATGCACAGCTCCTCTACTTCCTGAACTTTAGCTCCTTTATTTCCTGTCTTACATTATTGGACAAACTGATTAATCCAGGTGTGTCTGACCTCACAACAATGGTCAGTTACTGAATGACAGCATCAACAGCCCACTCTTCAGTCTGGCATTAGTTTGTCCTTTGTTTTTGAAAGTTGTGTGTACATGTTATGATCATGATCACTATACTGCCAGGACCACACTGACCATCATACCAAATGACAGAGAGAGTTAAATAAACTTGTGTACACTTGACTGATGCATATCCAGCAGTGTAAGCATCTAAAAGTGGTTTCTCATGTTGAACTGCGGAGGCTTCATCCATATTTTTGCATTCACATGCTTTCAACTGACAGAAGCCTGCTTGAATACGAGAGACAGCGACGATCAGCCCTTACACTCCGTGGAAAGGTGAGAACGGCTTTACTTCATCCAGTGATAGCAATGTTTTAAGTCCAGATTTATAACAATGACTGTATTGATGAACTGTGGGCATTGCAAAGTGCTTGTTTTTTTTTCCAATTTGTTCCTTTAGAAGACTTTATACCTGCTAAATAATTATCATAATTGATCAGTGTTGTCATGGCTACATTGATGACTTCATACTACAACACCAGACATGCTGCAAGAGCCTCAAGCTAACTGAGCTTGACGTGTTCTTCCGCCTCTCCACAGATGATGACCACATGGAAAACTGTGTGCTTAGTGACAATTGCTGCTTTTGCTGTCATCGGCTCTTTTCTGTATATTCAACCACTATCCCCTGATTGTCCATCTCCATCCACATTAGAAGAAAGACATGAAGAAACTTCTGAAACCACAGATCCCACTGAAAAGCCCATAGTCCTGTTGTGGTCCTGGCCTCTTGGTGTGCAGTTTAATTTCAGCGCCTGTTTCTCCTACTACAAGATTGACGGCTGCGTTCTGACAGAAGACAGATCCTTGTACAGTAAAGCAAAGGGAGTCATTTTCTTCCACAAAAATATAGCCTGGGATTTAAGCAACATGCCTCAGGAGCCACGTCCATATTTTCAGAAGTGGATTTGGTACCATGTGGAGTCTCCAACGAACACTGCAAAGATTCCCGGTTTGGAGAACCTGTTCAACTTAACACTGAACTACAGACGAGATGCTGGCATCACTGTGAGGAATGAGATGCTAATCAGGAAAACAGAGGTGAATGACGACTTTGCTCTGCCCAAGAAAGACAAACTGGTATGTTGGTTCGTGACTAACACCAACCGTGGTACTGGAACAGGTTCAAGAGAGACCATTTATGATGAACTATCGAAGCACATCAAAGTCGAGGTCTATGGTGGTCTTTCAAAAAGATGGTTACAATATGAGGACTATTACTCCACCCTTGCTAGTTGCAAGTTTTACCTCTCTTTTGAGAATTCACTCCACAGAGACTACATGGTTGAGAAGGTCAACGGGCCTCTTGTGGCAAGGACAGTCCCTGTAGTTTTGGGTCCATCAAGAGAAAACTACGAGCAGTTCTTTCCCTCTGATTCCTTCATTCACGTCAATGACTTCCCTGATCGTAAAGGTCTGGCAGAGTTTCTGAAGCACCTGGACACAGATCATGAAGCGTACATGCGCTACTTCGAGTGGAGAAAGCACTACAAAGTCAGTCCTCATCTCCTGAAAATCAAAAGGGAATTCATTCAGCCCATCTGTGCCGCCTGCGATCATATGTCAAGAGACAAGGAGTACAGTGTAGTTCATGACCTCTATGAGTGGTACTTTTCATGAATAGCAAAAGTGAGATCATCATGTGATAGATTGATTACTGACAGTTTTGGCTTTTGGTTACAATTCATTGTTTTTTTTGCTTTGTTTTCTGATATTTTATGGAATATTACTCTATAAAAGAATTTACATGTTCACCACTGATGAAAATCAAGGTTAGTTATGTAGTTTTGAATGTTTTTGAGTACAACTTTTCCACAGCAAAACAAATTTCAGACTCTCCTTTCTTGCTTTTCTAGCATGTTGTCCATGTAGTCCTTGTAACCAGTATTTCCTTTGATTCATTTGTCACGTCAAAAGGCAGCGCATTACTTCTCTACAAATATTTTTCTTCCACTCTGAGCTTTTAGAAGATGGATGATTATTCAAATGTACTGGGTTGAGGAAACATGATTTGTTTGACCGGGTTGATCTCAGTGACTGTGATTGTAGGATTCTGGCTGACAGTGCCAACAACTTTTATGGATTTTTTTTGGAAAGATGATTTTGTTGTTTCATATTTGTTTCACTTTGTAGATATAACAATTTGCTTTGTTTATAACTTCATATAATGAAAATAATAAAGTTACTTAAATTTCAAATAAGGTCATACTAGGAGTTGCCTTTGTTGTTATATGGACTACAGCTACTTACAATACCTTATTTCAAGACTGATTTTGCATATTTCGATCTGAATTTTCCAAATGCATCACAGACACTTTATGAAAATCTGTTGTTTTAAAGTCCAATCTCAAAGTCACAATTGCTTGACCACACAGTCTGACAGACGTGGGACATCAGTTGAATGCCACATCTGGAGGAATTCACAACGAAAGAAGTAGAGAAAAGGACGGGTTTCGCCTGACCTGTGTTCTACTTGTCTTGCCTCTCAGTCTCAACCTGAACCCTGCACAACATCTACACATTCCTCCAAGCAGCAGTAGCAGCATTTCCAGCTCCAAAGGCACAGCAGGTATGTGTTCAATGCTTCTCGCTCATTCAATTATTCATTCATTTCTTTATTTATCTCTTTGGGAGTTTCTGATGGAACACATTGTTAAGATTGTTTTATCTTCTCTCCTTGCAGTGTAAATATGGCCCCTTCCCCCACTTTTTATGTTTTAAAAACCAGACTGACAGCGGCTCTCATGCTGGCTGGAGCCATGATCCTGATTTTAATGTTCCTCATGTCAGTATCATCTCCCAAATGCGACCCTCTGGATGTAAATTCAGGGCGGTCAAGCAACACTGCAGCAAAACCTGTTGTGCTGCTTTGGTTCTTGCCTGAAAACAATCGCTTTGATTTTCAAGACTGTAAGAGGCTTTTCAACATCGACAGCTGCAGGCTCACAGACAACAGGTCTTTATACTCCAGGGCAGAGGCGGTTCTGATATTCCACAGAGCCATTCAGGACAACCCCTCCAATCTTCCCACCTTGCCGAGACCCAAATTTCAAAGGTGGATCTGGTTTAACATGGACACACCCAACAACACACGCAGGATAGCAGGCATCGAGAGACTATTCAATTTAACCTTGAGCTACAGGAAGGACGCAGACATCCACATTCGCTGGAAGCTGGCTATCAGAGAGAAACCAGCTGAGGATGTTGTTATTCCAAAGAAACAGCGATTGCTTTGTTGGATTGTGAGTGAACATGACCTCCGTGTAGGATCAGGGGAGAGATACCACTTTTACACACAGCTTGAAAAACACATAAAGGTGCATATCTTTTACAGCTCCTCTGCAGAGCCCTTGAGTGGTGACAACTATTTTCAGACGATTAGCAGCTGCAAATTTTTCCTTTCTTTCGAGAATTCAATTAGCAGAGATTACATTACAGACATATTCACTGACCCTCTCGCAGTGGGCACTGTGCCAATAGTTTTGGGCCTACCAAGAAACAACTATGAGGATTTTGCCCCAGGTTCTTCTTTCATACATGTAAATGACTTTCCTGATGCCAATGCTCTGGCTGACTTTCTCCTCAAGCTGGATGGGGATGATGAGACATACAGAAAGTTTTTTGATTGGAGGCGTTTCTACACTGTCAGACACCATCTTACTGAGAAAAAGCATGATTTTGCGCATGCCATCTGCCAGGCCTGTCATTATGTAAGCTTGAGAAAGGAGTACAGAATGGTGCCTGACGTGTACACGTGGTTCTTTCTGTGACACTTTACTACTGTGATGAAGTACTCACTATTGTTTAAAAAAAATTTTTTTCCTTAGCACAGATGAATTGGGACATGTGGGGAAAGAAAACAGCCCTCTTTTTCATTTTGTGACAACAATCTTTCCATAATCCAATGACGCTCTGACTGGTTATTTAGCTTGAAAAGAAGGATTTACTGTATCCTTAAACCAAAACCTAATCCTTTAGTTAAAAACATGAAATTTGGGGATACATCGATTGCACTGAACAGAAATAACTGCGTTTTGGGGCGTCGTATAGCTCACTGGCTACACACAGACTACAGTCCTCACTGCAGCGGCCCCAGTCTGATTTCCCTGGCAGCCATTTGCTGCCTGTTATACCCCCCTCTCTGTCTTCCCATTTCCTGTGTCTCTCTAACGGTCCTGTCATTAACCCATAAGAACCCAGACCCATTTATCCTTGAAGGAAAATTAAGTGGGGTGAAACACAGACCAAGTTGAATGCATGGAACACATTTTTGAAGTTTTTTTTGAAATAGCGCCACCTATTGTCAGAGATCTGGAATGTTGCATATATGTCACATCGGGCGTTTTTGGTAACTTAAATTGTCACTTGAAAATAAATGGGCTTGACATTTTTTTTTGCTCTGTAACACAAATTTGACCTTTTATTTGCATTTCCATAACATATATCAAAATTAAAAATTTGCTGGTTACTATTAACACCTTTTTAAGACAAGTTTCACCACAAAAAAGGGCAAACACTACAGAAATGCGAATATTGCCTCATATTGAACGCTTTAACCAGTTACTGAAGCCTTAAAAGCTGTGCAACCACAATTTTCTTTCCAACTACAAAGACCTTGGCATCTGGATGGACAGTTGTCTTAATTTTAAGCACCATATCACCACCCTCATTGCTAAACTAAGAACAATACTTGGCTTTCAATACAGAAATAAGCACCGTTTCCCTACTCACCACAGGAAAAAAATTGGATACACTATTTTTTCTCTGTTTTAGACTATGGAGATGCCATCTATGGAAGAGCTGCTAGTTCCACTTTGATTCCCCTGGATGCTGTTTACCACTCAGCCTTACATTTCATTTCCAATGATTCATATAATACTCATCACGGCACTCTTTATCAAAATGTCGGCTGGTCATTTCTGACAGTACGGGGAAAACAGCATTGGTTTTTATCCATTTTTAAAGCCCTGTCACAGTTATTGTCTCCTTATTTATCATCTCTGTTAACTATGAAATCACAAAACATTGGTACCCACTCACAGAACTGATAGTTGGGTCATATTCCATTCGTCAGAACTGAGCTGGGTAAAACGTCCTTCTCTCACAATGCACCACATGGGATCCTGTCTCCCATCAGTACAGCAGTCCAGAACCCTTGTCTCAAACCTGGTTCATGACTGTTTGACTGTGTTAACTTTTCTTCTTTGTTTCCTAATATTTTCTTATGTAAACTCTCATTCTTCTTTGCTGTATTTGTTGTTCTGTATACAACATCTATTGCACGTCTGATGATTGTCAGTACATCCTGAACACTGTATCCTATTTTGTTACAAAAAATACAGCAAAAAAGCATAATTACATTAATATGGGACCAGCATGGGATACTAAAATCTTGTTCATTTACTGAGAAGAGTGTCTCTGCTAAATCTGTGATTCAATTTCCGGACTGATATATCATTTTATTAAATATTGATTGAATTTGACATTATTTTTATGTTAACAATTTTAAATTATGTTTTAAATTGAACAACATAGAGTATATTAATTCAAAATACCTGAATCACCTAATTTAATTGAGCAGTTCTTTGCCATTTTTCTCATTGTGACATAGGCGTCACATGGTATTTTTCCTGACTTTTTTAAGGCTAAGGCCCGATGTGACGTATATGTCACAGCAATATTTTCTTAAGTTGTTTTATATGAGTTTCTTCAAAAAATGAGGTCAGAACAGGTTAAATACAACAAGGGACATGTTATAAAAGGATTTGAATTGTGAAATGGGTGGTGGCTTATTTTATTGACAGAAAGCAAGCTTTTTAAAAGTAGCTGCCTCTGTGAAATTTGCAAACTCTGCTGGCCACCATCTTGGAAATGTTGTCATGGATAGAGAGATTCACAGAGAGTCATGTGACTGCACCAGGATGTTGAGTAGATGTCACTTAGGGACTTCATGAGTTAAAAGTTCAACATAAATATGTGTAAGGGGCTTTCCAGGACACTTGAAGGCGGTGTGACACCCGTGTCACCGTGGGTCCTTATGGGTTAAAGGCATAACCCCCCCCCCAAAAAAAAAAAAAAAAAAAAAACTACTTATATAAGAAATAAGAGATAACTGAGTTTCTTCAAACATCTTTTCCTGTTTTCAGAAAACTGTAAACATCTGGGCATATTAGATTATGGGTTTCTTTGTTAGCACAGAACATAAGAGGGAGTGGTGGGTGAACTGAAATACTACACACTTGGTGTTTAACATAACTGCGATACTGAACATATCAGACTTTCTTGTGATTTTTATATGAATGTTTTTGCAACTTGATACTTAAGTCCACACACTGTTTCTCACAAAGTGATTTGTCGTCTACGTCTGTGTGATACCATGCTGACGTCAGCACAGCTGAAAGAGAGTGGTCCATCTTTTTCCACAAGAAGCAGCCAAAAGGCCTTTTGAAGTATGCTTACCATATCTAAAACTCATTTTTCAAGGCTCTAAGTTTTGTAAGTGATAATTATGTTATTTGGGTGATCAAATCTTCTGTGAATGGTTAAAAAATCAGGACAACTCCATCCATGTCAAAGTGATTGCAGACACGAATTTGATTAAATTCACTGTGATTCATGAAAGTAGCAATGTGTGTTGTTTTTAATATTCAGTTCAAGTTAATCAAACATCAGTGAATTATATGAACAGTAGTAATCACATGGACAAGTCTATACTAATACTTTGCTGGATTGTCATGTTTTATTGTGATATAACTCATTAATTAATTGAAATATAAAAATAAATTTACCAATAAAGTAAACATATTGAATCAACACAAGAAAAGAAGAAACACTTTCTTGTTGAGGGGAGTCCAACGCACAAGGTTTAGTTGAAATGGGGCCAGTGATTTTGGAAAAAATGACCAAAAACCACACAGGCGATTTTCAAAATTTCTAACACCCAGGGGTGTCGAAAACATTTTTTTTCACCATAATTCAAATTTCTCCAAACTTGAATATATCATCTGGGGTCCAAGGGCCAGCAATTATCATAAGAATGTATAAGTGCCTCAGGACTGCACAGTGTAACAGCAGCATAGAGTCAACAGAATTTCAACAGAGAGGTGGAGAATGAAAACTTCAAACTTTTCATCGTCCAAATAGATAAACATACTCAAAGTCAGTTTTCAATCTGTTTAATTACACACTAATTTTATTTGTCTTTTTTTATACAAAAGTCACAGTGAATGTGTAAATAATTTTAGATTATCTAGATCAACTGGAACACAGCATTAAAACAACACACACATTTATTGAGAAAATGGACAGGCTTTTACTGTGTGATGGGGCCCTCTGGTGGTGCACCACTGTAAAACAGAACTCAGAGGTGAAAAAGGGACAGAAACATCAGCCTGGTCTTGTTTCTGTGATCTCTCAGTGCTACAGATGAAAAAGGTTTGAGAGGAAAACAGGAATAGGGGGAGGTGGAGGTGTTTTCCATTTTAGGAATAGGGTTAGGGTTAGTGTAAAAGGGCAGGTTGAAGGTCAGAACAGTGAATTATTGCAACTTGTAGAAATTCAGTAACTTAAAGACTAATGATAATTGATGTACCTTCTCACCTGATAATACATTACACACTAGTGAGCATGTTTCAAGGTGGTGGAGCAGGTCTCTGGTGTGTGTAGCGGAGATGGATCAGGTTGGCTCACATTCTGCTTACTAATTCACTCATCTATATAGGATCCATAGAGATTTATTTCATAATAAATAAATACAAATGGAAGTATAAAGGCTAAGATTGACGGATGCAGGTGTTTTGTATTTTCAGGGGGAGAGAAAGTGGAAAAGAGAGAGGGGAACAATCAGGGCCGACAGGGCTGAAACAAGGTAGGAGAAATAAGGAGACCTTTCTTGAATGTTAATGTGCTCAAGAGAATAACCGATCGGTTAATAATGCAGTGATTTTCAGAAAGGTTTATCGTAATCTTGTTTCACTTAGCTCCCACTATAGTGATACAATAGAATAATATACAGTAGGCCTATATTAAATCCACACAGGCATTTAACTATATGGTAGTCATTTTCACCCATTCACAGTAGAACAGTGAACTGAGATGTACAAACCTGTACTGGCCGTGAGTCATTTATTTCTATAGGCCTACTATAATACTGCACCGAAGGGCTAATTATATGGTAATATTGTAATTTCATCCACTCATTATTTGTTAACTGTAGGAAATATATTTGTCAGTATAATGTTCTGTTCTGTCCTCCAGGAATAAACCAGCCCCTAATTTTTGAGGTGTTCCCCCCAAGTCCTCAACCATGATGTCAACACGAGCTTGGTGGTGTGCATTAGGAGAGCCAACAGACCTATATCTGCTGCTTTGCTTTAACGGAATGAGGTAGAGATGGCCCTGCAGAAAATCCTGATAAACTGAACTTCACCTTGATTGTATGACCTCTGTAAATACTTGTGATGCAAAAAAACAGAATCATTTTTATCTTAATCCTCAGTGAGTCATGCATTCAGCAGATCAGAGTGGAAGGACAAAGTCTGGGGAATGATCGTGCCTGTAGGAGTTTGTCTTCAACATTGTCTGTGGGGACAGTTTCATCTAGGATATCTGTGAAATCGACAGTATGCAAAGCAACATCCACTTCAACCTAGTCGGTGAACTGCAGCCAGCAGGGGACTCTCAGGTCACCACTGGAGGCTGTACAGTCACGGAGAATGGGAGCAACATCAAGACTAAAGAGTTGAGGATACAACTGGTGACGTTTAAAGAAGACAGAAGATAAAAAGTTATGTGAAAAAAGATCTTTACCCCATGTGAGTTTAACTAGCCTATAAAAACTCAACAAATGGTGTCCGTTAGTCAGAATTCTACACATCCTCATTGTTTTAAAGCAAGAGGATGTCCCTCAAACATGTAGCTACACACACAGATGCAAAAACACAGAGAAATAAAACAAAATAAAAAATTTATCACAAAAAAAAAAAAAAAAAAAAAAAACACAGAGTGGATAAAATCCGTATTTGTGGGAATAGTTTAGACGCTGCAAAGATTTTAATCCACCACCTACAAAGAACTGAAAGAGAAAACAAATGTGGAATATGTGGAAAACAATTTTCAAATAATTGTTGTCTGAAACGTCACAGGAGATTTCACAGTCCAAAAGGTCTAAATGTTATGTCATCAGCTTAAAACCCACAGATGGGCAAAATCCTACAGATGTCATAAATGCATCAAAACCTGCTGTGATTACTGGAATCTGATGCAATGCTGTAAAATCCGGTGGGAGATGCCAGATGCAATGATGAGATTCAGTAGCCATATGAGGCAGTCTATTAGTTAATTAATTAATTAAATTAATATCAAACTCTTTTGTAGATTTCCAATAAGAGACTTTGTGTGTCTTCATGACTTGGCACTCTTCCCTGTTTTGTCCCTTGTTTCTGTTTTGTCTATTTTTAAATACTATGGCCATCATTTCATTTTTATCCTGTTAATATTTCAACGATTTTAATTTTATAGCTACAAGTGTAAATGAGCAAATGTTGCTGTAACCTAACTGACATATTTTCTTGTGCATTGTCCCTGTTTTAAATAAATAAAATTCCTATTTATAAAAACATTAAAGTCACCATAGCCTACTTCCTACATCAGTCATTATTTCTTAATAACATTTTTCTCAATAAATCATCAGAAAGGATTTTAGATGTAGCCTATTTCAGCACTAGTTACATCTTTGCAATTAATTGATGCAGTGCAGTAGCCTAACTTTCAGCCAGAGGATCCTCCTCACTGATGTTGAACGGACTGTCCCTCCAGCTCGTTAGGACGTGCACTGTCGGTGGGGTTAGCTGCATGGGGTCAGGGGTCAGGGGTCATGCCGAGTGAGTGCAGCTCGTTGACCTCTTGTGTGTTTGTTTTTTTTTCCTGCCCAAACTTCGGCGTTTTGTCATTTCTGTCCCATGATGTGGTGAGCTCGTCCCCGGCAGGCAGGAAGGAAGGAGGGGAAGCAGCAGCAGCGCCGTTTGACTCCGCTCCGGAGAGTCAGCCCCACCTTTCACCCCCCTCCCCTCCCCTCCCCTCCCCCGGGTAATTTACAGTAACTCTCCCGGGCGAGTTAGTTACTACTGTCTCCGGTTTGCTTTTACACGGGGAACATGGCTGTGTTGAAGATACAAGACCAGGTAACTCTATCTCTCTCGCTAGCCTCGCTAACACTGAACGTCAAGTTTAACCTGCTGCCGTTGTCACTCATGGTAAAAACAGATTCATCACGCTGGTTTAGGTTTGTTTTAGGAGTGTTTAGCCTACATGTGTAACTCTTCAACACCCATGTCACACTTGACTGTTCATGTTAGTAGTGATAGCTTAACTTTACTAACACAGAACCGCTAACTTTATCTGGAGCCGTAAGTTATGGGAATGAAAATGTAGACAGTAAACGTCTTTTATAGCTAAAGGCTAAAGTCGGCTCTTTCTGACATCTGACATGTTAGCTGACGAGCTAACGAGCTAGCGGTAACCAGTCAACAGAAAAACAGTTAACGTAACGTAACGTAACAACCGGGCTAGCGTCACGTTACCTGTTGCCCTGCGCCAACTCGGACCTGTTAAAACGGACACACGAGTCATATAAGTCGTGTCATATGTTTTTATTCGGTGTTTCTTCCTACTGCCGGTGTTTGTTTCTCTCTGCGGTGGTGATGGACTAGTGAACACAGCTGGACAGATAGCTACGAGGGTACCGGAGGAGCGGCTAACCCACCTTGTCTCTGCTAACCTCAGACAAGTTATGATGCCACTTTGCTGCTGTGGTAATGTCGCTAAGTTAGTGAAACTGGTTGTCTTGTGTTTGCATCACGTAATATCCAAGAATTCTACCCTGGCAGCCTGTTTTGTCAGCTGTCTATTTTAGCCCCCTGGCCCCCTGCACAGAAAATAGTATCTTGTCATAAACAACCAGAAGCCAATTCTGAATTACACAGACGCACATAATGCCGCATCTGAAAGCATACCTTTAATACCTCGACACAAAAACTTTGTCGTAGCAACAGGTGCAGATGAGTCTCCATGTCTTAAGAAAAAAACTTTGCCTGAAACTCCACTGAAACAGGTTGTCTTGTATTTGCATCACATAATGTCCATGATTTCTTACCCTGGCAGCCTGTTTTGTCAGCTGTCTATTTTAGGGGGCAGCTGTGGACAGTCACCTGTTGCTGGAGATAAGAAAAGGCTGTCAGACTAAAATAGCAGGTGGTGCTGGCTCCGACGTCTCCAGCTTAGTTCATGAACCAGACACTCCACAGGCTTCAGATCAGCTCTGATGAGCTCTGCAGGGAACTGAAGGCAGGCAGCAGCCACATCCAGGGCACTGTGGGGTGGTGGGCATGAAGCACAATGACAAAGTAGTTGTGGATTTCATCACTTTTGCTGTCATACCAGTTATTTTGTTTAAAGAACATTTTATTTTACCATAACTAGCCACACGGACTGGCGTGAGTCTGTGAGTCAGTATGACATATTTAAATGTGGTGGGGTTGGATAACTTGTGGTGGTTATCTCTGGCATTAGGCTATATTTTATGCAACAGTGATTGAATACACTAATGAGGTTATAACTAAATGGGAAACAAACTGTAAAGATTGAGAAATGTTGGTTCAGAATTGGCCTGATTGTTTATAACAAGATACTATTTTGTAACTCTTGAGTTTAGTGAAACTCCAAAGTGGGTCAGTAGCTGTGCAGGTCTGTGTCTTGTCCTGGACTGACCGGCCAGCAGGCGCGCAACAAGCGGAAGAGTGTGTGTGATTAGATCCCCCTCTCTATTCTTCATTGTTCTTTGTTGTGCTTGCTGACAGAGAATTGGACAAAGGGACAAAAATAGTCACTCTGGGAGGGCAGGACTGGACACAGGAGTGTGTGTGTGCATGTGTCATTTTGGCAGGGCTTCTGTTGATCCTCTAGAGGGCGCCCTATTGCTGTTTAGTGTAGTGTAGTAGGCTATAAGCCATAGGCTATAAGCTGAGTTCAACCAGGCTCTCTGGTCCGGCTGCTGCCTGGGATGAAAACACAAAAGAAAAGAGAAGCATACATAAGAGAGTGTTGAAGTTTTTGTGTGTTTACTTGCTCATAGCTTTTAGCTGTGTCCGTGATGTAAACATAAACAGTATGCTGTTAAAGCAGATATCAGTGGAATGTTTTTGTTAATATAAGTCCTAAATAGTCCTATTTTCCGTCAGCAATCACTTACATGAAGTATTTCAGCCTAAACACGAGTCTCTCCGTCACTCTGCTCTGCTGTAACCCGAGGAGAAAATTTTCCTTGTGGGATACAAGTGTTATCCAATGAGGAGAGAGAACGGCATGAAGGGCTGTGTGTGCAGCCAAGGGATGCGCGTGAATGTGGTGACGTAGCACGAGGACCAATTGATGCCTGACAAGGGCGGGGGCTGCTAACTCATGGTGCGTTCAAAGAAACTCGTACTTTGTGTTTTTCCTTCCTGTGAAGTCATACCAGTTCGATCTGGTACGAGTTCACGGGTCGGAAGTTACGAGTGGCCGTTATAGGGAACTTTCACAGACAACAGGATGGTAAAAACACGAGCTACGGGTTACCTGGAACGCTACCAAGTCGTAGTTGTGACTTGAAGCTGTAACTTACGGTTTCAAAAGCCTGCCTTGAACGCAGCATTAGCCGAAACGGCCGTGAAGCTGATATCTGCTTTAATGGATGGTATTCAAAGAGCCTCTAAACCCCATCTTGTTTGTGTTTGTGCAAATGTTATGGCACTTGCTATAGGGGCTCATTTTGTACTGTCTGGTTTATTAATGACAGTGGATTTGTGTGTACTCGGGCCAGACCACCATTAGGACCTACTGCCAGGGCAACACTTGGATTAGACATTACTAACTTGATTCAAAAATGTGAACGTGAGAACACATGCCATAGAATAGCTAAATAAATAGACTACACAATTGTAATACGTCGTGATTTGGAATATGACTAAAATGAGTGAAAAGTGGCACATATCACAGAACATGAATGGAGATGCTACAGTTTGGCATTTTACATAATGATATCCTTTACTTACATCACTGTTCAGACTGATGTAATGTTCCAGGGTATCCGCAGGGTCTTGAAAAGTATTAAAAGGTGATAAATCAATTTGGGGAAAATTAAGACCCTTAAAAAGTATTAAAAAGTGTTTTCACAACTTTATAAAGTCTTACATTTTGAATATTATATATATTATGTATTTTTTCTGAATTAGCTGTCCATGAGTTTGAGTCCTAAAAAAACATTGTGAAGTGGCGGTGAAGTATTAAAAAATATTGAGAAGGTCTTGAAAAAGTCTTAAAAAGGCATTAAAATTAACTTCAAGATTCCTGTATTCATCCGATGTTTGCCACACACATGTAATGTCATGACAGAGAAGCTTTGCTACAGATGGCCGTGTCTTGATCTTTAAAAGCTCTGGATGTCAGCATCTACACTGCTGCTCTCTGTGTGAGCCCATACAGTATGTGTGTGTCCTGGGCCCACACGGCACACAAGCACACACCCCACACGTGCTGGCCTTTGTGTTTCTGGACTGGGATTACATTACACACAGTGCATCCTGTGGCAGGGTCAAAGCAGAGGTCAGTGCTAGCATGCATACTTTCACTAACACACGTGCAGTCATGTTTGGTCTCTCTCTCTCATGAAGTGAAGCTGGTAGGCTGAGCAGGGATTTTTTTCTTGGGCGTTTGTGATGATATTGTGCCTGCATCCTCTCGTTGTTGTGGTGAGATCGGGTTCGCCTTCTGTGTGTTTTTCCTGGGGTCCCGTTACCGTGCCAGCACCAGCTCAGCATTAACGGAGCAGGCATTTGATGTCTGCCTGCCTCATGAAAACGTGTTCAGCACATCACAGATTTGATTTTTGTTTTTGCCAGATGGATGTTTTTTTCTTTCCTTTTGTTGTGCTCATCCTTGTTTGCTTTTTCTTAGTCTGGACTTTACGTAAAGGTTTTTTCATACACCACGTGTTTTCGTAACTTGACTTTGCTTTTGAGTTGTGATTACATCTTTAAACCCACATAAATACTCCAAACGACTCATTTCACTTTGGCAAATGGCAACAAAATGTATTCTGTAAATATCTTTGGGCTTGGCAGCTGACTGTACCCCCAGTGCTAACAAGTGGGACAGACAAAACAGTGGTTGTGTGTTTATATACTTTGCTTCCCAAACATCATTCTTTATTTGTGCCTTTGATGCAAATCTGTAATCTCAACTTGACTGCTGTAGGAACAGAATGATTGTAGCTGCGTTTCTTCATATTGTTCAAGGATGGTAAGTCCATTAAACTAAACATTTAGGCTTGCAGAATGGCTCCGTCCAAATGAATCTGTCTCTCTCATTCGTCCTCCCTCGCTCTGTCCGTCCCTCCCCCTGAGTTAATGGGGTTGTGTGGCTTGGCAAGATTGCTCTTTTTAGGATCTGTGTTGAATATGAAGGAGACGAAGGCACACACACACACACACACACACACACAGAGACATTCACGTACAGACTGGTCTTGTTAGCTACCCTCACATTCTCTGGCAAAGCCAGTTTGTTCCAGTTTTATAATGAGGAGATGAGGACTTTTGAAGCTATGCCACTGATACACTAAAACGAGTATTAGAACACACGCACATTGATCTGGTATTAATTCCCTTTTGTTTTATTTTCTCAGATTTAGGTGGATATGCCACTTATATTCCTGCACCTAGATGCAGAGAATTTAAATCTTTTTATTTCATTTTTTTCCCCACAAATTCTAAAAACAATTATTATAGTATTATGTTTTTGAGATTGTCTCAAACTTTGCCATTCAAGGTAATATAACTTTTCACATCATTAACTTAATGTCCAGTAGCAAACAGCCGAGGAACAAGGAACAGAAAATGATCATGTAGTTGTACATGCAGATATTTTCAAGACTGTTGAATATCTCTGCATACAACATGGCATTGTTTTTTTTGGAGATGGCTGGGTCTTCAATAATCAAATTTGAGACTAGCGCTGAGGCAGAAAATCGTCAACTTTCTCTACCTTTCTGTCAGCTTCAGCCATAGCGTCATGCCAACCCCCTAAAATTGTGTAGAGAATCGACAAGTGATTGCACTTTCTTTTAATATACGGTGCACAGCAGCAGTACAGATAAGCGGACGCGTTTCTGCTAACAGCCGAGCCGTCCTCAGCACTGATATGGGGGTGTGTCTCCCTTTTAAACAGAACCAGCTAGTCCAAATCAGTCATCACGGTATAAAACCCATAGAAATCATTCAAACAGTAATAATTTAGTAGCTAGGAAAAAAGTGAACCATCATAAATATCCCAACTATATCAGAAAATAGAAGTTCTTACACACAGTAACAAGACAATAGGCTATAAGCTTGAATATAATAAATAGAATGCCATAAGAAAAAGTTCCAAAGTGTTTATATATATTTTATTACACTGCTCTATTGAATGCTGCTCTCTGATTGGTCCAGCGCTGCGTTCTGCGTATAACAGACCGTTGCTAGGGACGCCGCTCTGATCAGCGCAGCACAGAAAAGAGAAACTATGTAGGATATTTACCTTGTGTTTCATTTTTACCGTCATTAAACAGCGTCGGACTATTAGTGATGTTAGATAAATGACTTGTAACCTGTTACAAGGAGAGTGGAGGCTCCTTCCACATCGCTGCTGGAAACCAGACCTGCATCAGAGCCTCTGACCCGGTGTCACAGCTCCTCTCGTCTCAGTGCAGCTGGCACCGCGGCTCCGCGACACAAACGCACCCCGTAGTTTGAAGTTAATCTCTTGTTTATGACAGATACGACTACACACAATACACATCTTAACCAGTCTATGATCTTAACACGTGTATGGTAATCTATCGATCCACTGATTGATTATCAAAGGCTTCAAATGCGGAGGAGGCTCGGCAAAAACAGCGGAAGTGACCGGTCTTGCAGATTCGCTAAATTATGCAATTTTAAATCAATGAAAGTCGTATGTTGATCAGAATTATGTTTCAAATTAATTATTTCACTCGTAAACCGTGTAATAAGCGGGATAATGTATAGTTGGTCGGTTGTTATGGAGAAATAAACCCCTTCATGTTGAATGAAACCCCTCCGCTTCGCGTCGGGGTTCCATACAACCTGTCGGGGTTTATTTCTCCATAACAACCTCCGAACTATACATTATCCCTTACATAAAACATCATCCTAGCATCCTTAACTACTGATATTTGACTGAAGTGACATCTGTCTGAAAGGCTTTTTAACAGGAGTCAGATGGTGTAACCGGTTACACTGTAACTGGTTACACCATCTGACTCCTATGAAAAGCCTTGTAAATGTCACAAGTCAAACGGTGTACACCGTTTGACATTTCATATTAAAATCAATTTGACAAGCATTAACATGCACACACATGAAAGCACATGGCCTTGATCTCAATATGTCAAATATAATTTTTTAAAAGATAAATATTCATTTTTATGATTAATATGATTTTTTAAAATGTTTTTCTAGGGTCATACCATTTTACATGTGAACAACTGTAAACAAAATGCATTAGTTTGTGAATTATGTTTTGTATTTGCAAAAAACACAGTGTTTGTTTGTGAATCGTTGGCCGTGAGTAAAACATGCTTTGTGTGTTTGTGAAAAAAAAAAGTACAACATCATGCCAAACTAGTTGAAATGGTATTTTATTTAGAATTTTTTTGAAGCTTTTGGTGCAAGTTTTTATGGTTACACCACTTAGACATTTTTACCATAATTCTCCAATATATTCTCTTAAAATGGATTAAAAGCAGAAATTGTATATTGGGTCCCCCAAAAAGAATATGATTGTTATACAGCTACTCAATGTCAGTGTTCAGAGACATTATGTTTGTCTGGTTAGCTCTCTCTTGACCATAAGGTTGTGGGTTTGATTCCCATGTTGACAGAGATGGCAACCCCCGGCAGCGGCCTCTCTCCGAATTTCTGTGAGGGAATTTTATTGTCATGTATCTTGGCCAACTTTCCCCAACCAGTTGACACCCACGGCTGTCACTTGCCCCCTCTTTGTCCTTTGCTCCATTCATCCTCAGTCTTCTTTGTGTGTTGTAGTGCTCTAGGTACCTGCCTACAATTACACCCTCCCTCCTCTCTCTCTCCCTCTCCCTCTCCCTCCCTCTCTGTCCCTCCCCTCCCCCTCCCCTCCCTCTCTCTTTGAAAGAGCTGGCTTCAGCAGTCTGCCTGAAACGACCGATGCATACTCACACATACATTGGGTGCTACGGCCCCCGTCAACGCTAATCACAGGGCCTGTGTGTGTGTGTGTGTGTGTTTGTGTCCGACGTGTGTGTGTGTGTACGTGTGTGTTCCTGGCTGCAGCACAGCAGTGAGGATATGTAGCTTCCTGTGTGCTGCTGCTGCTAGGCAGCCCAAGCTCATTCTGCCGCATGCCGCTTACCGCCACCATTACGCAGAGGAATTCCCTGCTGTCTGTGCTGCCGCCGCTCACAGAGAGTGCAAGTGTGGGTTAAAGAGAGGAGGAGAGGAGACATGCAGCAAATCCACACTGACAGATAGAGGACAGAGCTGGATTTCACATTGGATTTTACATGAAGATGTGCAGTGTTGGTTTACGCGGAAATTACTCTCTTTATGGGATTTATTGCTGACCCTTGTGCTCCTGAATTGTGCACATATGTAAGAGGGAACATTGTGTATTTGTGTGTGTGTGTGTGTGTGTGAGTGAGAGAGAGAGTGTTTGTGTTGGTTTGTGTGAGTGTTCCTGATGCGGTCAGAGAGAGCTAGCCGTGTGTGTATCGTGGTGCTGGAGGAGGTGGAGGAGGATGAGTCTTCGTCACCTCCACCTCCTCGGCCCAAATCCTCGCCAGACCGCAGATCCCATCATGCCTCACGAAAGGCTGCCGCTCAGGAGGACAAGGTGAGATGGGCTCCTATATTTGGTTCTCAGATGTTTGCCGAATTTTGTGTCAGCGTAGATAGTTCCTGTGTTAATGACAGTATTCATTGAGGTTTGTAACAGGCCACTGCACTGCACTTCTCATACCTGTTCTGAAGTTTAAACCTATGATGAAATACATAGCTACACGACCCATTGCTTTAAATACAATGCAGTGCCAACACATGTCCCCCGCTGCTAAATATAGCACCAATATAATGACCAATATAGCTCTGCCATACAACGGCAGGTTTGTATAGATTATCAGCAAAGCCTGGGCCTTTGTAGTCTCCAGTGTTAGCTCGATGAAGGGTAAGCCTACCGTCGAAACATGGTAATAACTCTTTTCATTTTATGAAAGCTGCTCTTTGAAGTGCACACATAGAGGGGGGGAGAAAGCCGGAGAAGATGTACAAGCTCTAATGACAGGGTTTGTGCTCTCAGTCCATGCCTACCTTCCCCGATCTCTGACATACTGTCAGTGTTTATCAGTGCAATGGGAATGAGACAGATGCCGACATGCCTGAGAGCCCCACTTATTTTTAGTAGGGCCGAAATGAGAGAGGGACGAGGAACACAGAGCGTAACTAGCAGGTTCACGTCACAGTACTCATATAGTACTGAATGGCATAACTTCATTCTCACTTTACCTTGGCAGCCCTTACTAGTAGGATCAAGGGTGAATATGTGGAAAAAAAAAAGTTTGTCAGTGAGACGAACAGTATTAAAGTGGATTTCAGATACTTGATACCCTGCAAAACAGGTAATGGTAATTGGGGTATCCCCTAAAGCTGCATCATCATGTCAGCGTTTGTTTAGTTTCGTCTATGCATTTACAATAATGATGCAGCACAAAGAAGTGTACCACTGGAAATGGTATATGCACAGTATTATTCCCCATTTAAAACATTTTAATTAACATGTTGCTACAATTAACAGGTGAAGAGTAGCAGAGTAGTAGTAGTAGTAGTAGTAGAAGAGAGAGAATAGTGTCATTAAACACAGGTAAAATACATGATGCAGGGTAAGATCTGGTGGTTTAGTTTCACTTTGTTTTACTACCAACAAGGGCTCTTTGTTATCCAAGATACACAAAGACCAAAAAAAGCACATAAAGAGCCATATTTTGAACCCAGTTATCCAGAATTGAATTGTGAGCTTATTATAATGTTACTTCCCTTAACCTTTAATTTGAATGGGCTTGTGCTGTTCTGTTGCGCAGCAATACCTCGTGAGGGTTTATGGTGACTAGCTGTGCAGCACTGTTTATAAATCCCACTCGGTATCAGGCGGCACCATGCGCTCTAAACATCAACATATGCAGACATATATGGAACTGAGGTGAGAGATGGAGTTAAGAGGTGTGTCCAGGGTCTTTTTGTTGAGTCTCTCGTGCATTTGCAGCAACTTGTCTTTCACTTTCACACTGTGTTTACACTCTTATCAAGTGGCCTCACGCTGTGTGGTACCACAGCAATTTATACACCACTGTGTGTGTGTGTGTGTGTGTGTGTGTGTGTGCGCGTGCAGCTGCTACTGTCATAAACAAACATGTGATATACAGCCTTTTGTGACCCATGGCTCTGTCCCAGTTTAGGATTATAGTGTCTGCGGGTGAGACTCTCCCATTTGTAACTCTCACAGCTCTCACTGATAACAAGGTTGTCCGCATAGAAAATGACTGCCTTGCAAATGATGGATGTAGTGGTGTGATTAAGCATTTACTGCCCCCCCCCCCCCCCCCCCCCCCCCCCTCTCTCTCTCTCTCTGCAGCCGTCTCTGTTAAAAGCTATCTTCAACGTGGACCCAGATGAAGTCCGGGCCCTCATATTCAAGAAAGAGGATGTCAACGTTCAGGTAAGTCAACAATCGGGCGGAGGGCTGCAATTGATCTGGGTAGCTAGCTATTGATCAGTTGACTGACTGAGAGAGGCTTCTGGCAGCTCCTTAACTTCCTCATTTTATATACTGTCAACCAGGGCATGATACAATGGTTTAAGGTAACAACCTTCATGATATCGCTCTCCTTTTTCTCTCTCTCTCTCTGTTCCTCCTCTTTCTGAATATATGTCCTCAGTTTACATCCTATTGTTTTCTACTCTCTGTGTTCTGTCTGTGCCTCTGTCTTTCTCTGGGTCTTATAGTGCTGGGGTCATCACACTGAGTCTTCCTGGAGTCAGCAACACGGGCCCAGGCCTATTGCACTCACATGACGTTTGTTTATAGCCCCACATTGCTGATTGCTCTCTACCGCACTGGAGGAGAGAGAGGTGGGGGGTGCGGTAGCAGGGTGTAGTGGAGTGATGGAGCACAGTGAGGAATAGATCCAAACAGATGATG
This sequence comes from Trachurus trachurus, assembly GCF_905171665.1. Lineage (NCBI taxonomy): Eukaryota > Metazoa > Chordata > Actinopteri > Carangiformes > Carangidae > Trachurus > Trachurus trachurus. The sequence goes on along the minus strand of NC_139904.1, from coordinate 23,772,687 downwards.
GACATTGTTCCCTTTTGTCATTCCAGTCTCATGTTTCCTGTGGTCTGCACTAGTGTGAGGTGTATAGATTTTGTTTGGGGCGCATCATGTGATCTGTGTTTTCACGAACTGGTGACGTGTGTTTTAAGGCTCACGTTTATATTTAATGAAAAGATGAAACGATGACCTTGTTTTATTATTAGCATTATTAAGTGCTTTCTTTGGTTTTTGGTCTCCTGATAGGACAATGAGAAGCGGACGCCTCTGCATGCTGCAGCCTACCTGGGAGACGCTGAGATCATTGAGCTGCTCATCCTCTCAGGTAACGCCAATTTATCAATCTCTTCAGCATTCCCATAATATCCATCCATTTCTAGTATCAGTATTTGTGTGCTTTACCTGTGCCTCCTCATTATTTATTATTTTTTATTCTTCTTCTGTATAATTCATTTATTTGCATTATTTGTCTTGGAATACCTTTATCATTTTAGGTGAGACTATCTTGAAATAAATGTAACAAGTTCATTCATTTCCCTTTGTGTGCTTTCAGTTGATCCTCTTTCTGTGCTTTTCCTAAACTCTTCAAAGACACTAGTGTCCACGGTTCGTCTCTCTCGTCCTGACATGTTTATTCCCTCAGTAGTTTCCATGTCCACGTGTGTGCTCTCTGCTCTCTAGGTCACTGGTGACATCTCGTGTGATATATCAATCATCTGATAGGGTCTGTGCCGGCTTGGCTTACTGTAAAGTCAGCTGAGCACGTCACAAGGTGGGGCCAGCTCGGTCTCAACACAAGAGTAGAGTGGAGGGGTGTATATGTACGTTTGTGTACGTGTGCGTTTGGCGTTTCTCTATAACGTGAAGTGCTAGCAACAGGTGCAGCTTCGGGACTATTTTAACCCCCTAGCTGTGCCAAAGAGGATGATGGGAGATTTATATCTTCCAGGCACTATACTGGCTCACAAGACCCCTTTTTCACAAGTCATGAAAAAAGCTTTCTTACCTTTAAGGTTGCTGTTTTCTTCCTCTTCACACTCTCATCCAGGAACCTCAGGGCTTCAGTGAATCTTTCAGTGATCAGACTTTTTTTTTCGACATGTTGGGATACTCTTGACTCTGACATCTCTCCCTCTCTCATCCAAGGAGCCCGAGTAAATGCCAAAGATAACAAGTGGTTGACTCCTCTTCACCGCGCCGTCGCCTCTTGTAGTGAGGTAACACATTACACAAAAACACATACAAGTTGCAATCCTGTATCTTTCTTCTTCTCTATCATCATTATTAATATGCACAGAGTATGAATTAACATGGAGGAAGTTGATGCTGTGATACACTTTAAACAATCTGCCTTGAAAGGGCAAGTGGACTGTTGGTGTTTGATAAGACCTCATAATGACTTTACCTCTTCTGGGCAACGTGCCTATACCAACACAGCCCCTTGAAGTTCACATGAAAGGCCCCTAAGAATAGTTCAACATTTATAACCTCCCCGGAAAACTCTGGCCTATTAGAAAATAGACCCTCTGCCTGCGTGCTCTGACCCAGGTTTCCTCTCCATCCAGGATGCAGTGGCAGCGTTGCTGAAGCACAGTGCAGATGTTAACGCTCGGGACAAGAACTGGCAGACGCCGCTCCATGTAGCGGCCAGCAACAAGGCTGTGCGTTGTGCCGAGGCCCTGGTGCCGCTACTAAGCAACGTCAATGTGTCTGACCGGGCGGGACGCACCGCCCTGCACCACGCGGCCTTCAGTGGACACGTGGAGGTCGGTTCCTTCTTCCAAATACACACACAGAGACAAGCACACGTCAGCCTGTATTTGATTCTCTATTGTGTCTCAGATGGTGAAGTTGCTGCTGTCCAGAGGAGCCAACCTTAACGCATTTGACAAGAAGGACAGGAGAGCCATCCACTGGGCAGCCTACATGGGTAAGACCGCAGTAATATGGGTTCCTAGTTGTCAATCTGATAAACAGAACAGGGTGGAACGCACTGGACAGCCTCATCTGTGATGACTAAGGTTATTATAGTTTTGAAATTTTCATTAGTTTTCATTTTTATTTAGTTTTTCAGTTTGCTTTTTTTTTTAAATTTCAGTTTAGTTTTAGTTAGTTCAACAAGTGATTAACCAGTTTTAGTTTCATTTTTATTTTTGAGGAATTGTCTAGTTTTTATTTAGTCTCAGTCTTAGTTTTAGCTGTAGAGTGAGACCTCTGAAGATGAACTTCCAAATTTGTGGGATTTTTCCCTTTTAGTTGCATCCCATAAATGTTCCCATTCACTCTTATCTACCTGTGGGTCGTACTCGCAGTAGTCCCATATTGAGCTGTGGCGTTTTCTTCCTGCAATTTTAGCCATCTCTAGGAAAACTAAAACTAAGCTGATGTTATCTGTAATTCAGTTTAGTTTTTAGTTAGTTTTGCATTGTTCATTGTAGTTTTTATTTAGTTCTTGTTTTGGGAAAAAAATGTTTAATATTTATTTTTTCACTGCTAGTTTCAGTTAACTATAATAACCCTGGCGCTGACCTGGACTCATCTCATCCTCTCTTCTCTGCCTCAGGTCACCTGGAGGTGGTGAAGCTGTTGGTTGCCAGTGGGGCAGAGGTTGATTGTAAGGACAAGAAGGCCTACACCCCACTCCATGCAGCGGCATCCAGTGGCATGAGCAGCACAGTGCATTACCTGCTGAGCCTGGGGGTCCATGTCAGTACGCAGACACTAGCAACATGTGCCATTGCTAAATACCTTGCTAAATCTTTATCTGTAAATATAGAAGTGATTATAAATGCTAGAAATGTGTGATCAGGAATGAATATTCTTCAGTTAATAAATAGGAAAAAAAAGAAAAACAGCAACCTGCTCCCTGTTCCTGGGAAAAACAACACAGATTCTCTGTCTGCACAGGTGAATGAGGTGAATGCCTATGGCAACACTCCGCTCCATTTGGCCTGTTACAACGGACAGGACGTGGTGGTCAGTGAGCTCATCGAGGCGGGGGCCAACGTCAACCAGGTGTGGGCACGTCCCCCCGTTCCAGATAGCGCTGCCGTCGGTGGTGACTGTGTGTGATTAATTATGCTAATGCTGTATCGTGCTTCAGGTGAACGAGAGGGGGTTTTCTGCTCTCCACTTCGCCTCCTCCTCACGCCAGGGGGCGCTGTGCCAGGAACTGCTGTTAGCGCACGGAGCTTACATCAACATGCGGGTGTGTGGCCATTTACAGATAAGCTTTCACACAAACACAGACATGTAGCTGAGACGCAGCGTTTGCTTTATATTGCTGCAGAAGGAGTGAGTGTATATACTGTGCACCTCCTGTATTAATGCAAATGACATCATGAAAAAAGGCCTGTGACTCTTATCATGTGCGTATGTATGTACAGTACCTATGTTTGCTCTGTATCTTGTAGAAAGTTAAAAATTCACAGTGTTGTTAACACTTTGGTAGCAGTGATGGAAACTGAAATTTGGTCCCTACAGCCTCAAGATGTAAGGCCATATGGATGACGGAGGGGGGGCGGGGGGGGGGCTCCCTGAGGCTGCAAGCTGCTCAGGGAATATGTGTGTGTTGTGAGATGGCTTCTGTTCACTCTTATTGGACTAGCTAGTTGAGTCAGCTGCCCACACTGACACTCACTGTGCAACACACCGATGCACTGTAGAGGCTTTTATCGTGAAATTCATAATAATCTTTGCCTGTGCTCGTCTTTCCCCCTGTGTGTCCAGAGTAAGGACGGCAAGTCTCCCCTCCACATGGCAGCTACCCACGGGAGGTTCTCCTGCTCTCAGGCTCTCATTCAGAACGGTGAGAGCCCCTACAGTGTGCTGCTGCCCCCCTCATGCCAGAATTAAAATAGATTTGCTCATCTCTGTATGTTGCACAACATGTGAAATGATTGATTTATTTAGTTTTTCTGGCTGTCTTTAACCTAATTGTTGGATTTCTGTGTGTCTAGGAGCTGAGATTGATTGTGAGGACAAGAGCAGAAACACTGCCCTTCACATCGCTGCCCGCTACGGCCATGAGCTCATCATCACAGCACTCATCAAACACGGAGCCAGCTCCGCCAAGTTAGTAACAACACACATTCAGCCATCTGTCTGTCTTCCCACCGAATCAAATCTGAGCTTGCTCACTGCAGACACACGAACAAAAGGTTTTTTTTATTTCAGCCTCTTTGTTTTCTTTCTGTCGTCAAAAGTGCAGCTACACTCTCGTGCCCTCTCCCTCTGGTCCTGTAACGACTTGTCTTATACGTCTTTTATCTTTTTCAGAAGAGGCATTCATGGGATGTTCCCTCTACACCTGGCAGCTCTCAGCGGCTTCTCAGATTGCTGCAGGAAGCTGCTGTCCTCAGGTACAGTCATGCTGACACTGTTCTCGTCATTGCGATCACCCAGTTGACATCCAAATTGATGCTGATGTATATGTATATTTTGCGCAGGGTTTGACATAGACACCCCTGATGACTTTGGAAGGACCTGTCTACACGCTGCTGCAGCTGGAGGGTGAGTAGTTGCTCCTGCTTACTGCCTTAACATGATTTACTTTCTAGTCCTCTACATGTGCCTTATTTAAAGGGATAGTTAGACGGAACGTTACCAGACAGAGTTGTTTTTGAGGCAAATGCAGAGGCTGCTTGCCGAAAAACTGTCCCCGACGGGAACGTGCATCAGCGGTTTTGCATGAATTTACCTCGAAAACAACTCTGTCTCGTAACGTTCTGTTATTATCTCATAGTGTGGTGAATGTGCAGGTCACAACTTGTCCACCAGACAGTTTTGGAGTTGTTGTATTGTGTATTTGATGAGGGAAACCAAGAAATCCCATGAGCCTCTGTAGCGTAGCTCTGAGCAGCTTACGGCTCTGCTCCACCGTTCTAAAAATAGCTTGCACCGACAATTAAAGGTAACAAACCTACTGCTATGACTATAGGGATTATGGCAATGGGTCAATTTTTCAAAATGTTGAACTATCTCTTTAACAGCACTAACAAACACTTGGTAAATATGCATTTGTGTTTTCTGTCCTCCAGGAACCTGGAGTGTCTGAACCTGCTGTTGAACATAGGAGCAGACTTTAACAGGAAAGACAACTTTGGAAGGTGAGCCACAGTTGTAGTTTGCATCTTAGGTTCTAGGATAAGATATTGGTAAGAATGTGAGAGCATGGCGTCCTTACTGGATTAAATAATGTCTGTTCTCTGACCATCCCAGGACTCCGTTACACTATGCATCAGCCAACTGTAACTACCAGTGTGTGTTTGCCTTGGTGGGCTCAGGGGCAAGTATTAATGAGCTGGACCAGAGAGGCTGCAGCCCCCTGCACTACGCTGCTGCTGCTGACACTGATGGAAAGTAAGTCCTCCACTCTGTTTAATTCATGCAATTTATATTCATTCATACTGTAAAGGCTTTTGTTTAAAAAAAAAAAAAAACTCTTCTATTTTGTCTTCTCCAGGTGTGTCGAGTACCTTTTGCGAAACGATGCGGATCCAGCAGTGAGAGACAAACAGGGTTACAGCGCCATTCATTATGCCTCAGCCTATGGGCGCACACTCTGCCTGGAGCTGGTGTGTACAGCTTCCACACTGAGTGGAAATATGTCCCAAAATGTGATCAGAAGTGTCTGGAGAAATACTCACTTACAAGAATACCGTAGTTGTCATAGAAACCTAAAAATCTCTATTTCTCTCTCTTTTAGATGGCAAGTGAGACACCTCTTGATGTGGTAAGAAAAAAATTCAGTCGCCCACTACACAGTGAGCTCTTACATGATTCTTATGAAGTTGCTCCCTCTGCTGGGGAAACGAGCTGCCGTACCGCCCCCTCTGTCGTGTTACTGGTTAGAAAACGGTCATGGTTGTCTGCATTTAAAAAGAAAACAGTTGTAAAACCGCTTGTGTTGCACATGTTTGTCTCCTGTGTGACTCCGTCCTTTCAGTAAATTTGTAGCGTGTGAGGCTTCATTTGTGGGGAGCTCTAATGAGGCAGTGCCTTTCCATATGTGCAGACCTGCATCTGGAATGAGTCATCTGTGAACCTTCTCTCTGTTTCAGTTACTGGAGACATCAGGAGTGGACATACTGAGCGACTCGGAGAACCAGGCCCCTGTCAGTCCTCTGCACCTGGCGGTCAGTGGAAGGATTTGTCACTGTGTCTTTTTCACACCGAGGATTTCACCGTCTCCATTTTTAATGAGGTACATTTCCGCTGCTGTTAAATAAAACATGTGTGTTGAATCACCCAGGCTTACCATGGACACTGTGGAGCGTTAGAGGCCCTCCTGTCATCCCTGCTGGATGTGGACGTTCGCAGCCCAGAGGGCCGGACCCCTCTCAGCCTGGCCTGCTCCAGGGGCCACCAGGAGTGCGTCTCCCTGCTGCTGCACCACGGCGCCTCGCCAATGACTCATGACTACACACACAAAAAGACAGCCATACATGCTGCAGGTGTGTGTACAAAAAAACATGGATGCAGCACCTCAATGTGCCATGATTGAGGTTTGTAGTATAAAACACATGTTACTTTAGAAAATAAGCCTGACTGTGTCTCTCTGCTGTAGCTACCAACGGCCACCCAGAGTGCCTGCGCCTGCTCTTGAGCAACAACGACCAACACATAAATGTGGACGCACAGGACACCAACGGACAGTGAGTGTGTATGTGTGTGCACAGACAGATGTATGTGTGCAGTCAAAATGACTTGAGGCTTGAGGCTCTTACTGAGATTATTTCCTTTTACTGCACACAGGACTCCTCTGATGTTGGCAGTGCTGAACGGACACACAGAGTGTGTGTACTCTCTGCTCAGCCAAGGAGCCAGTGTAGAGACCCAGGACCGCTGGGGGAGGACAGCACTGCACCGAGGGGTGAGACAGTCACACACACAGATACAAGAACGTTACAACTTTTAAAGGGACATTATGAAACTTCTCCTGTTATCTATTCATGAAAATCGATTATTTCGTTCAAAAGTATGTTTTTCATTAATCAGTAATCCCCCCCATCATATAACTGAAGAGTTCCTTTCAGCTCTGAATTTGCCGTTCATATCATTCATATCTACATGGAGCGGGTAAGCTCGGTGCTGGCTGCCATGTGGTGTCGCAATGTTTTTACGTTCAGTGGCAGCGTGACGGTAGGAAACCACGGAAACTCACCGGAGCTGTTGGCTCAGGTGGAGGTGGCGTCTGTGAAAAGTCACCGCGGTAACGCAGTGAGGAGGAATGGAGCGTTACACTGATGCTGCATTCACCTGCAGTCGGGCAGACGGCCGTCGGTAACAAACCAGATGTCATTTTAGTCACAGAAGTCGAGAGAAAGCCAGTAAAACGTGGGTCAGGTAAACAATACCACATCGCCATGACAACATATTGTCACAGACCACTTGTTTACATAGAGGCTTGTTTATGCCGTTACGTCACGTGCAGCGGCTGTCGTCCGTCTGCCGTCTGCCTATTTTCACGTGAATGCAACATGAATGCACGCTAGATGGGAGTAATTAATACACAATGTCCCTTTAAGAATACTTTCTTACTGTATATACTTTATCGTAGTATATTTATGTATCATTTCTGATGTTTTCCACTTTTTAATTTTCACACAGGCAGTGACAGGCCAGGAGGAATGTGTGGAAGCCCTCCTCCAGCGAGGGGCCAGTGTGTGTGTGAAGGACATCCGGGGCCGCTCCCCGCTTCACCTGGCATCGGCTTGCGGCCGTGTGGGTGCCCTGGGTGCCCTGCTGCAGGCCACCACCACCTCCTCACACACTGAAACACACCTCACAGACAACCAGGGCTACACACCGCTGCACTGGGCCTGCTACAACGGTAAAAACGGGAAAAAAATCACAGGGAACAGTTGAGTGACCTGTGTTGTGTATGAGGCCACAGCACAACAGTGTTAACACCTGTTCATACATCTTTCTCTGTGTTTCCAGGATATGATGCGTGTGTGGAGGTGCTGTTAGACCAGGAGGTGTTCAGGAAGACTAAGGGCAACTCATTCAGTCCACTGCACTGTGCTGTGTAAGGCCTTGTCTGTACCTGTGATGTTAAAGGGATAGCTCAACATTTTGGCAAATTTGCCTATTGCCATGATCCCTATCCCTTTAATTATCGGTGCATGTTGTTTTGAGATCAGCGGGGCAGAGACGTGAGCTGCTCAGCGAACACAATGGAGGTGAACAGTACAGGTCCCCTGTCCCTCAAAACTCATCAAATACACAAACCAACAACTCCAAAACGCTCTTGTGGACAAGTTGTGACCTGCACATTCACCACGCTATGAAATAATAATGTAACATTACAAGACTTGTTTTCGAGTTGTTTTCGAGGCAAATGCAGCCAGAACTACATTCCAGACACGGCTGCTGGGTGGAGTGATTTCAAAAGCGCACGTAGATCCAAGTATTTGCTTCATGTGTCGTAATGTTACGTCATTGTACATGATTATTTCATAGCTTGGTGAATGTGCAGCTCACAACTTGTCCGAGAGAGTGTTTTGAAGTTGTTTATTTATTGTATTTGATGTGTATTTGAGGGACAGGGGACCTGTACCATTCACCTCCATTGTGTTCACTGAGCAGCTTGCGTCTCTGCCCCGCTGATCTCAAAACAACATGCATCAATAATCAAAGGTAATGAACCTACTGTACCACTATGACTACAGGGATTATGGCAATAGGCAAATTTACCAAAATGTTGAACTATGTCTTTAAATGTACATGGACATTGGTGTGACGGTGTGTGACAGTGTGTGTTGTGTGTTTCAGTATGAACGATAACGAGGGAGTTGCTGAAATGTTGATTGACTCCCTGGGTAGCACTATTGTCAACAACACTGACTCTAAGGGCAGGTAGGAGACATGAGTTACGTCACGTTTCTATAAACAAGGTGTTGATAAACTCTTGAGAGTATAATGCTTGTGTTAATACAGGACCCCCCTTCACGCTGCCGCTTATTCCGACCACGTGGAGTGCGTTTCCCTTCTTCTGAGCCATGGAGCTCAGGCGAACATAGTGGACACAAGCACGCGTAGGACGCCGTTGATGATGGCGGCTCTTAACGGACAGACCAATGCAGTGGGTCAGTGCACTTTTTGACATACAGCTGAATTGTTAGATTTGGATTTCCAAACTTAACACGTAACCGTCTTCATTCATGTGTTACAGAGGTGTTGGTGAGCAGCGCCAAAGCAGACTTTACACTACAGGACAGAAACAGGAACACAGCGTTACATCTGGCTTGCAGCAAGGTAACAACCATTCACACAGATAGCATATGTACTTTTACCCATTAGCCATGGTGAGTTATAAGTAGTAACATGCCAGATATACACTGCTCGTCTAAAAAAAAGTGAGGAACCATCATCTTCAAGGAAGAAATGTGGTCCAATGTGACCACTGAGTCCAGACGTTAAAGGGATAGTTCAACATTTTGGCAAATTGGCCCATTGCCATAATCGCTATAGTCATAGCAGTAGGTTCGTTACCTTTAATTGTCGGTGTAAGTTATTTTTAGAACGGCGGAGCAAAGCGGCAGGCTGCTCAGAGCTACGCTATGGAGGCTAAGGGAACGTTACGAGACGGAGCTGTTTTAGAGGTAAATTCATGCAAAACCACTGATGCGTGTTGCGTTCAGGGACAGTTTTTCAGCAAGCAGACTCTGTATTTACCCTGTATTTACCTCGAAAACGGCTCCGTTTCGTAACGTTCCATTATTATCTCATAGCGTGGTGATTGTGCAGGTCACACCTTGTCTACGAAAGCGTTTTGGAGTTTTGGGATTTTGTATTTGATGAGTCTGATGAGGGAAACCAAGAAATTCCATTAGCCTCCATAGCGTAGCTCTGAGCAGCCTTCTGCTCCACTCCACCGTTCTAAAAATAGCTTTCACCGACAAATAAAGTAAACGAACCTACTGCTATGACTATAGCGATTATGGCAATGGGCCAATTTGCCAAAATGTTGAACTATCCCTTTAATCTTAAATCCCATTGAGAATCTTTGAAAAATGAATGCAACTCTGGACAGCAGTAAATGTTGTCACATTGCAGAAGCTTATCAAAATGATGCCACAGCAAATGCGTGCGGTAATCAAAGCTAAAGACGGCCCAACGTGTGTGACTTTTTTTTTTTTTTTGGACGGGCAGTGTGTGTAAGGATCGGGGACCAGGCAGATAAGGAATTACCTAACTTTTGATTACATATTAAAATGTTCTAGCAGGATAAGATTAATTACACATCTGAATAAAAGTGTTTTTTTGTGTTACTGTAAATGTTACAAAATGTCATAACAGATTTGTGCTAAATGTTGAAATAAAATAGCAGGTGTGTGAAATCTACAACTCAGAATAAGAAATTGGGAACTTCTAATATCCAACAATTCAAAGTGGATTTTTTTCTTCCCCAATCAGTGTGCAGATTTCAATCTCTAAGCAGTTAACATCTAGACATGTATTATCATACCTAACTTGATCATTTCCCTTGTTTCACTCTTTCACCGTCTGTTCCTCTCAGGGTCATGAGACGAGTGCCTTGTTGATTCTGGAGAAAGTCAGCGACAGGAACCTTATCAACTGCACCAACACTGCTCTCCAGACGTACGTGGTGCCTCTACGGAGCAGACCGACCCTCTAAGTTCACACTGGACCTGTTTTAACAGTGTATCTCTCCTCTCTCTCCACCGCCCCCCCTGCAGGCCCCTGCACGTAGCAGCCAGGAAGGGTTTGACCGTGGTGGTCCAGGAGCTGCTGGGAAAAGGAGCCAGCGTGTTAGCGGTGGACGAGAACGGTCAGCTGACATTCTACGGGTTTAGCACTCACTTTCGCTGTTCATTCATATAGTTTTAGAGCAACATTATAAACAACATCTTTTCTTCCTCACTCCTCTTGTTGCTAGGCTACACTCCAGCTCTGGCCTGTGCCCCCAACCGCGATGTAGCCGACTGCCTGGCCCTCATCCTCAACTCCATGATGCCCACCTCCCCCATGGTCACCATAGCAGCTCTACCGGCTCTCTCTCTCACTCAGACGGTCATCAACCACCACCCCACCTCCAACCACATCTCCAAGGGCGTGGCCTTTGATGCCCCGCCTCCTCTGAGGCCCGACCACGCCTCCTACTGCAGGCCGGAGCGCCCGCTGTCCTCTGCAGACGATGAACTCAATGACTCAGACTCAGAGACGTACTGAGAACTATTGGACAGAGCCCCACAGTTGTGGTAGGACAGCCAGCCACTCAGGAGCCTTAATAGTTCACTGACAAGGGTCAAAAAGAAGAAAGGGAGGAGGGAGAAAAAAAAAGAGCCAGAGTATTTTTAGGTAAGCCTCCTCAAATGTAATAATAATTGTTCTAAACCAGATGCTTGTTTCCTTAAGGTGCACACCCGTGGTGTGGAACATAATGAACTAAAATGTATAAGGTGGATAGTGGATACACACTACGTTTCTCTCAGACAGCATCACTGTATGGTCAGTAACATGGCCAGTGTCTTTTTAAATTCAAAGCAATGCCATGATTCTTTTTAAAATGCAGCTCCTTCTCTTTGCTGATACTTCCTGGAGTGGTTTTAAGCCTTTTCACAGTTTTACTTCAACTATATATTAGAGGAGCATCTACTGAAGAAAAGCTCAGAGGACAGCTTTTTTCCGTCGTTATTGTCTGAAGAAAATAAAAACACAGAGGGACAATCTCATGGGACCATTGATGATCTGTTTTCCCTCCTGTAGTTTTGGGTTTTGATTTAGAGTTTTTCTTGGAGCGGACACCGATGGGTCTCTCTCACACACGTCGGTAATGCTGCATCATTAATTTTTGAACCACTTTTTTTTATTCCCGGGAGAGGAAGTCATTATTGAATCCTATGAATTTATTCCGAGTGGAGGCTGAATCCTTGGGAGCTGATTCTGACAGCGGGGTGGATGTAAAGACCAGTTTGCTGTTTAACTGGTTGAGAGGAGTCAGCTGATTGACAGTGCGGAGGAGCAACCCCAAGGAACTTTCAACTTGCAATGCTGTAAACTACTTAATGTCTGTGTACTGTACTGGAGACAGGAGGAAAGTGGCTGACACTGTGCATATGTGTGTAAGAGGTAATATGTGTGTGCGTGTTTGTGTGTGTGAGACAGAGAAAAAGAGAAATGAATAAATATTGCCTTTTTAGGAACAAGCAACTTTCAGGCAGAGGATGAACACTAATTGGTGCAATGTTTGTAAAGATAAAGTAACGAAAGAATAAAGATATTCGTTTTTGAATTCCTGCAGTTTGTACATGGCAGAGCACAGATGCGACACAGCTCGGTTTTCGTTGCAGGTCTTATCACAGATCAGTTATTTTTTATAACCATGTATCTTATGTCTCCTGACAGACACATAGATTTTAAAGTTACTTCCTAATCGACAACCAACAGTTGTTTTCATTAGATAAAAATTACCTCCGTCTTTAAATAGGCAGAAAATTGTGGTATATGCTCAAGCTAACATCTTCACATGAGTTATTTGTCTGACTAGTAGTGTAAAACTTAGAGATATTCACTTTATAGTCATATCTGTCAAAGAAAAAGTGGAATTCTTGCATTGGAAAGGCAGGGATCAGTAAACATTTGGCAATAGTTAAAAGATTTAAAATGACGAACAATTATTAATTTATTAAGTGATCTTGGTGGCTCTTGTTCATTCATTGTCCAGGTGGTACATTCGTCCGTACAGACAGGCAGTGACCAGGCCGCCGGTCATGTCTGAATGCTTCATGCTCACTCTACCATCTGCAGTCGTCTCCAGGTGCTCTGGCTGTTCCAGGACCAGATGGCTGGATAAAACTGACGGATACACATATCTGGTCCCAAACCTCCCTTCTAGTAGGAACTCCATTTTAGTCTCCGCCTCTTCCACTTCCTGTCCACAGGAGCTGGCCTCCGAGCCTGCGCAGCGGACCAACGCACACACCTGCACACAAACATCGTATCAATGTGACATGCGTCTCTTATACCAGTTTTAAACATTCAAAGATCTCCTCATTCATACCTGCAGGGCATAGCGTCCGTTCACGGTGTGAATGCCAGCAAATGCTCCAAATGCATAGAGCTCTTTACCGCCGCCCTCTGGTAACTGTCGGTACTGCAGGTGGCAGCAGAAAGTGCCATCGCACACGTCAAGTTTGCCCTCTGTCTCATTTAGGACCACAAATGTAAATGGGTCGTACATCATGGAAGAGATGAAGCTGGCGGAGGAGGGAGAGACTGCAGAGGCACCGTCAGGATGAGAAGAATCAAAGCAGCTCTCTTGGTGACAGTATCCAGAGTCTGTAGCCATAGATACGGTGGCCTCGGGCCTGACAACCCCCTCCTCCGTGGTCATGCTCTGCCTCGCCCACAGTGGGTCTAGGACCGGGACCCTGGCCACCAGCAGCTTGCCCTCCTCTGGGTCTCCTTTCCGGGCGTGGTGATAAGTGGCAGAAAACGGAGTGTAGATGCCACTTCCTGTCATGATCAGCTGGTCGTTGCGAATGTTGGCAGCCAGCAGGGTGATGTTAGCGCCCAGGCTTAAGGCCTGCTGGAACTGGATTGTGTCCAGCAGGGGGAGCTGGTTCATCCAGGCTGTAGGGAAGATCAGCTGCCGGATGCCCTTAAAGATGAGGAAAAACAAGGGAGTGAGGATGAAAGGAGATGAGGACCAATCACAGCAAAGCAGAGCTGAGTAAATCTATTTGTTGTTATGTGCTTTTGTTTTTTTTATACCATCTCCACCAGGGTCACGGTGGGCTCGTCGAACAGGATGTCAAAGCAGGTGAGGAGGCCAAACTTCCCAGCAAAAGGTGTATCAAAGGTTATGATCTCAGGTTGTGGCGGTGTGTCGAAGGCCTCCTCAAAGTAGAGGTTCTGTTTATGGTATCGCGCCACCAGCTGCCCGCTGGAGCTGTACGGAGGGAGATACTGTGAACATTCAACAAAGACGAAGATTTAACTGCTTCTGCTTTCAGGTTACAACACCGCACCTGAAAACCACATTGGTGTTGAACTGCCAGCGTCCATCAGAGGGACAGGATGAAGACGGGCTGGACCTCAAGGGACAAGGCTGCAGGTCAGCCATGTTGGCCACCAGGTAGAGGTTGTAACGACGTGCCATACAGCTCAACTTCTGGAGAACCTGTGAAACAACCACACACAAGTAAAGATGTATTATGTGATTCCCTTCTCGATAACATCAAATCTAAATCACATCTTTATTTAAACTCGAGGACCAAACCAACGCATGATTGTACACCTCAGTGTTGTTGTATCTTCCCGACTCTGTGCAGGGATTCCAGCTCTCCTGCTCGGGGTCAGGAACAGTTTCTAAGTAGCTGGAGATGGACGATCGGCTGAAGTTGAAACCTTGAAGACCATCCTCTGGGAACACCAGGATCTGTGCGCCCTGACCGCGGGAGGATGAAGGCAGAGAATTGAGAGACAAGTTTCCTCAAACCAAAATCAAACTTTCCTCCACAACTAGGCTCCTCTGTAACATTTAAACCCATTTGTTTGTTCACTAGAGCTGGTTTATAGAAAGAGGAGAAACCCACTGAATGCTGTACTCGTGACAATCAGGAAAGTTTGAGATGGTCTGACATTTCTCTTGATGGGTCCAAAGAGCAGCACAGTTAGAGTTAAAAATTAACAAAAAATGGATATTCTTTGCTCAAAAAGTATGGAAAGGAGGAAAGTCTGCAAAAGGAGCCTTTAATGTTGAGTTCTTCGTGAGATACCTTTGAAGACGATTTGACTTGTTTCTTTTGGGGGATAACATCTGGCAGAACTTTTTGTACAAAGATGCCTTGAATGAACAGTGTGTTGTGTAGCCCAATGGTTCTCAAAGTAGGGTTCCAGGGACCCCCAGGGGTCCTTGAGCGGGTTCAAGGGGGTCCCAAACTTTTTTTTTTTACCACTTTTTCTAGATTTCAAAGGAGGTTAAATCGAAAGCAACTGGACTTAGTTATTTGTTTCGATTCGATTTAACCTCCTTTGAAATACTATGACCTGGACAAATGAGAATATGCACCGGCCCACTTTTTCTAGAATTTTTTTTTATTTTTTTTTACTTTTTTGAGAGAGTTTTAACAGTTTTGATAATTTGTACGAGTTTTTTCTATAAATATTTTAACGTTTTTGGAGAAATTGTACCAGTTTCTTCCATAAATTGATCTACAATATTTCCAAAGATTCACACCATAGGCCTACATTGACTAAAAAAAATAACGTTCTTCAGTCTCAGAACACATATTTGTGTATTTCTGGTGTTTGCTCAAAAATGTAGTCCAATTGTGTAAAAAAGTTTGAAAACCACTGTAGCCTACCTGTTGTGCAGCCCGGGCGGCCTGCTCCTCGTAGATATCCAGATTTTTCTGCACATGCTGCAGCGCAGCGGGGCGGGACAGGGGGACCTGCGGCTCCGGGTTCAGGACCAAGCGGTGCTCGTAAACAGCAGCGACGTAGGACGAGTCCGCTGCAGTTTGGCTCGGTAGAGAAAACCCGAGAAGAATGGCAAATAACAAAAACATGTTTCTTCCCTGACCCTGAGACACATGCATGGAGTTACAACACCGCAGCACCTGCACTCAGAGCTCAGAGGTCCAAGTCAAACCGAACTGACTCAGCTGATGGGCTCTCTGCTTTGACGGTGATACGCAGCTCCCGTTGCGAAACTGTGTTTAATGTAAACACATGAAACCGCATGGTCGTAGCCTGTGAATCAGCTCCATGTCGTTCCCTGTGCATTTACCTGAACTGCAAATAGCTCTGTCATCACGGCACTGTTGGAGGTTACTAGAGAAAAACAAACTTTTATTTTGAAAATACTCGTCCGGAAACATTAGGCGCACAAACCGGAAGCACTTTGTAAATCTGACCTTTCTCACAACTAGCATGAGCAGCTGCAGCACCTGTCATAAAACTGTGACAGTGACAATTTGTCTCCGTGCGGACAATTTTGTTGGACATTTGAGGACACGTACGAAAAAGCAGGAGGGGCGTGGTGTCTAGTTTTTCTGTCCGCTCGCTTTCAACAAAAGGACGTAGGTGTTTGTGTTTGTGTATTAGCTTTAGCATTAGCATTGGCTCCCACCATCCAGTCCAATGTCAGCAGCAGCAGCAGCGCCGCCGGCAGGAGGAGCAGGCGACACGGTGGCCAAACCCAGCCAGATGTTTAAAGGCTGCTGGAGCTGTCGGCTCATCTCCGGCGGGGGGCTGGTCCTGTCCGGGGCCTATGTGTTCATGGCAGCCCGGAAAACGATGAGACTAGGCGGACCCACATCCATGGGCACGGTGGCGCAGATCACATTTGCTGCAAGTGAGTCAACTCTTGTGGCAGCGTTACTTCTTGTAGGACAGAGGTCTTCAACAGGGGGTCCGTGACCCCTGGTGGGTCCGCGGAGGTACAGCAGAGGGGTCGCAAAATTTTTGGTTGATCAGATAATTTTTTAAATATTTCCATTGAAATGCTTACATTTAAATAGCTTGTCTCCAGGATTATCTTGCAATTGACAAACATTGTTGATATTGGCATTGGTGTTAAGGTCTGTTAATAAATGGCAGAGGGACGGCCACTCTACTCACTGTACCTGTACACGTTTAGAAAAAACATGAATATATGAACCTGCCTGTGTATTATATGAAAAGCTTAGTATTGAATGCACAATAACAAATTACGTTTACATGGTACTGGGTCCCAGTTTACACATTTAAAAAAATATATATAGGCCTAGTAGGGGTCCCTGCTCCATCTCTATGTCAGTTTAGGGGTCCTTGGCCAAACATGTTCAGGGTTGTTCCATATGTCTATGGGTTATTCATTGTAAGTGACACACTGTGTTTTGTCTCTCAGGTTTGGCCGCGTGGGGAATCGTCCTCATCGCTGATCCAGTGGGGAAGGCTCAGAGGAAGACGTGAGGACTGTTCAGAGACAGTGAACAAGTGAATGTGTTGTTGAATGTGACATGGACTGATGGGGACAATGTGTGGACAGTGACACCAAGGGAAAGACGCTGTCCCCTGCTTACCTGCAGGAAAGTGTGTTTGTCTCATGCTCAAGCACGAGAAAGGATTTTTGTTGGCATCGTGTGGATGAACCCATTAACAGGTAGTTAATGAGTGCTTCAATTAAAATGGAAGAAATGAAAATCTCCTGGTCATCATTGGGGTGTTGGTATGGTATGGTAGGTATATGAGCTTTCTATCGTTAACGATTTGACATTAATTGACAGTTCTAATGACCAGCAGTTAAAGCAGAAGTAAGCGGAATGTTTGTGTTTATATAAGTCTTAAATAGTTCTATCTTCCGACAGCAATCACTTATATAGTGTTTGGTCTGAAACATGGGTCTGTCAGTCACTCTGCTCTGCTGTAAGCCGAGGAGAAAACTTTCCTTGTATCCTACAACCTTTATCCAATGAGGAGAGAGAACGGCATAAAGGGGCGGTCCTCTCTGTGTGTGCAGCCAAGGGATGCACGTGAATGTGGTGACGTAGGGACGAGGGCGGGGACTGCTAACTCCATCGGCTGACAATAAGTTACCCAAAACAACCGGATCGCTTACTTCTGCTTTAAATTAGACAACGTCAACAGTGGCTCTGTTCGGTTTTAATTGATGACGTAGAGTCTGAAGCTGCAGTAACTGCATCCATCAGTTGCTTAACCTGCGCTTTTCCCACCCAACATGTCAGTGGAAAGGGATTTTACAGAAAATGAATCCATTTATAACCCAAAACACATCCAATGATTTCTTGTGTGTTATCACTGGAAGATGAAGTTGAACTATCCCTTTAAATGAATGAATAAATAAAGCACCTGCCTTATTTTCATGACCTATAAAAATACACCGCAGACACCATCCACACTGTGGGTCAGTTAGTCTGAGTTACCTTTTATTAGTGTTATACTGATTTGAGCACAACTGCTCATAAGGAAGAGTTTGATAAGCATGATGCAAAAAAACACCCTAAAGTCATTTTCAGTTGCGTAAAATGATCATGACATTCTGATTGATTTTTTTTAGGTTAAAGAAAAATATGAAAATAGAGTTGACAGTACATTTAGGCACACTATTAACACATACTGTACACAGATATGCACAATTTTCATTATCATAGATTCATATATACTGGGGTTAAAAAACAACAAGCCTTCCTGTATGGAGAGGTGTGCAGAAAGTTAAAGGTGACATCTCCTCCACCATGGGGACCAAGTAGTCGCCTCCCAGTTAGAGAGGCTCAAGTCTATGTCCTCCTCCTCAGCCAATCAGAGTCCACCACGGCTGCTCAGTGTAAGCGAAATCACAGCAGACGAAGGAGTTTCCATCCAATGACTGCAGCAGAACGGGGCTCCGTCCAATGGGAGAGGCCCTCCCACAGTTGCTACGGTAAGTGCTCATTAGCAGTGATTCCATTGGTCACAGGACGCAGCTCTCCTGTGAGTCTATTGGACAGAAAGAGAAGGTGAGGGGGGACGGGAGGGGACGGGCAGGGTGGCGGTCCCTCCGGCTGTCAGTTCATAACAACGATGGTCTGTTCACACGCAACCAAAAAACAAAAAAATCTAGCTTTAACACATAAAACGCCACTTATGAGTAAAAAAAAAACGAAGCAATTGTTTGAGGCCGCCTCTGAGCTAGCTATAGCCCAATGAGCTAATAATCGGGCTGTGACACAAACCTCCCTGACCCCCACCCCCCCACAACACTGCCCACCAGGTGATACCCGATACAGATTCTGCACGAGTGGGTGAGAGATAAGTCAAAAATACCCCCCACGCACACCAAAACAAAACAAAAACTCAGACTTATAAAACAAGTCTGTAAAATAAACATTGTACTTTTACAACAACGGAATGTTAAGTTGTTGGGATAAGAAGACATTTCTGGGGAAACTTACTTTGTGTTCTCTACTATTAAAACAATATGAATTACTTTTTTTTCAGTATACAATGATTCAAAAATGCACATGCATTAAAGGAAAAAACAATATTGCACAAAATTAAAGACATTTTCTCTGGATAAAAGTGATTAGGGATATATCTCCAAACCTCTTGTCGTGATTTCAATGTAACGTTCAGTCGTGTGAAGGAGAGCTACCTCTGGCCTGCGTCTCTTGGTCAGTATATACTGTATGTAGTTTTAAGGCTGGTTCACTAGCTCACACTGGCACAGTTTCTGACTGAAAATGGTTGCTTCTTTGTGCTAAACACACACACGCACACACACGCTCATACACTGAGTAATTCACACATAATTCTACACAAGCCAAATACAGTCTAGACCAGAGAGTACATTCTTTGATAGTGCGCTTAGACAGCCAGAGCTGAGCTTCCCACAACTGTTCTCTTTCTTCACATGATTATCAATATGAAGCACAGTAATGTTCAGAGTTATCCCAACATCAAACCAATATACACATTCGCACACATACATGTACACACACACATAAACACACATGTATGAACAGCATGAGCTTTGGTCATCACAGGTTATGACAGTAGCATTAAAGGGGATGTGGCCTATTCTTCGAGGATCATGGGCGGCACAGATGATGTAACACTTTAAAGCAAAAAAAAAAAAAAAAAAGTTTAAACAGGAGCATTGAGGTGGGAAAAAATACCAACAATAAAAGTGAAAACTAATCCTTTCGACCCATATTTGTTCAATCACATTTTTTTTTTAAAAACAGCGCCTCTTTTAACCCAGTGCTGTTGACATTATTTGGTTGCCATGAAAACAAAATATTCTTGCATGTGTACAAGTGTGCAGCTTTTGCAGATTGAACATCTACAGCATGAGGGTAATTCTGACTACAGCTGAGGGGCCGGTTCAGAGGTGGCACACTGAGCTGGCCCAAAGACAGAAGCGGGAAAGGTAAGGCAAGGTGTGGGTCTATGCTATCTACTCCTGCAGTTTAAAAACAATACAGTATCGGTGGTCTGCTCTCTGGACCACATGAAAGCAGCATCGACTGGCCCAGGATAAAGCTAAACACAACTTAAAAAAAAAAAAAAAAAAAAATCCAAAAAAGGGAGGGGAAAATGTAGACAGTAAAAGAAAAAAAGACTGCCATGTTCAGTCTTGGTGCAAATTACAGGACTTGTTGTTTGCCCATGTGTGTCTCGCTGAACGAGAGGAGGTGTGTTGTTCATTCTTCAGTTCTGTTATGACAGAAATAATCGGCTGGATAACTGGAGTGTTTTCATCAAAAAGAGTGTGTGAGGGAGGTGAAAGAAATGGCAGAAATCACACACACATACCATCACGCTCACGTCAAGCGCCTCCACCCCCTCTCCACCCTTTGCTCTCACTCCTCGCTCTCAAGTCTGTGTGTGTGTCTAGTCGGTCCTGTCGCCTCTGTCCTTTCCTGTCACCTCTTCAGCGAGGAGGATTTGAGTTTCTGGCTGTATCTGTGGATGCGTGGCGAGCGGGAGTGCAGCTTGACGAAGAGCTCGGGGAATTTGTACTGGGGGAACATTGTCTCCAAGAAACCCTCGAGGAAAACGTAGACCAGCCGCCGGTTCATTGGTTGGTACTGGAACATGTCGAAGACGCGTAGGATGCCCTTTCTCGTGGTGTCCGCTCCGATGATGTGCTTCAGCTCATCTGGGGAGGGAGGGAAATTAAGAGTTGTCATGACAAGTGTAATGTAAAACTGGAAAAAGTTCTGAAAAACAAAAACTTCTGAGATGTTTTCAGGTCTATTTCCTATGGGTGTGTCTTCTTCACCTTACTCCTGTCCATCTAAGTGTTATTGGGCTCACTACAGTCCTCTAAGGCAGTGAGGGCATCCTATTGGCCTCTAGGGGCAGCAGCAAGCCACTTAAAGGTCCAGTGTGTAATAATTGGCAAGGTTTAATAGCAAAATCTAAACATACTACCCATGAATATATCTGTGTAAGTGCATAATCGCTATAAAACAAGATTATTTTTCGAAGGTTTCGTAGCCTTTTAATTATTCTTTTATACGTACAACAAGGGTCTTGCTTGTCACCATCTTGCGCCGCCATTTTTGTACGGCAGCCCGAACAGAAAATACAGCCAGCCAGAGAGAGTTTTGCATGCATAAATAAACCAATGAAGTAGGAGGAAACAGCAGAGAGAGTGAATATGATTTAGATCTTCACCTCATCGCTCCATGTTCCTGAAATACTCCCAGTCGTGGTAAACAAGTTTTTTTGTTCTCGGAAGCCTCCCCCATTTTACACACTGGACCTTTAAAAACTCACTTTGACGTGCCACACAGATGTGATATGGTGTTGTACATGTTTCCTGACACTTTGCTTATGGTTGTATGAGAACAGGCCCGGCCTAAGTTGACGAGGCTGTACCAAACAGGTGATGCTTAAACAAAGCGTGTGCATGTTTTTTTTTACCTGGCATGATGCCCAGCAGGCTGGTCTTGGCAGCTATTCGTGTCCTCATGCGGATGCTCTTGTCGCGGCGGGGTGCTGTCTCAGCCAGAATGCCGTTGGGCCAGTAGGAGTCCCTGTGGGGGGGAAGGAGCAACTCAGGGTTACCCCCGCTTCGTCGGACCAATCAGATTAATTTGAAAGAAAAAGGTGAGTGGTTACCTGAACTTCTTGACATAGTCTGCCACCTGCTCCGGTGAGGTCAAGTAGTCCACATGATCCACAATTTTTCTACAGAAACAATGGAGAGATAACATGTTTGGGATGATTGTGAGATAATGAACAGAATTATATCTTCTACATGGTGGAAGAAAAAAGATTAATAGTCAACTAAATCAACAATCTATGATGATGTTATATCCACGCTGGAGTCTTTGTGTGTCTGACCTGTTGATGGTGTCTCCATACGTGGCTCTGATGAGCTGCTGCAGCAGGTTCTTGATGTTCCTGCGCAGCCACTGGTTTTTCTCCTTGAGGTCAAAGACTTCATCCATCAGCAGCAGCATTACCCTCAGAGGGATGTTGTCGTCCACCTGGACACAAAAGGCATTCAGTTACCATTTTATATAATAAAATAAAATATAAAACACCTAGCGGCTAAACTAACTGACTGACTCACATTGTCATCGAGCTGGGCTGAGACTCGACAGTGTTCGGGGTCAATCTCGGACTTGGGGAGGAGTGGAGGCACCTGGGAGAGCAGAGGAAGCACAGGACATCAGAGGCCGAGGAACTAATGAGTTGGAGCAGTGAGGAAAAAGTGGAGGGTTGTGTATTCAGCTCCAAAACACTTGCAGCATTTGATGGTGTTACCTTCAATATGGACTGTTTAATATCTTGGCCCAGTCTCTCTGACATGCGGCCCATGTTGTCAGACACCTTGGTCATCCCTTCAGCCAGACTGTCTGGCAGACCTTTTACTGCATTGGACACGTTCCTCATGGAGCTCCTCAAAGGATTTACAAACGTGTCTATCTGATGGGGGAAGGAAACAAAAGCAGGAAACACACTTGATTAAACTCGCTACAATCCTCCGGGCTGAGTCACTATCACTTACGTCTACGAATGTATGGTCAAAGCTAATATCTGTCAGTGTCACATTTTACTGAATTTAGATGTAAAACAGAAATCTTTCTTAGTAGCATGGAAGGGACAGCGTCTCTAAAAACGTACATCCTACAGTCAAAACAATTTAACTTCAATTTACTGACCGCAGATCAATATTTGTAACAATAAAATGGCACTGGATAATGTCAGAATACAGTGTAGCAAAAGAAACTCTCTAGCAGTGGAGCTCCCAGGCTCACAGCTACATTTAAACTCTTAAAGCTAAACAGAGTTACAACATAGCTACATGCTGAATGTATGCTACGGACCAGAGTGGCTTAACTTAAACATTACCCAACATTTTGAAGTTATGTGGCAGTAAATCATTGACACGGAAATGCACCTACCTTTCGTGCAAATTCTCCTTTGCCTTTGCTGTAGGCCTTGTTTTCTAAGAAGTCATAGACGTAAGGAATCAGAGTTGGGCAGGCTTTCACCATCTCTGGGTTCAGCAGCAACTGAAACACACAGACACACACACTGGTCGATATCATTCTACAAAATAGGGAAACGTTTTACAGTATTTGACAAATACAAGTGTTACCTGTAAGTAAGCATTGAGGTCTTTTTTTCTCTTCTCCAAGAAGTCTCTGTCCATGTTGTTGAATGTCTTTTTCCCCGGCAGCTTGAGGATCGACGCCAGGTTCTCAAACTACGACACAATATTACAAGGAGAGGAAAAAGTGCACACATTATTGCTTCATGTTTTGATGCTAATGGTAATTTCCTCTGGCCAATGGACACGCACCTGTTCAGTGATTCTCATGTGGAAGTCGTGGAAGTCCGAGTAGCGGCGGTAGGTCTTCCAGCAGTCCTCGCTGCCGTCCTGGCTGCGTCTGAACACAGTGATGGCGTACAGTGCGTAGGTCTTCCCGTGGTCGTTGCAAACCCCTGCAGCACCCCAGAAGCCGGGGAGACAAGCATCAGCTACCCGGCGTGGCAATACACCCAACATGGATATGGAGGATGAGGGAGGGAGGGAGGGAGGGAGGGAGGGAGGGAGGGAGGGAGAGAAGGATGGAAGCAGAGCAAAGGAAAGAAAGTAGGTGCAGATGAAAAGTGTGGGGGAAGAAGAGCAAGCGAAAGAAAAAAATGCAGAGCAGAGAGTGTAGAAATGTGATAAAAGGGAGGAAAATGTGACAGGAAAGGTAAAAAGCAGGGAGGGAGGGGGAGGAAGGAAGGAAAAGGGAAGAAAATAAAAAAGATTGAAGGTGATGGAATGAAAGACATGAAGCATACTGGAACAGGATGAAAGTGACACAGCAGACACATGCAGGGAGGTGCAAAGTTGAAAGAAAAAGAAAAAACATGCAGGGAGGGGCCAGTAGGGACTCACAGATACCCAATATGCATGATGACACATACAGTTACAACATCCAAATCTCACGACAAGTAAAAGTCAGTTGAAATGTTGTGCATACACAAGCTGTCAGAGTCTAACACAAACCCAAAGACCTTTGAACACCATGTTAAAAGACAGACTCAGACCGCGTGTGTTAGTGTAAATTTGTACCTGTGTCGGAGATGAAGGCATGTAGGTGCATAGTTTCATCATGGCAGGCGTTGGACAAGTCGTCCAAAGACTGAAATCACAAGGACAAAGTTGTCAAAAAAAAAGAAAGAAAAAACTTCTGGGACAAACATCAATGGGATGAGGGATGACACCAGATGTGTCTCCACATCAGGCACCGGAGCCGACGTACGAGGTTTATGCTTCCGGTGGGAGAGCCGTTAAAAGACTCTCCGTCTCCGTCGTCAGATCCACGGTAGCTTGGCTCTTTCAACATGTCCAGCTCTGCCAGCATGCGGACGTACAGAGGGCTCTGTTTGAAGGAGGGGTAGAAGCGCTCATCCCGTAGCATCATGTCATACACCTGCGGTACAATGTGTGTTATGAACAGTGAGTGAGCAGGTGCAAAACACAGGAACTGAGGCAGATAATTCAAAAGGGAACACAGAAATAGAGCATGAAGAGGAGAGATTTGTGTTTCTGCTGAAAATAGAGGTGCTGCAATTTCTTAAAATAGCTTCTATAAAATGTATAATCATGGGCGACATAAAACGCACTCATATTCAGGGTAGGCATCATGTCATCATGTACCTTTCTCTGGATTTCATCAAATATCTCTGGCGTGGGATCATCTTTCTGTAGCTTCTCCCCTAGTTTTGTCACCGATGCCTCGTCCACTTGCACTCTGGGAGACGCCTGTCGGACAAGAGTCAAAATCAGACAGAGGTTTAGTGGATCACCTCATGAGGGCCGAAAACATTACTTTTACTGCGAATCTCCTTTATGGCTGCGACGACTTTTGATTTGTGTGTGTCCTATCTTGTCTCCTACCTTGTCGGAGAGGTATTGTTCGTAGACGCCCAGTGCTGCGGCCTTCAGCAGCCCCTTGGTGGTGCAGGGCTGCTTCTTGCCGTCTTTCTGCCAGCCCTGCATGGCCTCCAGCTGCTGCTGAGCCGTCACCCTGTAGCCCTCCACGGTGAGCCAGAAGAAGAGCTCAGCCTGGGCCCCCGCCGCCTGCATGAAGTCTGGATCAACAGACACACAACGGTTGGCTCTCAAAGGAGTCTGTCCACCGGCCCAAGTTTTTGGTTTCACGTAAATAATTGGATTACTGTGCCACCTCAATGACTAAATCTAACTTTGGCTCTGCCAGTTTACTCTTTGTTGCCTTTAGTTTTTACATTTTGGTCATTTAAACGTATTAAACTTAAACTTATTATTTTATTTAAAACTTTATTTTAAAAAAAGGAAATCCTAACAGCATAAATCTTAAAAAGACAGAACCAGCTACAATGGTTAGGCTTTTGGTTAGTGCTTATTTTTCAAACCAGAAGTGACGCAACTTGGCCAGACACACACACACATAAATGCACACACTATCGTAATCTGATCTATAATGTGGAGTGACCCATTAAAATCTTTGACAAGGTCATGTGGGACTGAAAAGGAGCGCGCCTAACAAGACAGCTTGGACTTATAACTGGAAGTGCAATGGAATAAGTTATGGATTACACAGGCGATTAGCAGAAATGTTCAGGATTAATGTCTTGGGATGACTACAGTGACGTTTGGCATCCGTGGTGTATGTGATGATGCGTTTCCAGAATTACCCATGAAGAATTGCAGGGCTATGTTGTGGATGAGGATGTGATCCAGTGGGATAACACACAGCTTGCCAAAGTTGGCTGCCAGTTTCAAGGCGTCCACCTCCTACACAACACAGACACAGACACAGGGTAAGAAACGTCTGGTACACACAGAACAGAGAAAACTGTTTTCTGAGCTCAGTTGACTCAGAAGATAAAACTTTTCAAACAAACTGACTTTGAGAAAATGCAGCTGGCTTTTACACAGACGATGTTTGACCATAAAAATAATACAATGTAAAAACTATTAAATTGATGATACTATAATTCATTTGCATGATTCATGTTTTTATTGGATCCTCTAGTGTAAGCACTATAATGCTGTAGTCTCTCACCTTGCCAGACTGCAGCCTCTGGATCCTGGTCTCACACACCTTCTTCACAAACAGAAGACTGTTGATCTGGTTCTTGATCACATTGATGTCTGAAGGACAAAAAAACCAAATGATATCAGGTGGAGGAGAGGAATGCAGAGGAGTTATTTAGACCAGGGGTTTTCAAACTGTGGGGCGTGCCAGAGAGTTTGAGGGGGGGCATGAGAAAAAGAAAAAAAGAAAAAAGAAAAACTGTAAATATTCAAACAAAAGATGAGTTACATGTCACTTGCACATACGACTAAATGATTAATGTTTTTGCAGTAGCCTATAATTTGCAATTATACTGCGATATGATAAAACACGATCTTGTAACACACAGGCTGCGCTTATGCTCGACTTATGTGTCAGGGAGAGCGGAGCTCAGCTGGCCTCAGGCTCGGCTGAATGTAGCACTATGTCGGCTGTGGAACTATTCTGGTTATAAAAAGAAGACCGTCAGGTGTGCTGCACAGCGTCAGGTATAACTTCATATGAACGCAGCTCAAAGCGACCCGGTGCCTCTCACGGTGACCAAGCTCAGATAAATACATTGGATCAGCAGTAGCCTACCACGTGTCCTCCCGCATAAAAGCTGCAATATACCGGAGCTCCTGAAAAAAAAAAAAAAAAAAAAAAAAAAAAGCTGCACGTGGTGGCGGAGCTGAAAACAGCAGAGTTTTCCCCTACTACAGCTGAACAGCTGACATGTGGTCAAGACGTACAGTGGAGACCTGTCACAGTGTCACCTGTGCATTTCATTAATATAAACTTCAACCTGCTTCCCAGATGGGGAACACAGGGAGATCAAGTAGCTGCTTGTGTGGTGAGTGTGTTACAGAGTTCTATATCAATGTTTAGGGGTATTTGTCAGTGCTTTATGTTGTCATGATAATCAATGCTTAGAAACAAGCTTGTAAATCAAACAAATCCTACAGGAAAGACCAATTTAGACAATTTGTAGTTCTGTGTTCCTCACAGGATGAAATACTTGTGTGTATGTGTGTGTGTGTGTGTCACTGAGTGCCTACCATCCC
Source organism: Trachurus trachurus (assembly GCF_905171665.1). Taxonomy (NCBI): domain Eukaryota; kingdom Metazoa; phylum Chordata; class Actinopteri; order Carangiformes; family Carangidae; genus Trachurus; species Trachurus trachurus. The sequence continues at coordinate 23,745,635 of NC_139904.1, read as the reverse complement.
CAGCCGTGTCCAGGGAGCGGAGGTACTGCAGCTCCTCCAGCACCTTGTCCTTGACGGCCTCCAGCTCAGGAGGCTTGTCTGTCAGCTTGAGGATGTTCATGAAGGCTTCATAGTTACAGCTGGAGTCGCGTATCTACACATAGGGCACACTTAACGTTTACATTCGAAAAACACGTACCACTGCAAAACCTTTGTTTTGTTCTATTTCATTTGATTTCTGGATAGTCTCTTGGACAGGAAAGGGAGCGTCGGGTCTCACCATCCAGATGACAAACTGGTTGATGTAGTCTGGGTCGCTCAGCTGGTTGATCAGGGGAAGCAACACGCCACGTGCCAGCACCTCCTAAAATAAAATAAAAATCACAGTGCACATCCCATCACACTGTCTGCTCCCACAATGTGACCAATTCAGAAGCCTGTTATTGTAAATAATACTGTTTGACATACTGAGTAACACTGCTCAGTATTCAGTGTGAGTGAGAGTGTGTGTTTGTGTGTCTTATGTGTACGCACCCGTAGGAAGTATCTCATATTCTTGTTGTGGAAATCTCCAGGAGGTAGTAGCAGGTACAGAAGCAGCTCACACAAGTCTCGAAGGAAACCTGACACGCACAGTAGCAACATTTGTGCGATGAGTTCTGCGTGACTGGGTCAAATGTAAAACAAGAGAGATTGCAGAGGTGTGTTTACCTTCTTCGTCTTTGTGTGAAGTGCACACAACATCTCGACAAATCTTCCTCTCCATCTCCACCTCGGCCTCGAAGAACGAGTCTACCAGCTCATCGGTAATGTCTCCTGTTGGGACAGAACTCTTCCTTGTTCATTATCTGTACTTAACTCTTCCGCACAGAAATCGTAAACAAACCCTATTGTGTAGTTTATCCAAAGATCAAAGGAGTCGTGAGTGTGCGTGTGCGTACGTTGCTTGTCCTCTCTGTCGGCGAGGCGATCCTGGGCTTTTCGAAAGACACGTAAATGGGTGGCAAAGTCGTCCACCAGGCGAGTGGTGAAGTAAGGCTGCCAGTCCACCTCTTTGGACCTTGACGCACCAACACACACACACACATAGTCAAAAAAAAGAAAGAAAGACAGATCAGATTTGGCTGGTATTAAACAGACTTTGCCATGAATATCAAGGCGGGACATGTTAAGAAGTCACATGTCGTTCACAGTAAGCGTGTGCTTGTCTCGTACCGCGTGGAGAACTGGACGAGGGCATTCTGCAGGGTCTGTCTAATCTCCAGTAAGAAGGACTCATCCTCGCTCAGAGTGTAGTACCAGTACTGGATATAATCTCTCAGAGCAAACTGGATCACCTACAGAGAAAAATGGAGGAAGAGGAGAGAGGGAGAGCGTTAAAACTTAGTGGGGAGTTGGGGACAACCTCAGACCTGGACTGAGAGGGAAAGTCAATGCTTCTGCAAAGTGGAAAGTGAGTGGATAAATAAATAACTCCTTCTGGAAAGAAAGTGAAATTTGTTGATCATCAATATTGAATACAAACACCAAGGGAATAGATTACTGAGCTACTAGACCCAAAGTAACCTGAGTAAGACTATCACTCAACTGTAGTCTGTTAAATACAATAGCGATTGCAGCTGAGTAGCATGATTAAATCAAGCCAACTCATGAATCAGTGTCAGTATCTGTTGCTACTGTGTGAGGCAGGATCTGGCCATGAAATGTTTTTTTTCTTTTTTCTTTTATTGTATAAAAAAAAAACAGAAAGAAAAACGGCTTTCTGTTGAACATGACACAGCTCTGCATGATGTCACGCTTAGCTGTGCAAGATCTCGAGATTCACATGCTGCTGAAATGATTAGTGTGCATTCCCAGGGAGGAAAGGGAGAACAGAGACTCCACAGTGGAGCGGCCAGTGTCATCTGACCATGTCAAACTGCTGAGTCTGCAACTGACTCTCACGGCCACGCCGCTTTACCGTGGACAAACTGCTAAAAGCTTGTTTTCTGCTGTAAATGTTGCAACCACGCGATAGGGCGGGAGAGGCTGAAGACACTTACGTTACGATGTTCCATGTCAGCAATACTGACAAGCAACCTGACAATTGACAGACTCTTTTTACAGACGTGTTGAGCTGAGTAAAACACCAGTGGACTCATGTTAATTTCAGCCATGCAACATTTTCTTTTTCTGCACATAAGCCGCATAACTGGTGCAACGGTGGTAGTGTGGCAGGAAAAACTGTAAAGAGACTTTCAGTTCCACTTTCAGGTTTCTCTTTCCCAGACAATACATTTGCTAAGAAGCAGTGCACATTAATAAAGCATTATCTGCAAGTGTGTAAGTGATGCAACTTATGTAGGATACATTTAAACAGAAGTTCCCGTGTGAACCCATCCAACTGACCGTGAATGAAAATCTGTCTGTTTGAAATGTTGAGAAAGAAATGGTGGTAATTATTTCAAAGAAATAATAATAATAAAAAAAACTGTGAAGACTGTGTGAGAGTTATTTGAGACGAGCTGAACTGAGGTTAATTCTTTCAAGGCTGTTAAGAAACAGAGCTGCGAGTGTGTTTTAGAGTTTTCTAGAGGGTGAAATCTTCATTTGTTTTGCCAGAGAAAAAAAAAACTAAACGCAAACAGACATCCTGGTTCAGACTAATCTGATGACACACCACGCAAGGAACAAACTTCCTGTGAAAGAGAGGTGCAAAGGTTTTAAGAGGTCATGTAGTGTTTGACGCATAAGGCAAAACCTCTGAGGCAAAAAAGAAAAAACGAAGCCATAGAAGTATCAAACACCCATGTTGAAATGTTTAACTTGAATTAATACAATTTTTATATCACTCCTATTCACTTAGAATTTTATTAAAGCTTAAAGTTCTGTATAATTAAGGGTGTGTCGCTTTGATTAACCCAGTATGCACTGAGGTCTCGGCTCTATGTGTCCATTTTTAGAGTTGTCTGGATGCTCAGAGACCTATAGGGGCTGTAAGAGGCTATGTCCATCTTTACTTACATTCTATGGTTTGACAGTGATTCTTCTATACGGCTCGAGGCCTTTAGTTTTGACCTGGGTCAGCTGATGGGTCAGACGGTGACCCAAGTGCGGCAGAGTCCAAAAAGTCTGGAGTGTCAGCATGTGTCACTCTGCCATAATCTTGTTAGCTTCCCTCCTCAGCTGCTGTCTCAGTTTAGTCTGAATCTCAATCACTCTACGTCTCTATGACCGCTTCACTCTGTAACTCTCATGTCTGAGTGGAGGTGGACAGTCGGTCCTACAGAACAACAGGAGGGGCTTTCTTTTCCGGTCAGTGCTGCACAGTTCATAGGCAAAGCAATTTGGCAAGGCGAGGCAATTTTATTTGTATAGCCCGTTTTTACAAACCGTTTTCAAAGGGCTTTACATGGCATCACAACAACATCCTCTGTCCCTCACATCCACTGAGGGAAAACTCCATAGAAACCCCTTTTAACAGGGAAAAATCTGAGAAACCTCTGGGTGAGCAACGGAGGAGGGATCCCTCACGTGCAATAGATGTTGTAAACAGACAAGAAAACAGTTTATAACATGGAATGTGGGAAACATAGCATTTGTATTTTACGCAGACTTGCTCACACGAACACACCTGTTGGAGTGGTTCATCGATGAAACTGGAGCCGGTCAGTCTCCTGTCAATCTTTATGGGCTTGATCTCCAGCTTCATCTCATCCAATGTCTGAAAGAGGAACAACACAATGACGGGGTGAAATACGAGCAGCCAAATCAGCAGGAAGGTGAAGGGGCCGGAAACTTGATTAATGACTCACTAATTCATTGTTTGCGTAGGTGAGGACAAAAACATGTGTGTTCAAGTATGTTTTTACCTTTAGTATACCAATCTGTGTGGATGGCAGGTACGACTGCTCGCATTTTTCCAGGTGTTTCTCGGAGTTTATCTTTCCATAGAGCAGAGTGACCGCGAAGCCCCTGGTGAACAGAAGCGAGATCAGCGGGAGTTAAAAAAAACTGATCAGCCAGACTCTGGTACAAAGTGCTGTGATTAATGTGAGCGAACAGAATTATAAACAGACATAATGTATGTTTTAGAGGTTTTAACACTCACCCTCCAATGAAGCAGAAGATATAAAAAGCCAGGTAGAATATGGCAAAGGGTCCAAAGGTGACAAGGAACAGCACGACTCCAAGACCCCCCCATCCCCAGATGGACAGACTGGCCTGAAACACACACAAATACAAAACACAGGCATTGATGTCAGAAGAAATGCTTCTACAAGTCTACCAACTAAATTTACACCATGCATCATATTTGATAGCACAGATCAAAATTTGTTTACATACTGTTTTGAACTGTAGTAAGTAACCATTAACCATATGGTGGTACTGTATACTGCAAGCAGACGCCGCTGTGGCTTTGTTTTGAGTCAAACTCTTTGTGCTATAAAAGAGAATAAACTTCTAATTTTAATGCGCAAAACAATTTATCGACTGGCATCTCAAGTACGGTCTAAAAATGGCTTCATCTTTTCTGCCAACCCCACTATAAATCTTCCCACATAAAATTGCTTGGGCTCGACTGCTCACTCCATTGTGAAGGGAAAATAACAGTAAATCAGCAGCGCTAATTGTGCTGTGCAATGACATCATCCACGGTCCAGAAAAAAACCCACAGCTCTACACTTCAGATGTCGGCGCAGGAAAAGATTATTTAAAAAGACAAACTGGTGGTGTGTTGTAGTGTATTGAGAGTATCAGATGAAGACTTTGAGCGTGTGTGTGCATTACGTGTGAGTCACATCCTATGGTTTTCCTGTTATTGTCAGTGCAGGAAACCAAACTCTTGTTTCCAGCTAGCACCTCTCTGTCCCAGTTTTCCACATAAGTTAATCTAGAAGCTCTATTTTCAGTCCCCTACTGTGCCAGTGCTGCAGATGAAATCACTGCAATGATAACACACTGGAAAGCGTTACTTTCAGTCGCTCAATGCGAAAGACAGGGAAGGCAGCAAGACCACGCTGGCTGGAGGGCCAAAGCTACGGTCAATGTAGCACTGGAACAAACAGTAGAGTTAAGGAGTCATGGTCACCCATGACATCATAAGCAGGTTATCTGCTCAGACATGTAAACTAAAACATGACTGAGTGCTTGTTAACACAGCAGTCTGAATCCATTCCAGATAACGGATGGGCTCCTACATAGTGTTGTGGTCAAGACCAAGACTGTGAGGGGGCCGAGACCGAGTCAAGACCAAGACCAAGTAAAAGGTTAGTCCATTTCGAGACAAGACTTAGACCAAGGCCTTAAAAAGAGGCTGGGTATCAGTCAGTACTACAACACTACTTCTACTCAATAACTCAACCTCTTACACAGATCACAGATCACCTAAAATGTACAAGATACAGCAAATGAAGGCCTCAGCTGCACGAATGAGAGCAGGCCATGCGAAACCTACTCAAAGAACAATAGCACACTTAAGACCTCAGTCTCAGGTTGTTTTGACACACACAGTTATCAACATAATGGAGGTGATATGTGAACAACTCACAGAGCACCACACTGTGTTAAATGCCCAGGCTCTAGCTGACTGTGGAGTTGTCACAGTAGGGTCACTGACAGAGACTGTGATAATCAACAGTGATGATCTTCGGCTGCCCTATATTCATCCTGGAGTTCCTCAGATAAGCAAATCCACTGATGGAGCCAGATAGGAACAGACAGATCTTCCTAGGGCCACCGACACATTGCTCTCAGCGCTACAGCCCCGCTATGGAAAATTGGATGACACACATTAGACTGGCTGCCAAGTGTGTCACATTCAGGATCGTGGTCCAGCCCCGGATTACTACGTAGCATGATCGCCGATCACTCAATCAGGATTGAGTGGTCAGGTGAGTCCAATGACAGAGTTGGAAGACAAATAAATTAAATGTAGTGTGTAATATAATGATACAATATACAGCATGCCTTATAAGATTAATAATTTAACAAGTTGCATGTGCTACTGCTACATTGTGAATAGTCATGATGATACATGAGTTTTGTTGTTTACACCATTAGAAATGGGTAAAGCAGGTGCCACACATGACTCTGCTAACACGCAAATAGCTATACTCTGCATTCTCAAAAGACCACTGAACAAAGATTGTTGGGTAAGGCCATTTCAGATGACCAAGCCTCAGTAACTAATTTAATTAATCTGATGGGTGATGATAACAGATATAGGAGCGACACTTCATCAAACTTAGTCTCTACAATTATAGTTTTTGTTCATCATCACTTCCAAACATCTCATGAAAATCTTGTGTCAAGGCTGATCTGCTGCTAAAGTGCACATGCATGATGCCTCATGACTGGGATGTCCCGATGAAGCTTTCTTTGTTTTCACTCCCATTCTTCAACATGAACATGTAGTGTCTGCTGATACCGGGTATCAGCACCAAACAGATTAGTGGCTCGGGATAGCAACTGCTCAGAATAAGGTAATAGGGTGGACAACATTACACAGACATGTATCTTGACATCGTCATGTACTGGTGGTGGATCATTCGAAACTCAAGACGATCGCTATCGCTCTGTGGTGAACTAAAGCATCACGACAGGACCTCACTCAGATTAGACATGAATCTGTCAATTAATACAGTCAATTAAAAAATGGCTTGTCACACCCGTCATCATCACACCAGCTGAGCACCACACAATAGGAAAATTGATTCCTGATTCTGATGGCTGTCAGCGGGGTCTGCTGACCCTGACTTTATTTATGCGCCGTAAACCACAGCCTACCAGGCGGGGCAGACATCTATCTATCAGAGAGGAGGCTAAAACAAGATAGCAGAACTGGTTTTAAACATGTAACAGAACAACACCACCTTTGAGCACACCTTGAAATATGTGTATGTGTGTAGCAGCACACAGTCATTTACAAACCTAACAGAGAAATCAGATTAAGGCAGGAAATATTACAAGGTCACTCCAAACCTCACTTTTACGTACCGTACTAATGAGTTATTAGTTCTCTTCCTTAAACCCATAAACCACGGCTCGTGTATGTAATTGAATCAGTTGCATAAGATGCTGCAGACTGAGGAGGTTTTCTATTTCGTTTAAGGAGCACATATTTTGTCTTCACTGGGGAAGCTAGCTTGTTTAAACTTTTTAAATTTTGATTTAATTCGTGCAATTTGATTATTTTGGATAAAATGAAGCATTGCAAATGTTTCATTTCATCACTTTATGATGATTTCACAGTTTCCCCTGCCTGAAATGTTTCCAGTGTAAAAACACTCATCTAACGACCATGTTGAATATTAACCATGTTTCTCCCCTTATAGTGATGAAAGGAACCAGGTTTACAGAAAGTTATTGCAAAACACTAACAATAACCAAATGTCTTGAGAGCATGTGTACACATTCATATCCGGGCTGCAGAATGTGTCCAAACTGGCTAGACTAGACTACCCCCGGCCCTGTGACATGTCACAACTGGCTTGAACCCAGTCACTAATAGCAGGGTAAAGGAGGAAGATAACTGCTTCTATTACAGTTGAACTAGGAGTGGTAGAGATATAAAGGCACTATTCACACATCGGTTTACACCCTGCCACAAACTTTGACTATCTATAGATGAATGGCTGTGTCCTGACACTTCCAAGCCAAATACAACACATTAACAGGCCGCAATGTCGTTACCGTTCACATGAAAACCATATTATACTCTAGGTATTCCCTTTTAAAAGAAGAAAATATCATAAAAACTCCACAGACAGCTTTGACCTTTAGAAACACATCTGCTCTGTTCAATTACTAATCACAGAAAGAGCAGTTTTGTTACTCCGTTTGCAGTGTTCAGACACAGTCCACTGTAGTCATTATTACTGACACATTTGTAACAGCCAGGCTTGAGCTACGTGCACAACAGGTGACTATACTACACATGCACAAGATAACAGTGTTATTATAACTAAGTGATGGATGTCTGGATGCACCTGTAGCAATAGTAGCTACTTAATAGACCTCTTATAACTGTACATTGCTGGATGCGTCAGTCCGACTCCTTTCTGAACTTATTCAAGCCCAACTCACATGCAATGTTCGAGGACTTTGTGGTTGCTCTAAATATATTTGTAAACAGAGAGGATGGGGTAGTTAAAATTCTAATACCCAGGTTAGATTCCTATATCAGTTTTGGTAAATGCTGCAATTCAAAAACAGCTTTTATTTAGACCTCCTTCTTCTTTTAGGGTTATTTGCATTTTCCGAATGCAATTTTCCATTTGTAAAGGAAAAGCTTAAGGAAATCCCCGCTGAGTCCCCCGTACCCAATGCAATCATTCCCTGACAAAGTATTTGAAATGTAGTTCAAACGGGTAATGTAAGTCTGGTCTGACGTCAGCGGTGCCAGTGAGTGGCAGCAGGGAATGTAGAGGCTATCAGTGGAGCTGTGTGATGAGGTGATGAGGCTGCGGAGGCTTGGCTCTGTAGGAGAGATGATAACCAACACTCTTGAGTCATTACAGCTTACACAGGGTTTTAAACATGAACCATCTGTCCCAGTGATTAACACCAAGCCCAACGGTCGGGGACACACATCTAAACATCTAGGCAATTCCTTGCGCAACCCGCGCTGAATAGATGCATGTAAACGTGAACATAAAAAAAAAAAACTCTGTTAAAAAGTCTGTTAAACAAGATTGCAAAGAGACATCCAAAGTGTGCAGGCTTGGCGAGCTCAGCGCACATGAACTTGCCTTCACACCACAGTTTATGTTACTAGTGTGACCCAAGTGTTGTTTGCTAAACAGAGATAGAAATTGTGGGAACGTTTCATCCGGATATTTTACACATTGTTCAAAACATACTCTAAAGTGCACTAAATTAATTCAAATCATCAGCCAGCTCCAGTGATAAGGCAAACAATAAGAATAATAAAAAAAAAGATTTGTTCTGTTCATAGGATCAAAGATCAAGAAGCAAAACAACACAAAACAAATCCCAGATTTTATACAATAATATCAATATTAACTTGTGTCTAGATGTTTTTCTGTAGCAAGTTGAAATGTGCATTATCTAAATGTGTTAAAGCACTTCCATAGGGAAGCAAGATTTTTGGGGAGTGTTCTTCTAACAGACGTCCTTGACTCCAGGCTCATTCAGACATGAACACACACAGCCTCTTATCAGTGTCTTGGAGATTATCATTTCCCAGATTTCCTGGCGCAACTTGAAAATAAATCCACACACACACGCACACTGCACTGTGCATAGCCAGACACGCGTGTGGGAAGAACTGCTCAAGGGTAAATATTTCTATTTCCAGGACCCACGCACAAGCCCGCAAGCGCTTAGCTGCAGCCCCGATCAGTGTGGTCACTGGGCGAGAGGTTAACTCAGCCCATTAAAGCTTTCCTGCAGGAGAGCCATAGTTAATGCCTGAGAGGGAGTGAAAGTAGGTATGGCCGTCATGCAGCTGGCCAAATCCACCACAACAACATAAGAACACAGAGCTACCGTGTTAACCTTGAGAAGAAATCCTCCTGATACAAGAGAAAGTGTTCAAATCTCAGTCTGGTATGTCCCTTCATTAAAAGACCTGCAAATCAGTTGCAAGTGACATCAGGGTCCAATTTTGTGTGTGTGCCTGCCTATAAACAAAATTTGTACAACATAGTAACAAAAACTGGATCAAAATGGTACATAAGATTTTTGCCAGCGGTAAGTTGTCTTGTCTGCAGGTTGGCTGAAATCCCGTTTACCAGCGTGTCTAACTCATTCTGTCATCTGAGGGCGGTCAGCTGTCCACTGTCTTCACTGACAGACAGCGCACAAACACCAACAACACACACACCACCGTCAGCAGAGCGGATACTGCGGACATCGAGCCGCTCGCTAATTCAAAACCTGTGCTGTGCAATCTCCTGCTAACAAGCCCTTAGCTATCATTAGCTCAACAACATGAACATTAAGGTGAGGTAACAAGCGCAGTAGGAGAGCAAACACACACACGGCCGCAATGATCCCCTCTTCAACAATCTCTTAATGAACACAGCTCTTCTCACCTTGGGTAAACAGCTCTTCTTTTATAATTGCTGTAAAGACTGTGGCCTCCCATATGTTAGAAAACAAGTGCAGCGTGTGTGAGCGTGTCTACACAGTCAGCACTAACGTTTGTTTACAATAGGTGTATGGAGAGGGGGGGGGCAAAGTGTCACACAGTGAAAATGGAAAGTTTTAGAATCAGCACCTGATGACACTTTGCACTAATGCATACTGGATGATCTAATCACAGGTGCACGGCGTCGGCTGTCACTAAAAAACAGAGGCGTGACTGTAAACAAGTATCAGACGTTCTGGGTTGGTGACTCCAGTCACGTAAACACTTTATAGAGAAAATCTGAATGAACGAGAGCAATCTTAGAAGTCTTTTTTTTTTAAAGTATATTTTTGGGGCTTTTTATTGCCTTAAATTGACAGCACAGTGGAGAGAGAGACAGGAAATGCGGAGGCAGAGAGGGGGGAATGACATGCAGGAAAGGGCCGCCCGATGCGGGACTCGAACCGGACTGTAGTGAGGACTGTAGTCTGTCTCAACATGGGGTACCAAGTGAGCTAAACACCGCCCCGATCTTATAGAAGTCTGATGTGTTAGATATTCTTCCACCACCATGAACAGGCAGAAAATGAGTTAATACCTTTTTAGAGACTGGTGCTCATTTCCATCTAAACCAGGGAGAATTTACACTTTTCTAGCAGTTTGAGATGACTCATCACCTTACTAAGAAACTTGATGTTTACTCCTCATTTGATTATATCACATTCATCAAAAACAAAAAACAGTGTATGGCTATTGGCTAAGGTGAGACACTAAAGCCAAGCGGTAGGGCCAAGGCACTATTTTGTTCCCCTATCTAGTATCTGTCCACTTTAGTATGAACCAATGTCTCCCTGGGGAGGGTGAAGTCAGCCACGTGCCTCCTCCTCTCACACATATTCAATCCCTAACCACCCACTCCCCTTCTAGTACACTGTTGCTTCAGGGCGAGTTCATGGAGGTTTACATTAGTCAGACATCTAGCACAACTCGCATGACCAGTAACACCCCAACAGCTGGGACAGAGCGCCAGGACAGGACATGCAGTTACTGGTAATTTAACTCTGGACTCTGTGACACCTGAGATGCCCCAAATTTACTTCCTACGTTTAATTTAGAAGCTGTAGTAGTTGTAAGTCAAATGTCACAAAACACTAATTACAACTGGTGACAAGACAAGTCTAACTCTGCTGCCAAATGTGAACTGTGCTCTCAGTGTCTGTATGACCGAGACTCATTATGGATAAACTAAGAGACACAGATCTGTATGGGGCTTAACTCTTGAAGGGTGTCAGCCTATTTGACAGTGCAACCACCTGTATTTACAGAGGGAAGGTTGGAGTTGGAGAGCTGTACTAGATGAGCGGCAGGCCTGATGTGACAGCATGCTGGCCTTAGTGTCCACCAAGCTTTGATTAAGACACCTTAATGAGATTTAGCCAGGGGTGAAAAGCACTGAGATAGCTTGTGCCCATGGATAAGCACATAACGCACTCATGTCTCCCTACACTGACCAACTCGGTGTATAGAAGTGTATTCATCAAGCTATGCTGGTATGCTGGTTACTCACAGGAGTAAACCACAGCCAGTATAGCAAAAAGTTCATGTCAATCTGTCTACACCTTAACATGGTTATACAATTCAATGAGCAACAAAACTACAAATCACAAGACCAACTGTTGAACCTCAGCTCACTGTGCAAATACCGTATGCTTTAAATTACACAAAATGTCAAACATTAGGAGACAGCAAGTCTAAGGTAAAACCAAGGCGAAGGAGCAAGAGAAAATAAATATTATTATTATTATTATTATTATTAGATGAGGGGTAGCAGCATTATTGTATAAGGTCTGGGTTTACAGTATGATAACAACTATGTTGTTGACAGAGGGGGCCCATGTGGGATTGCTGCAAGTGCATCTCCATCTGACCTCACCTTTCATCTTATGTCAATAGCAAAGATGACAGTGTGCAGCTGATGTCAAACACAAGCCTGTCATTTACTGACTGGAGGAGGTCAGCACAAAGCAACATTTCACAAAGAGCTGTCTCAAGCTTAAAAGGGAAACACCTGATTGTACTTCACACAGGAATCATAACTCCCTGTAAGTCATACAGGACAGGACAGTGCAGTGGCAGCTGAGGCCTCATTACCGAGGCTAAACCTGTACTTAAACTGCTGGAGCGGTGCCGAGATGTTGTTAGGTCACCTGCCGCTCAGGTGAGGTGGACACTGACTGCAGTCTGTTTTTCTTGTCAGCAGATGTCACGGCCACTAGTGTTAAAAGTCAGGCAACCCGGTGTAGTACGCTGAGAAAGTACATCACGTGAGAACTGTAGCAAAATTACAATGTCATCGCAAGTAACACTGCAAACAACTTATCATAAATGACCATAAAGCCGAGGCCAATATCTCTCTAACCACTGACCAGCTACAGTGGACTCAAGACAGGCTATTAATATTTCAAGACCGGCTTGTGTTAGGCCAGTTGTTTGTGTCTGACAAGGGAAGGGAGCTACTCTGACTGCGAGTCAGGCTACTGACTGCAAATTAATGAAAACATATCCACCGGACAGCTGTGTATAAACGTCTGAGGGCTTTCGTGGAGTGAAAGCTAAATGAGACGGAAATGCTAAGATACACCGTATCAGCTGCACGAATATTTGTCATTAATGCTTAATATGTTTGTTACGAGCGTTGACGCCTTTTAACTTAAACTAAAAAATAGTGGAATAATCAACAGCCCAAACTGTGTTGTCAATTATATCAAATAGATAACTGTTTTGCCTTTTACATTAGGTTGTAAGTTAGCCCCATTAGCCGTGCAAACAGGTAACGCCCAGCTCACCTGTGTTTGTTGTGATGTAGAAATTCGTTGTTGAGGGACGTTACTCATAATCTAAACGCATACTACCGACATTGCCTGTGTCGAGCTAATTTACAGCACGGTGTTGACAGTGCGGATATCCAAAGCTCATCGTATTAACTTAGCGTTAACTGTGTAATCCCGGGGCTGGCTGCCACTTATAGCAGACAGGGCTCTGGGAAAACGCCGCGGCTTTGTGCCGTCCTCTCCTCTCCCCTGTCAGGCTGTGTGTTTACCTGCGGGGCTAACGCTACGGCGCTAGCCGCTACGAGCTAACTAGCCAGGTCTGTCACTGGAAAACAAACTACTGTAATGACACACACGCCGATTCCACCGGCGCCAACTTACCTCTGCAAACATTGTCTAAAAGGCTGTGCGTGCGGTGGCTCTGACTAACCCCACCACATTGTAACATGCGAAGCGGAGGGTTATTTTTTTCAGTTAAAAACGGTCGTATTTCCAATCTCCGTACTCTCTTCGGAGCGTCGCCATGTTTGCCAGGTTACGTCTCGGGTGCCCCGTTTCTGGACGTCGCTGTCCGATTGGCTGGGAGGCGATGACGCAGAACACACCCGTGATGATTGGCATGCGCGCGGATGCAGTGATAATTTACTGCCCCTGATACGATCATTTCACCAATTTCTGACGTCCCTTACTCAAGTAAGCAAATTACGTGAAATTATAAACTATTTGTTTTACATAGTAGATGTAAAACAAATAGTTTTATAAGATTATATTTGGTCAACACAGTATGTCATCTACTGTGTTGACCAAATAGCCTATATTTGCTGTAAACAAAAGTTTAACATAATATTAATGTCTCTGCTGCAACTCAGCAGTTTCATGTCCTAACAGTGACATTTTAGATTTTTATTAAATAAATAAATAATAAAAAGCTGATGATAGGATGCTAAACATGCCATACCTACACCTTTTTATTCTTTTATTTAGATTTTGACCTAAAAGGATGGATCATTCCCGCGGACCCCCTGAACTCTAGGGGATGCAAGCCCCCGCCAACTTAGACCTACAGATAATTATGTCAAATAAACAGTGTGTGTAGCCCATAAACAGTGAATAATAGTGAAATTATGCCTAATTGGTTTGCTTTGTCCGTCAGCACCTTTTTATATACAGTCTGTAGTCGACATGTAAGAGAGTCTGACTATTACTAGTGTTTTTTGTGCAGTGGAGTATTTTTGAAGTTGTGGCAATGCTTTTTTTTAATAATCTGAATACAACTTCAATTACTGAACATCACTTGAATACATGTTTTGATAATAATGTGTCTTCTTGAAGGACAGAGCACAAGAGACCAAAGTGCAGCTACTCTGTGGCTGACCAGTGGCTATCTGCAAACTGGTGGTGATAATGCATAATGCATTGCCTCAGTGGCACCTTCATTATCTTACACTACCTGGCAAAGGGAGAGAGAGAGGGAAAGGTGAGGTGGAGGGGGCTATTAATTTTTCTGTCAGTCTGTCACTCTCTCTTTCTGTCACACACCCCATACACACAAGCAAGTTATGTATGGTAGACTTTATACCCACACTTAAAGTTACTGTATAATCCTGATGTGAGCAGTACACGTGGCAAGCAAAATGGTATTTTTGCAGACATATATATGGGAAATAGCTCATTGGTCAATCTGTTTTGTGTTCATCTTTAAATCATTTGCTTTCTTTTGAAAAAGTCCAAAGGACTGATAGCAGTCGACTAGGTAGCTTCTAACCTGCAGTGTTGGATCTGTATCACTAGAGGTCACTGTCAATCCATCAGAAACTCCAGTTGGGGTAGGTGGATAAGTTAAGACCTATTAGAGGTATGGTATCTCTCACATAAATCACTAAGTTGTGCATGCCATACATAGTTTCACCACCCACACACAGAGCCACACAGAACTGTACAAAGAAAATATACACTGTAAAGAATAGCAGGAAAATGTATCTGATCAAAAGGTGATGCAGCAGCAACACGATGACAGTAATAAGATGTTTAATATGAATTTTGGATATTAAAAAAAAATGTGCTGTGCACATTTGTTGAGTTGCTATAATTGAGCAAGGGGCTTAACATAACCATAAGCCATTGTCATTTAAAGGAGTCATTGGCTTATTTCCACTTCTTTTCAGTACACTCGCCTGCTCTGTTTAACATAATGAGTGACCTTAGACATGTCTTTCGGCCTGGAGGAGGACCGGTGTGTCGTAGTTCAGAGGTCAGGAAGTGGTATGTGACAGCAACGGTAATTTAATGATGACAGAAATGCGTGTAATAGGTAGGCTATATATTTTTGTTTTTGGACGTAATTCTCACATCTCCAAAAAACATATTTTTTAGACTACAAGAAAATCAGCCTCACTCTTTCCCTGATGCACTGCAGATTTGACATTCAAGTTCTTACCAAACTATGGAGCATGAGATACTTAAGCTGAAGGTAAAGTTCTACTATAACATGTGTATTTTTAAATAAGCAAACATGAATAGCTAAGTGGTTCCCAATCTGTGGGCCACAGCCCCCTGGTGGGCCAGGAAGAAATCGTTAACAAAAAACAGTGTAAATTTGTTAAAAAATCTAATTAATAAAAAACAAAATTAATAATGCTTTAAATTAAACAGGGTGCAGAGTGGCGCAGAAGGTTAAGCGGGTGCCCCATGTGTAGAGGCTAGGCCTACAGTCCTCGCTGCAGGCGGCCCCAGTTCGAATCCCGAATCAGGCCAAGTACAGGCGACCCTTTCCTGCATGTCGTTCCCCCTCTCTCTGCTGCCCCATTTCCTGTCTCTCTCAACTGTACTATCTAATAAAGCCATGAAAAGCCAAAAAATATATAGCCTACCGGTACTTAAAAAAAGTAATAATAATAATAATCTTTAAAAACATAAAAAAATGTTGCATTGTGTTTTTTTTTTCTTCCAATATTCAAATCCATCACTCTGATAAGCCACTGTGGAGACTGGAGCTTATGTTTCCGTTGTTTTCAG
Source organism: Trachurus trachurus (assembly GCF_905171665.1). NCBI lineage: Eukaryota > Metazoa > Chordata > Actinopteri > Carangiformes > Carangidae > Trachurus > Trachurus trachurus. Next base: position 23,729,735 of record NC_139904.1, on the reverse strand, counting down.
TTTAGTCCTGAATACTCAGGAATTATCACTAAAATAAAAAAAAAGTGCTCCTGGAATGATTTGCAGTCTGAGCTGTTATGAGGTCAGATGTGAGCCGTGCCAACATTTTTGAAATGTTTAAGTGGGCCAATAATTAGAAAGGGATGGGTCATAGAGAAAAAAAGGATTGTTTTGCTAAAGAATTCAATTTCATCAAATGGTGTGTCAAAAGACAGACATGTCAGTTGTTTATGTATGGACAGTGGTAAAAGGGTTTATGGTGCTGGAGTAGTTTGGGAGTTGTAGTTGACCTCAGCCACTGTTTTCTGTCAGAGAGGAAACTCTAAACTTTTTACAACCACTTTGGCTGAGCGTTTGATATTCAAGAGATTTTAGGCAGACTATCACCTTTAGTCATAAAGATAATAAAATCAAACCAGCGTTGCATTTTTTTTTTATATATATATACCTGGCAACAGTAGCTCAGGGATGATGTTTGTGTGTCCTCAGTTGTATGTTTATGCGCGTGTTGCTACTTTGTGGCACCGCTGTGGCAGGGTGACGGAGGGTAGATTAGGGTTGACACTGGCTAAATGTTTGCAGATGAGGCCTCCAAATATCTAATCACCACGGTAACAAGGGTCACTAGGGTGGGCCAGTGGGCCAACTAGCCCAAGGCACTGTGGGTACCGACAGGGCAACATGTTTACTTCTAAATCAACCATTTCTGTGTGTGTGTGTGTCACACAAACACATCTCAGTTGTCCCCTCGCCAAATGCCCGAGGGGAAAGTGTGTTTGGCGGCCGTTCTTCCAAACTCCACTTAACACAACCCCCCCCCCCCCCCCCCCCTGACCTCGGCCTAATCCACACGGCCCTGGCAAGAGGAGAGTGGACACTTCCTGGCGCACAGCGACCGTATCATTCAAGTGCTGTGTGCCCATTCCTCGGGTCCAGTTCCAACAGTAATCACTGTCACACAATAAAAGTCATACAGAATATTTTGGATGGTTTTCTGCCCTAGTGGATAACATATGTGTCAACAAATGTCATAGCAAAAAGACAGAATAACAAGTCACAGGGCCTAAGCTAACACATCGAGGTTCCAAGAATGGTGCATTGTAACATTGTGTAATAAAGTGAGAGAAATGAATAGGCTAATATAAAAAGCCAAGCAGTGACAATGGAGACAGGAGAGGATTGAACTTTTAAGTTAATCAAAAAACTGCTTGTTAGGTGGGTTATATTCACTGAATGTCAAATTCTACTGCTCTGAAAGAGGCCTGGCTTTTGTCATTCTGATACGAAAGTTTTCAAAGCAACGCAAGATAAGTGAACTGCATTTGTGTAGCACTTTTCAACTGTGCTGTAATGACCAGGAGAAACCACAGTCATGAGTTGAAACTAACAGGGTCATGTCTGCAGGGGACTTAAAAATACTGCTGAGATACATTAACCTATATTTGACCCATGACTATTTAGTTCCTCAGACTCTTTTCAGTGACTTTTTTTTATATGTTCTTCCAGCCTATTAGTTTTTTATACTGTAAACGTCTGCTCTTCCTGACTGAAACTTAAATATTCAATTTGAAAGCTCAGCAGTTTGCTGGAAGTGGTTGATTTTGGCTGTTTATCAAATAATATTTACACAAATGAAGTCTACAAACTTCAGGTAGGCAGGTAATTCACTTTCCATCCTCTGTTAAAGTCCATGTTAAGACTAAAAAGGGTTAAAGAGTAAAAGTAGAGAGAACAGGATGTGGTTAATAATGTGCTTTAATATGAGATTTTGGGATTTGTCCTGCTTCAGTAAATGGGTAAGAAGAAAAAGCAAATTAACTTTGGTAGACTTCTTGTCTTAACCCCCCACCGATTGATACATCATGTAGGATTATTATGCATACTTTGAAAAACTGAGATATGTACATTTACACAAGGGTGAGGTCACTTAAAAGTAGTTTTACACTGTTAATCACCCAGATTGTAGGTTAAACTGGGTGGTTTTATTGTTTGTTCTTTCTTCTCTTCGTAAAACCAGCACAAAATTGTTCTTTTTCTTCTCCCCCTCAGCCTGTTCACAGTTGGGTTTACACAGTAAAATAATACAGCCGCACAAAGATAAGGAAGATCTATGTTTCACTTTTCAAAAGAGTTCAAATAAACCTGCTTTTCATCCATTTAGGAAATTCCACAAAAGCGTGGTGGGGATACTGTGGGCAGGAATACCACAAGTCTTCAGGGAACACCGCAGGAGAATATTTCCCAGAATTCTGGGGCCTGTGCAACCGCAGCAGCAGCTCGCTCCGAGTCTGAATGCAGCTCACTTTGAGATAACGCAGGTAGCAGAGCTTTTTGTCTCCCTCACTGCTCCTCTCTGGAGGACCTGAAATGAAAACAATAAATGCAGAGAGAGAGACAGGGAGGGAGTCCGGAGGAGGAGAAGGAGGAGGAAAATATAGCATGGGTGAAAAAAGGTGCATTTTTCAAACAGTGAATAATTTGTCTACCCTGACATTCAGGACCACTTCCTGTGGCTCAGGTTTCAGTGTGTGTGAGTGTAAATGTGCTATTGGAGGGGGAGGGTCCACTTCCTTCTCCAACTCCTGATTTTTAGGGGCCTTAGATTTTGAGCAAACTTGGAAAGAAGATGCAATGAAAGGACACAAATGTTGAGATTTGTAAGAGAGTGTGAATATTTGGGAGATATAAATCTACTTTTGTATACAGCCATTTAAACACTAGATGGTGTGTTTACAGTAAAGTATATCTATTTGTATTCACTTCAGGGAATTGAAACTTGTATTACTGAAATGCACCAGCTTTCACACGTTCATGCTGTTTCATTCAGACCAAGGGTTTTGTACATTCGTGCATACTGGTGCTGTTCATGTGTGTGGCCTGGGGAAGTGGTGAATGGTCAGTTCAAAGCTGAACAACCTCGCTCAGACATTATGTTCCCCCTCTTATTTAAATTCATGTTACGACCACTATTTAATAGCAGGGTTGCTCCACCCCTGGTGCCTTTGCTAATAGGCCATGTTTGTTTTAAAGCTGCTGTGGAGCGCCACCATTTACCACAGGTCGTGTTATCGTGTGAGGCGCCGTACCTGTCTTTTGGCTCCATGATTTGTTTCAGCTTTTGCTGAAAATGCTTTGCCTTTATTGATTTTCTTTTACTTCTCTCTGTCTCTGTCTCTCTCTCTCTGTCTCTCTGTCTCTCTCTCTCTCTCTCTCTCTGTGTGTGTGTCCAGCTTGGGGCTTGGCACTGTCTGTTGTGAGGTTTCTGTGGCTGCAGGTAGCGGACCTGTTCACTTAAACACTGCACCTCTAATGTAGTCCAGATGATCCACCTATTTATAACTCTCTCACATGCATGTGCTCACACACACACACACACACACACACACACACACACACACACACACACACACACACACACACACACACACACACACACACACACACACACACACACACACACACACACACACTCTACTCTGCCCTGCTGTAATCCTGGTGCCTGGCTTTTTACTGTGCTATTATTTCCTAAACTATACAAGCTTGCTCCTCCTCTCTCTCTCTCTCCATTCAATTCAATTCAAGTCAAATTCGCTTTATTGGCATAAATGTTGCGAGACCTTTGTTGCCAAAGCATCAAGAATCAATTAAACAAAATAAATACAACTCACAGAATCAAATATATACAAATAAAATTAAAATTAAAAAAGTATATACTGTACCCTATGCATGTGTGTGTGCTGATGAAGTGTTGTCTCTCTCTTATACACAGATTGGGTGTCATTAGGTAAGTTATATAATGAAAAATATATACACGTAGTTCATATTAGTAAAAGATGATGATAATGATAATATAATAATACATTGAATAAAGAAATGAAAAACAACAACAACAATATCATATCAATAATGGTTGTGATCAGCATCTGTGTTAGTACCAGAGTGTTACATATTGTGCAGCTAACTTTACAAATTGTGGATCTTCTCCCAGACAGACTTTTAACAGTTCATCACATGTTTGTCCCTGATACGATGGATCTGCTGCAGTGATCTGCTGTAGGAAACCCTCTCTCTCAGTTTGGTACAGGGGGCAGGAGAGGAGGAAATGGGCCTCGGGTTCTATTTCTCCTGAAGAACAGTGTTTACAGACTCTTAATTCTCTGGGCTTCCCTTCTTTCTTATACCACTCTCTCTCTCTCTTCCTCTCTCACCGTCTCTGTCCTTAATGCATCCTTCCTTGTATTTATATGTGCTTTTGGTCTCCACAAGACCTCTCACCTCTTTTTTCTAAGTAGATGGTGTTATTTTACACTTTTCCTCCTGTGCCATGACTCCAGTGTGTGTGTGTGTGTGTGTGTGTGTGTGTGTGTGTTTACGTTTGTGAGTTTGAAAGTTGGCACTAGGACTTAACAGGCAGCCAGGGGAAGAGAATTATGGGGCATTTAGGCCTGTTTTACAGGACCTGGAAAAAAAACATGCAATGGTTCGTATGACACCAAATGGCAGGCTTATAAAATCACACAACCAACACCTTCTGAGAGAGAGAAGAAAGAGAGACGCAGGGTGAAAAACAGTCAGGAAAGGAAATATAATGTTCTAATATTTAACTCATTGCAAAGTAAAACACACACACACAGCATAACTGGGTAGAAAAATGCAGGCCAGCAATATTCACCGCATCAGCAAGACTTTGTTTTCTCATACTCCCAGCATCTTACTCTTTGTTTCACAACGGTTTTCTTCCTTTCTTAAAGTACACTCACACTCTCCAGTGCTGTACGCACGCTGGCGAGCGCCACCGAGCAATTAGTGAGGCACGACGAGCATTTTTCTGTATGTGCACGCCGAGGTAAACAAAAAGAGGGCGAAACGGAGGGAGTTTGAGTCAGAGGAGGAAATGAAAGAGGGGAAGATATTAAACAGAGCGAGGGAGATTATACGACAGATAAAAGGAGAGAATATGATGAAGAGGAGGAGAGGGAGAAAAAGATTTTGGGATGGGATAGAGGGCGAGGGGGCGAGGCGGAGAGACAGAAACAGACCACCTCAAAGTAATGAGGGAAGGACTGAGGAGGGAGAAATAAAGAAAGGAGGGAAAGAAACAGAGACCACCCCACAGTGAAGACCAGAGGGAAGGCTGCAGATTTCAACGTCTATTTCTCTCCCAGCACAGCTCCCCTTAGACCAACTCTGAGGCTGGAGTCGCTCTTACTGCCAAGTCATCCCTCACTTTGTGTGTGTGCTTGTGCATACTGGCCAATGACAGAGGCCCTATGAATGCCAGTAAACTATGGCTGTGCTCTGGTTATTGCTTTCAACTAAGAAAAGCTCAAAAACTTTATATAATACAGGATGATGCAACACTGTGCGTGTGTGTGCGCGCGCGCGTGTGTGTGCGTCAGTTACTATGACCAGAGTTGAGACAGTCCTCTCTCCTGTTAACACAACAAGGAAACATACACTTCCCCATTGAAAGCCACACTCCCATCATTGTGAATGCTCCTGTGTTGAGTGAAACAATGCCTTCTCTCTGTGGAAATAACACTATGTGTTCTGTGTGACCCAGGGCTTTTCCACACTGATAGTCCATAGATGTGTGCTCGATAAGAGACCAGTGTGGTTTTATAAGGTAAACATGCAGAAAACCCCTTTAACGCTCATCAATAGACCCCCTAAAGTTCCTCATTTTCAGCGAGAATTAGACATTCAAACAGCTTAAATTTAATAAAGGAACTTTGTATAGGGTGCAGTAAATTAAGTTAGGAAAAAGAGCCTATGTGTTTGAATGAACTGTGCCGGTCTTTGATAAGGGGCCTATGTTTATATTCGTAAAGCAGGGCCACTGTGATATTGTCTGGTATGTGGAGAGTTATAAGAGGCTTGCGCTTAACTCAATCTGCAAGATAAACAGCCCTGGGCAGAAGCGCCGAGAGGATTGGTATAAGTTTGTTGTTCCCTCCTTTCCTGCCTCCTCATCTCCAGCTCTCGTCTTCCTTCTCTCACTTCTCTCTCAGTTTGTTCAGTTTCAAACTCTGGCATGTTCTTCCTGCGTATCATTGTTGTCCTCCATAATCCTTACAGTGATGTCTGCACTCCTCTGCCCATGATATCTGAGAGGTGTTAGTGAATGGAGCTGTCACTTTCTGTGGAGGGGAACGTGGTGGTTCTCGGTCCAGCTGGGGGTCGCTGCAGTCAGTGGGACAGGGTCAGTTTGGGAGGTCAGAGGTCAAGAATGATGGGTGCAGTTGGCACCGACCTCAGGGAATGTGTATGTGTGTTTGTGTGTGTCATCATTATGTTACCAGCCTGCAGTTCTCTTTCACTGTGTCCCTGCTTAGTTTTTAGAGACATGACTTTATAAAGCATTACTCATGTTTTTTTTAGGTTTAGATTTATTTATTTAGCACACATTTATATTCAATGGTGTAAGGAGGGAATGAAGCCGATTGGCTTGTACATAAGTTCCAGCCCTGTCACTAATTACAACAAAACAAATTTCTATGGCTAACAAATAAATACATAGAGAAAAAAAGGAGATAAAGTGCATACATAATCAACGTTATATGAGCAAAATGAGCAAACATGAGCAGATAATAGAGACTATGGAAATAAGGTACAAACAATTCATAGATTGAAATCATAAAAAAAGACAGAGTAAGGATGTGGGATATGGAGAGAGCGGGAAATTCAAGAAAAGTTAAGATGTATTTTTAGCTGCTTTTTAAAGAGTGAATAGGAAGATATGGACCTTAGCGAAGGAGGTAGTCCATTCCAAAACATAGGACCTCTATAAAACATATTAAACTGATGGTGTGATGTGCGGGTAAAGGGTAAATATAGAGTGAGATTATTACTGTAATAAGTATTACTTCAGAAAAGGGAGATCAAACAGGTGTTTCTTTGTGGTACAGATTGAAATACTGTACATGTATCATTGTGCAACATTATTGTGCATTATTTATTTATAATTTTTAAAACTGCACTTAAGCCTTTTTATGCTGCTTTTTGATTTGATGTGCTGCTACAAACTAAATTTTGTTGTGTTTTTATACGCAATGACAATAAATCTATCCATCTATTTAGATGTGTCATTTTAATTCAATGATCTGGTCAGGGAGCTGGTCAAAATTGATGCAGCAGAGGCCAAGATATCCTGAGGCCAAGATATCTGATATCTGATTGTCTCAGATATGGGCTGGATGCTACAGTTTCCATAATGTCACTCAACTTAGCTCAACTCTGGTCTTTCACTAGACCCTGTTGTCTCTCAAAAGTTCAATTCTTTCATCTTGAGGAAAGTGACTCATGCCTAAACTTCCTGTAATGCCACATGAGATGTTATACTCACTGGCTTCCAAAAGCCAAATTACTTCTCTCAGTTACACCTGTAAAGTTTTTAAAGACATTCAAGATGATGTGAGATCATTTAGATAGGTGAAAGCATAAACACTCGTGTTCTCTGATAAATCCAAGTGAATTGCCCCAGGCCAATAAGAAACCAATCAAATAAATCAATCATCATTTGGTCTGTAAAGTTTATTCCACCAGTGATGGGGTTGGATTTCAGTTCAGTTCAGGGACTGTTCTCAGGTGTGGTGGTCTTGATTTAATATGCAAGGTTTCCAAAGCAGCCAACCACAAATAACAGTGCACAAACAGAAACCCAGGTAAATACAATCATGATGAATACACACATACGCGCTTGCACATACACACAGTCGCTAACTGCTTCAGGTTGAGATGAAACACAGATAATTGGCACTAATGAAAACCAGACCTGTAAATCTAGTCTCTTTTGCTCCCTCTCCCCTCTCTTTGTGTGTGTGTGTGTGTGTGTGTGTGTGTGTGTGTGTGTGTGTGTGTGTGTGTGTGTGTGTGTGTGTGTGTGTGTGTGTGTGTGTGTGTGTGTGTGTGTGTGTGTGTGTGTGTGTGTGTGTCAGTCTTACTTCCTCTCCCCCCACCTTGTCTTTTTGTGGTGTTGGCGGTTAATATAAACCAGGGCCTGTTACCCTGTAATGAGGACCTTCAGACAGAGATGGAAGTGAAGGAGACACAAAGCTGAAAGAAACAAATAAATAAAGATACAGGTAGACATTTGCTCAAGTGTTTTTTTATTTTTTTATTTAACCTTTATTCAACCAGGAATAATCCCATTGAGATCCAGAATCTCTTTAAACAACCAGCCAAACTACAACCCAGGCCTATACTGTGGGGAATGAGATTTTGAATTGAGATATTTTCTTCTACTTAGTTTTAAACGTCCTGGCATTATTAACCCTCCTGTTGTCCTCCTGGGTCAAGGAAGGAAGGACAAAAGGAAGGCAGGAAGGCAGGAAGGATGAAGGGAAATAGAGAAGGAAGGAAGGACAAAGGGAAAGATGGGAGGAAAGAAGGAAGGGAAAAGGGAAAGAAAGGAACAGATTGGGTCAAAAAGGAATGAAGAAGTAAGGACGAGGGGAAGGAATGGAAAATGATTGTGGAAAGAGGGAAGGGAAAAAGAAAGGAAAGAAAGATGGAGGTAGGGAACAGATTCATTCAAGGAAGGAAGAAGAAGGAAGGAAAGAAGGAGGGAGGAAACAGATCAGGTCAATTGGATCAAAAGAGGAAGGAAGAAGAAATAAGGATGAAGGGAAGGAAGAAAGGAATGAAGGGGGAAAGGATTGTGGAAAGATGGAAGGGAGAAAGGAAGGGAAGAAGTAGATTATTATAGATATATATTATAGATTGGGTTAAAACACAGGAACAGGACTGCACCACTGAAGTTTAGATTTGCTGAAGGACTCAACAAGTCCAAAGTAGGCAGATAGAAACAGTGATTAATGAGCAGGAGAGAGAGTTTGAGTGTGAGCGTCAGTCATCAAAGAGTCTATAAATCATAGCACACTTAATCCAGAGAGCCAGATGCCTTCACACTGATAACAAGCGGCCATCCCGTTGCCTTCAAACATCAAAGCGGGCTAGAAGCTAAGTTGCAGGAGCCCTCTTCCCCGTCTTTCTCTCTCTCTCTTTGGAATGTTTCCCTGTTTGGTAGGCGTGAGAAATCTGTGTGTGTGTGTGTGTGTGTACAACCTATATATTTGTGTGTGTGTGTGTGTGTGTGTGTTTCAGAGCCTCAGAGGTGACATTCCTCCGTGTCAGAACAACAGCCTCAAGTTTAAGATAACATGGCCACGGTGATCTAAGGGTGGGAATCGATTCCCCCCGGTGGCTGGTGAGGGGCCTCGGGGTCAGAGCTGATGGCTTTACCTTCCGCACGCAACCTGTGATGCAAAAACACAGCAATGCTCCTGTAATCATCCCTCAACAAGCCTATATATGAGAGAGAAAGAGAGAGAGAGAGAGAGAGAGAGAGAGCACTGGGGAACATTACAGTGAGCTTGTGTTGAATTCAGTATCATTCATCTCTGATCACTCAACTGATATCACAATAGCGGAAGAGTAAAAGTCTATTGCTCCAGGGTTATTGTTTTTATGACACACAAGTTAAGAAAAGGGAACTATTGCAGTTAAACAAATAAAAGCTATGTGGGTCACACACAATAGCCTACATTTTAACAGAGATATTTATTTGATATTTGCACTTAATAATTGATTGAGATATTTCTGCAGATTGATCCATGGGCCTCTAAAAAAAAACAGAGAAGTGGTATTTTAGCTGCCTATAACGCCCCTTTATTTGTTTTTTTTCCCATCAATACTTCATTGTGTTTTAGTGAGTGAGTTTTTGTGTGTCCTGAGAGATTCAAACAGTCTTTGATAACAGTTGTGCTATAGCTTTAGTAAAATCCTACAGTGGAGCCAGTATTTGGGTTAAAACATAATTTATACTTTTTAAGTTTACATTTTTTTCTCATGATATTGCAGTTCTAGGTTGTGTTTTTCCACTCTGATGTTTAAAAGTAGATAACTGTTTCTTTTTAGGTATAACCCTGTGATCTAACCGGCATTATTTCCTGTATCCACCACATTTTTGTTATCTGTCTTGGGGTGGCTGCTGTAGCACCTGCAGGAGACTCCCATGCTGACCTGTGGCTCGAAGGACATCTGGGAATATCATGCATGCCTCCCACAATTCCACATTCACCCTGTTCAAACAGACCACCGACTAATTATGGCTTTCCCAGATCCCTGAGCTCTAGAAATCACTTCAGAATAAGCCACGGGTATGAGATGTTTTCTTTTGTCCCCCTCCACTGTGGTTTAGTTGACTGGGGATTCAGCAACAACATATGAAAATAAACTCTGTGCATAGACTTAAAGCAGTGAGACTATATGGGAAGAGAGTGTTTCAGAAAAATATCAGGTATTAAAAACAAATCTGCCCTCATGCCCTCCATCTCTTGTTTTAGAGCTGAAATCAGGGTCCAATCATCCAAATAACTGAGAGGAATGAAAGATACTTTCTTATTTTTTATTCAAGATATTGCCAAATATTTACAACATTCAAAATGCACAGACTCCAGATCCATTCAGCATTCTGTGATATCCCAAAAATAAATAATGTTTATTTGAGAGGGGAAAAGGAATTTTGAACCTGTGTATAAAAATAAATACAAAATATGTCATTTGCTGTGAAACAGTGTCACAGGGAATGTGGAATGAACTGTCATTTTTTTTCACTCATATGTAAAAACAGAGCAGTTCTTCATTTTCCTTTTTTTGTTTTTACAACATTCAACGTCGCAGTGGTCTCTCTTTCTTCATATCCGTCCTGTCTGTCCTAAGTGCTCCCTCACAAACATGACAGCCCATGCAAAGGGAAGAGGGAAATCTGAAAGAACCGCTCTCCTCTCAGGCCTGAAGCAGCGGCTGTGCCTGGGCCTCAGCTGCATTTGGCCTTGTCTCAGTCTATCTCTGAAGGGTTGGCCCTGATCCACTGGTTCCTCAGTCTGGATAACCTGTGAAAACAATTATTCATTTGGTTAAGAAACATCCAAGAGATAGAACTAAATCCACAGTTAAACCATCTCTTAAAGCATGTGTAGGTACAAGGATGTAACCTGCTTGTGACCTGTGGGGGGAAAGCAATGTAAACATAGGCTATATTTATATTTTCAGAATAAAAACAGTCCATTGCCACTTCAAAACCCTAATCTTACACACAAATTGTGAATAACTGCATACTTTGATGTGTGAATTTCCCTTTTTTTTAGGCTGTTTAACAAATTATGTGCGTAATTTGCGTTCAGGTTGGCTACCCTGCAGGGACTTTCCCCCGTTTTATGACGAAAAATAAAGCAAGATTAATGAATGTAGGGGAGTTTTGAGGGAATGTCATGTTGCAGCCTCAACAGGCTATACATATTGTAACACTGGAGTTGGTTTGTTTTGATTTGATCATGTGGATGCGATGCGTAAAAGGCGCATAGGACCATCTTGGCACAGTCAGGATGAAAAGTGAAAGGAGCTCTGCCTACCGTGCTGTCCCAAGTGTCCATGCTAGTGGGACGTAGTAGACAGGGACCACGCGCCCCCCATCCTCCAGACCGAGAACGCGTAGCTTAGGCGCTCGTGCGCCACGTAGCTGCAGCTGGATCCTCGCGCGTCCAGCTCGTCGCTCTGAAGAACTTGGCACAGGAAGTCGATGTACCGGGACGCCAGTTTCAGCGTCTGGATCTTGCTGAGTTTGTCTGACGGGAGGGTGGGAATGATCTTACGTAACGACGTGAATGCCTCGTTGAGAGACTGTGTCCGTTGCCTCTCGCGGATGTTGGCCATCACGCGCTGTGTGTGTAGGTCATCGAATGAGCGCTCGGGGCTGCTGCTGGCCTCGCTGCCGCCACTCCCGGCGCTGCCGCCTCCACCGTCGCAGCTCTTCCTGCGTTTCTTTTTCACGGGGCTCGGACTCTCAACGTCTCCCTCCTCCTCCGCGTCAGTGTCCCTTCGTGCCGCGCGCCGTTTCCTAGATCCTCTCCGCGGCAGCTGACGGTCGGTCTCCTCCTCACTGTTCCCTGCACTGTCCATCGGGGAGGAGTCCTCTTCTCGCATCGTCTTTTACAAAACTTTTTTTTCTGTGGTCTGAAGGACCGTTATAACCCCTGACCCGAATCCCGTGAACCGGTTACAACATCAACAAACAGGACAGGTAATGAGGAGTATGGCCTGCAGTGGGGTGTGGGCTGGTATTACGGTAAATCTCGTGCGCCACGGAGAGGGAGAGGTGGCTGCCAGACTAGGACGACCGGGGCTCTTATAGGAGCGGGCAGGAGGATTTTGGGGAGCGCTCTGATTGGGTGAGGAGGGGTGTAACATAATACTGCAGGAGAAGGAGAGGACAAGCTATGATATTAGGAATAGAGTTTAAGACATGCAGACTCCTTTTTACACAACATTTTGAAAGGGGGTGTTGAACTGGGGCGGTGTCATTGAATCATAGGTGTAGATTTGTGTAAGGACTCAACAGCCCCACTTATAGAGATGAATCCCCCCATTACAATTGATTTCTGCCCATGTGCATAATGCTGCTTTTTGTAACATTCAAACTGTAAAAAAAATTACTGCAAAAACAGATTTTTTAAATGTATTTTGAAAGTTTATAGATGAACTTGATAGATATATTGCATGTTCACACTCATTTTGCTATTTTTGTGTCATTGCCAGGTTCTTTCTGTCCCTCAGTCTGATGGTTGCTTCCTATTCCAGACCTGTTGTCTGTGGAGGAGGCCGCTCCAGGTCTGGATGTGCTGGATCAGGGAGCAGTGGTGGCGGTGAAAAATATCAGACCTACTGAAACACAGGAGGTTGTCACAGCAGGAGGTCTCGGCTCGTATAAGCACAGCGAGGTGTTTATTTTCCCGTCAGCGGCCCCGCGTTGAGGTATGCGCTTCAATAGGTCTGACTCCCGCAGGGAACTCCGACACTGCGGCTCAGGTTTAAAAGGCGAGCCGTCCCAGGGAGCTCTCAGGGCGGATCCGTGCTCACAGCGGGTCGCTAAAGGCGGTGTATGACTGGAGCGCACAAGGCAAACATTGGAGGTGATGAAGATGGACTAGAGGGGGGGGCGAACAGAGAGAAAGAGCCGCTCAGAGCACAGGGCCTAAAAACGCACACATGACCACCCAGCTCAGGGGCCTGTAGCGATATAGCCCAGACCCAATATCAAAACGCATCAGAAACACCTCTATATGTGGATGAAACTAGATGTGGCAAATTATAAGGATGTGCGGTTTCAACCACACACCGGGCGGCATTACATCTGATGAAGGGAGAAACATGGGGCCACAGCAGGCCCGACCTGGTCCCCCGTGACCCAGCTCAAGTAGCTCACCTCTGTGGATCTGAATCCCCCCTGTCTAAATGTCTCTGCCTTTGGGGATCTGTTCCTCACTTATCAATCTCCCGGGACAATTTACACCTCAGTGCCAAAGATAATTCGCAGGAAGCCGTGGATTTGCTTTTCAAATCCGCTTCATTTTAAGGTTTTCAAGTGCCAGTAAATAAATCCTCCGTGTTTGCTCTCGAGCTCTGTTTGTGGACAGCCACAGGGGGGGGGGGGGCAGGGTCTCACCTGTTCGTCGTCGGTGACGGACCGAAGCGAGTGGCTGCGTCGCTCTCCAAGGTGCTTAAAATCACACCTGAGCTTTCACCTCTGCAAAGCGCACCTGTCAAAATGTTGCGATGGTCTATAAAGTTGGTCGCGATCAGTCCTTGGAATCAAATTTAGTCAATTTGATCCTGAATAAAATTGTATCCTCCTTTGTTAATCGTTGTGTCAGAACAAATAGCTACTTCATAGGCTGCAACTTTATTTTAAGTAACAATAAGTCACATACAGTATATTCAATGAAATATTTGGGGAAAGCGTTCTCGGTTTCTTTGTTTATGTCTGTCTAATAATTTAATTAATACTAACATCGTTATAGGCTATAGTTCAGAAAATAATCTTTGGAAATTTGGAATAAAAACCTGTAGTCTATAGTCTCGGATATATTTATTTATTTATTATTGTGCTGTGGTTCTAAGTTTGATAATCAGGTCTAATCAGTTCTCAGAGAAAGTTCACACTGCTCTGGTCTGTCAGGTGTTCTCCAGCAGGTCCGTCATGAAGGAGATATAGACGATGGCCAGGCGCAGCGTCTCGATACGGGACAGCCTCTTCTCATATGCGAATGTGGGAACTTTCCTCCTCAGTTCATCAAACGCCTCATTCAGGCTAAACATCCTCTTTCTTTCCCGCACGTTGGCCGCCTGTCGCTGGACCACGGTGATGATCCTCCTCCGTCTGGACTTGGCGTGGTGACCGTGGGTCCCCCGGGTGTAGTATCTCGGTGGGTCCATCCCCAGATCCTCGGACGCGCTCTCGTCGTTTTCCAGGTCCCTGCTCCAGGATGAGTCGCTCAGGCGCGCCTCGTCGTCGGGACTGGGTAGGGCATCCTCCACCTGCTGTTTCGGCCCCAGAGTGTACTTTGGCGGAAACTCTATCAGATTCATGTCATTGACAAAATTTATTAAGGCGGAGTCCAGTAAGCGCCCTTGCAGCTCCATATTCGGTCCCCAACTGCAGTCTCATAGAGAATAGCCTTTGCCACTTTTATGGGTCTGCTGTTCAGTCGAGCGCAACCACTGACGCCAATCAAAGCTTTTGGGGACCGTCTAAAATCATTCACCAGGCACAGAGACCAAAGCAGGAGAGGAGAGCATCTCAAAAAGTGAACCCAAACTTCCCTAAATCCGGTCAGAGCCCGACAGGGTGAGATCCTATTTGGCTCCAATCCAAGGCCTTTTCCTGCTGTTTTAATAAATCCCCTATGCCACTGCACAGCGCCACATCTTCCCTTTCATGTCCCCTCTAGCTCCAAGCTGAGTCCATTTCTGCCGTTTGTGGGCCCAAGAGTGGCGTGAATCCGAGGAGAGGGGCTTAAAAAGGCCGGGAGGAAACCGGAGGGCCCTGCCAATTGATGTGCTGTCTTGGAGGCCCTTAATGAGCTTCTGAAGAACGGAGGCTCTTGACAGAGGGTCATACAGTCTTATTTGCACTCTCCCCTCTGCTTCAGAGGCTAAATAATGACACTTTTATCACTTAAACAGGCCAGGGGAAGACCAAATAGAACATTCCCTAACAGTCACTACACACCACAAGCTTTTCTGTTGCAAATTAAAGCAAATAGCCTAACTGTCCGTTCCCATGGAGAGACAGTGTCCACATTGCAGGGACCGCTGAGAGCCTCTGGTGTGACTGTGGGCTTCAACTCTTTGAGGGTTCTTGGTCATTATAAAGAACTCTGCATCTATAACACCAATTATGTTAAGTTTGAGCTGATGATGATAATAGAGGTGGGAAATAAATATAAAATAAAAATAAGACTATTTGAGTCATTTACAGTTTGATTTAAAATCAGACTTTATGAACTTGCTGATATCTCATTGTCCACTCTTCTCAGAAAACCAACAATGACAAAATCGATACACAGTTTCTCTGTCCACTACAAGCTTTGTTGGTGTAAAAGGTCATTATAGATGCAAACTGTCACAAACTACATACTGCAAACTGCACATTTTTCCTTAGCTAATCCACCATTCTGACTGATACAAGTGAATCTAGGTCCAGAGACACTGGGGAGGGTCGACTGTGTGTCTAGTCTTCTTGGCAATAAAGGTTATTTAAAATGTTTCATCTGTTGTTTAGATTATGTGGACGGACACTAATTCAGTCAACTAGCCAAACAGAATTTCCTTGTTTTTTTTGCAATAGAGTTTTTCAGATTTAATCCAATAATACTTTAATCAAGCAGTTTGACTAAGAACACAAACACTGATTTGGGCTGCTTTATGATTGAGTAGGCAGCAGGAAAGGTTACGTTTCATACACAAATTCAAACACAGGAAATGTCAAGAGGAGAAGTTTTAGGTGCTTTTGGGTTACACAGTTTACTCAAGGGCAACTCAACTTTTGTGGTTAAAGGAGGAGAGAGTACTCTGCACTAAAACTTGCTGAATCCAGCCAGAGAAGTGCTGGTGGTTTTAAAGCCCACTCACAATGACGAATTGTTCCAAATGCCATGTAAAATCCAAACGTTCAGCTTTACTGAACTAAAACTAGGTACACTAAGTGACTGATCCCGGAGGATCAGTTCTCCTTTGGACTGTCCCCTCTGGGAGGTCAGAGGTTACATTCAATCCCAGAACAGCTTCTCTGGAGCTTTTCAGAGATTTACTGTTTGAATTGAAGTTGCTGTTTATATTGTGATCACAAGTCAGTGAAAGTATGAATACATCTTTATAATGGTTTGTGTGTTAGGTTTAAATAGTCACACTTTCAGATGCAGAGCTGGTATATTTTTTGAAAGGAAGAGCATATAGTTAAAAAAAAAAAAGTGGCCACATCTGTATTATTAAGTGTTTATTGCTGTCGACAACTACAACTCCTCATATGAAGCATTAGGGTTAATCAGATGTGGAAGCTACATAGGAAATATTAACATTTCATAAACTAGCCATTATATTTGTTTGCAACACTATATTATGGTAGGTGTTTGCTTACTTAAATAACTCAATAAATTATTACCACATGTTCTGATTAGTCGTCATGCATAGGAATACAACAGAGACTCAAACAGAAAGAGGACAAAACTACATCAGAGTTTGCTAATAATATTTGAGAGATGATACTCTTGTTACTGTTACTTGGCCTCTTGACAGTTTCCTGCATGGTGGAGATGTGGATCGACTTCCTGTAGCCTGTTGGTTACGCTCCAATCAATAACCAATAGTAAGCCTGTGGCTCTTTACCCCATTGAAGTTCCTTTTTCATTCCTGTGTAATTATTCAAAGCGTGGAAGTGTCTGTCTTCTTCACACACTCCGACTTAAGTGTATCTTCTTCATCTCCCTTCTTCTCCTTCTTCTCCTTCGTCTTCCTCTCTCTTCTCTGTTTCCCTGGCGGGCAGATAAACATGATGGGACATTCCGCCGGTTGTCGTGGAAACGCTGAGAAAGCACAGCTGGGTGGGAGAATATGAGGTAATCTCACCCTGGGGCTGCTGGGTAAATATTGGTCTTAAATAAGGAGTAAAACCCCAAAAGAGGCACACAAACACACACACACACACATATATAGATACACATACACACACAGACACACACAAAACTCACACATACACCTACAGGGGTTTATCCCAGTTTTGTCTGAGTGGAAACACGCAGGACAAACCCTCATACAGACTCTTAATGGCACATTTCCTGCTCTGCTCTGTTATTACTGGTTACACAAAGTGAAATTAATGATAGCTTGTGGTGTGACTAAATGTTTATAGAGGTAAACACTTAATGACTGACAGATATAACCTCAGCGTTAAACCCACAAACCTAGTCCACACTAATCTTGACGTTCAGTTCAGTAGAGTGGAGTTTGCTCCTTTTTATCCCAGATCTGGGAGGCCTGACAGCACTCTTGGCTAAATGCTAACAATAAAAATGACATCATGATTTTTAGCATAGGATGCCCTGATTGTTCTGTAGGGCTACTTATAATCTTCTTATCTTCTCACCTACGCTGAGAGCAATGTGTGCTGTGAAGTAATAGCCCCGCCGCCCACCTTGTGCACTGTGCTTGGTGCGCACAGGCCATCAAAATGTTGGCTGTGCAGAAGTTTTACAAAGTGTGTGAGACTGATGCAAGGTACGCCATTCGCAATGCATGCCAGTAATTATTCCTCATTTGAGGGAAAATTCGGAGCATAGGACAAATTAAATGTTTTTATCTGATGATGGTGGAAGACAGAATTGAACCAAACAACTTTTTGTGCCAAAATTTCACACTTTAGAAACATTTCACCCAAAACCATGAATGACAACCACATGGTATCATTAAAAAGAAACATTAGGGGATCACCATTAGAGATGGCCGTCCTCTGGGAACCATGGTTGTTTTTCTCCTGGTAAAGTACAAATGTTTACCTGCTAGTGGTGCTAAAGAGGAAAAGTAACCGAATCATTATTCATCCTCTGTGGACCTGTGGTTTCTTTGTTTAAAAAAAAAAATAATAATCTGAATCCGTCACTGTTGAGATACTGTACGTGGCTCTGGACTAAAAGTCATACAGCTACTGTGGCTAGTAAAAGCTACATATTGGTTAAGATGTGATTTGTTATTAATAACAGGGACTCTTAAAGTATGAAAACTAGCTTCACTTAATTTCCGCTGAGTGAATCTAATCTACCTAAAATACCCAAATGCAGCCTGGCACTTCAGTTCATAAATTGACTTACTATCTTACAGCACATAACACAAAGATGTTCTTGACATTGAATCCCTCCTGGATATTGGCTCCATATATCACTGTAATACCACAGTAAAACTTGAACAGATGCCCTGGGAAGAACAGACCTTGAGTCGTGTGTTTTTGGGTATCATGGTTTCACTAATTTCACATGAGGATTGAATGTGAAAAAAAGTAAGCATGAATTAATATCTAGGTATTGTGTTGTTACACTGGAGCGGTTCCTTAAATATAGAGATCACCGGAGAGCGGCCTGTGTCCAGTGCACTGCTTCAGAGCAGCCAGAGCTGTTCTCACCATGTAAATCTGTCTTCCTACTCCTCCTCTGGCTCTGTCCTCAGTGTGCTATAAGAACACGGCCAAAATCTCTCCCACTACCACTGTAAATCTGAAACTGGACACTTCGCTCTCATTCTCTTTCTTTCTCAGCTTCTTTCTCTTTCCTTGAAATCTGTCTCCTCTCCACCTCCCTCATTTTCTATTGCTTGTTTTCTCCACTCTTGATCGGACGTGATATATCCTCCGCTTCCTCTCTGTTTTACAAATTATAAAAACTTTCTTCGCTTCGCTCAGCTCAGTAGAGATGAGGGGTGGTACAATAATGTGAACTGACTGCAGAGACAGACGGAAAAGAGACCGTATGTATACTCTGACGTACACATATATGAAATTCAAATTTGAACATCTGAGAAAGGGAGGGAGACATGGCCAGATAGTGGGAGACAGTGGGAGTAAGGGAGATGAGTTTAACTCCTGACCTAGCTGCCTCTTCCTCATTGTGTCACTCTGACTCTCAGTGTTTCTCTTCCACACCCAGAAGCTGAGTCATTGGTTCGCTCGTCCCTCCTCCCTCTGCTCCTCAACCACCGATTGGCTTGGCACTTCAGCTAACACTCAGTCATGGGGTGTTTACACAGCTGGGTGGCCAGTGAAAGGTAAGGTTCATGCATGTGTGCATGTGCGTGTATGTAGAGGTTGGATAAACCCCAATACCACATCATATAACCCCCCCCTCCCTCTCCCTCTCTCTCTCTTCCTCTAAACCTACACCTCCCACTGGCCAAAACCGCTGTGTGCCCTCGGCCCCTCCTTTTCCGAATTTACCCTCCTTCTCTTAATCCAACCTCTTAGCTCCCACTCTCCACAGCCACACTAAAAATCTCATTGCATGGCATGAGTCCCCCACCCAGCCTTACCCGCATGTCAGCACCTTGCCGGCCCCCCCCACCCCACCACCACCACATTCTGTCTGAGTAATGTCTGTGTTTATTTTTTGAAAGGTCACCCACTCTTTACTGTGTATTTTAAAGGTGCCATGTTTCATTTGTTTTAAGTGTCATGTTCTCAGCTGTGGCGTATGTCGAGATGCCCGCTTTTCCTGGGATGATGATGAAATTGATAATGATGATGAAGACACCAGTGGCATGCTTTAAGCACTGTAGACTTGTCCTCGTGCCATTTGACTGTTTGTGTTCGTCTCTGTTTGTTTGGGTAAGTCATAATCTATTAAGTCTGTGTTTTTTCCTCTTTATGCTGAGAGAATTTATGTAAAAATATGTTTACACATAACTGTTCCAGAGAGATCAGGCTTTCTCTGCCAGAAGTGCTTAGGAGAAAAGTTGAAAAAAAAAGAAAAAAGAAAACAGTGCTGCAGAAAAACGTTACTAATTCTCACAAAAACAATAACATGAAAGTTCTGAATGACTGAATGCTTAGCTCCCCGGCTGGATCACTGATCATAGGCAGAGCTGGAAGGAGCCCAACAACAGCAGCCTCACAAGTAGTCACAACATTTTGTGGCATCCCAATAAATTTCCTCTCCCTCTAATATCGCACCTCGCTGTTGCTCTTGGTGTAGATTAAATGATTACTCATGATCATGATCACTCAAGAAATTATTCTGGAGAAACACTGTTGGTATTTGAACTCAACAGCAAAACAAATACACTGCTCCCTCCAGTGCTCTTTTATTAGCTCCGCCTCCCGAAATCCATGGGGGCTATAGCTGACCAAAGGATAAATATGGCCTTTCACACAGCTAGACCAAAACAATTATTATGATATAAACATTGCACGTGATCAAAGCCTCACAGAAAGAGCCACAAAAAGAAAAGACCCGTCACGCCATACAAGCCAGTCCTTCTCGGTCTGGTCATGTTCTCCATCAACCCTCAGCAATATCAATAAGGATCTGTGACAGTAAAATGTAAACAGTAAAATCTGATAAAGTGCTGTTGAGTAATGCAAGTGAGACATAACAAAATCACCCCAAAGTTTGTGAGAAAAAAGCTACTTTTGGCTGTTAAAGTATTATATTTTCTGATACGTATTTATTTGTATATTTGGGGACAGTGCAAACTAATGAATATCAGTATGAAATGTAAACCTACAGGGCTGAAAAAAAAAGAAGAAAGAAGAAAAAGGCAAATTTACTACGCAACCTGGTCGGTAACAAAACAATAAACATGGTTTAAGACATGTTCAATATATCCATATACCCATATAATTAAATCACCATCTTGTTTAAAGCAATTCTTTTTTCATTTTTTTTCTATCATCTTCTCTCTTCAGTTGCAGTTTTCAATCATATCGCCGTCCACTGCAGATTTCCACTGAAACAGGCTTTACCATCTCTCCCCATGTAAAACCACCAAATTCCATATTCAGTTCACCTGATTTACAACTAAACCATCTGTGGGAGGAAGTTGAAGCTTTGGAGAGAGGAAGCAAGTGGGATCCGTTTCTTTCTACCATGTCGTAATTTTATGAACTGCCCTAAAAGCCTGGTCATATATTTATTCATGATTCATCATGAAAGTGACTCTACACTGTAAACTGTTGATGCCCCTTAAGTTTCTTTACAGCAAATGGGTAGAATCCAGTAAATGAAAAAGGGAGTTGATGATTTCAAGGGCTTCCCAAATTTTCTGCACTTTCTTTGGAAAGCTGACTTTGCATATCATCGTTAAAGAATGTGCACATACAGCTTCAAAATGAAAGTGAAGCAAGAGACTTACAGAGGTGGTGTTTTGGAAAATTACAAAACTTGGAAAAACCCCCACTACAGCACATGACCCTGACATATACAATTGCTGTAGTGTTTACTGTTATTATAAAATCTAGGTGCTTTACAGTGCATAGTGCACCTGTGGCACAATTCATTCCACATGCTGTGCTGATTACCTCGAAAACCAGTGGCCATGATTTCAAAAATGTGAAATTTGATTCTTGACAAGTGCGGCATCTCTCTGAGTCTGATTGGAGATGAAGATGTTCATCATGAGCTCTGTGTTGCCTTCAGCAGAGATCCCTGAACTTCTTACAGGAAGATCTTTTGTGTCTTTCTTTTTATGTTAAACGCATTTGTCGTTCGTTGTCTTCGCTAATCAAAACGAGCCTGCTTGCCAGAGTCAGTGGATGGTTCAGTGACCAGGGGAGTTTCTTTCATCTTCTTGTCAATGACTTTATAAGTGCTTTTCCAGCAATCATCCCTAATGCACACATCATCACCAGTATTGGCCACCCAGGTTTCCCTTTCTTTTCATCTCTCTCTTCTTCCTCTTTCTCTCCCTAGGTTGCCCTCTTTCCTAAATATGGATACCTTCAGCCTTGTGCTGCAGTTTGACAAGGTTGTCATAAAATTATAATAATAAAATATTAAGTTGTGTCCTGGGTATTGTCCCGTAAAGCTACATGACTAAACATGAGATCATTTTTTCCAGACCCAGAAGATTTTTTTTCCCTCTTGGCTTATTTATTTTTCTGTGGTTTTGGGAAGTTGTGGCTGAAAGCCTGATGATATGCTGTGTGTGTTCCTCTCCTTACCCCACCCCTCAGCAGCACTCCTCTCCACTTTCCTCTCGATTTATATGCAGAAGGTATAGGGAGTGATAAAAATAAAAAAATTTTAACATTTGCTTGTTCCACGGTAAATCACTGTGCTCACTCTCACATTCATGCCTATGTTCATATGATTTGGCCTCGTTCTTTATTAATGTTGTTACTATCATAATAGCTTGACACAGTTAAGGTTAAGACAAAATAACCCCTTTTTTTCTTATTTTACCTTTTGTCCTTTCCCTGCTGTAATTCCCCAGTGTTTTGGGTGTAGGAGTTATGGTTTGGTCTGAACACTGTCTAGACGCCTATGAGCCTCCCATTACCTCCTGATTACACTGAGCCCTATTAATCTCACTGGGCTGGCTGACCAGAGTAGAGAACACACACACACACACACACACACACACACACACACACACACACACACACACACACACACACGCAAACACACACCACATATACAAGCAGGCAAACACACAAAAAAATGTATTTCTGGCTGAATGATTAAGTGCAAATAAGATTGTCTTTGTGGAAAAAGAGTAATGTTGTTTGGTATTAATAGAGAAAATACAATGAATGCTGAATGTGAAAGATTTGGGGAAAAAAGTATAATAGCAAATATCATTGTGATGTGTTACATGTGCAGCACATTCAAAAAAAGTCAGAAAAATAAACAGTAAAAAGTGCTGTTGAGTAATGCAAGTGAGACATAACTTGGCTGTCCTTAAGTTTGTGGAGGAAAAAAACAACTTTTGGCTGTGAAGGTGTTATATTCATATTCACAATATCTATATTTATTTCGGTAACACTTTACAATAAGGGTCCCTTAATTACTGTTATATTAGTACATTATTACAGTGTTACCTTTATTACTTTATTTGATGGAGACAGTGCAAGTTAAAGGGATATTCCGGCACAAGTTTAACCCATGGTCCAACGCGCCGTCAGACTGAGCCCCCCCCACCCCCCTCGAGAGATGAAGTCTGCTAACCGCTAGCTTCTCCAGTTGTAGCAACTTTAGCAATGACCGCACCATAACAAACAATGTAGTCTATTGATCCACGCAGAAACCGCGATCAAAAAGCCACTCATAGCCACAAATAATGCTCAGAGCAGCACCAAACTTCATCAACAGTACAAACAGGGTCCCAGCACATAATACGAGCATAGCATTGCGTCCAGGCACTGACAAAACACACCCGAGTCCGACTGGCAGCACAAACATTCAGTTTCAGCGGCCACTGGCAGGCAGTGACCACATCTGACCACTCAAACCCCCCAGGCCCAGCACATTGACTCCACCGGCAGATCTCCCTCTTTCATTTCCTTCAGCTCATCTTCGGAAAACTCGGTCTCAAACTGATAGTGGCGTCCATCAAAATGAAACCAGTCGTTGTTGTTCTCAAACTCCATAAACTCAGCCGTGATGTCCCTTCTGTGATGTCTGCTTCACTATGTTACCGTATCTTCCGGCAACAAACGTCGTCCTTATCTCGCGTGTGGCATCGCGTCTAATCATGCTGAAGTTGCTGCATAGCGTATAACTGGAGGAGAGTGGATGAGTTGTTTTCGTCTCTTTTCAATAGAAACCAGGCAAAGCTAACAGATGTTTGATGCCTTGTATTACGTGCTGGGACCCTGTTTGTACTGTTGATGAAGTTTGGTGCTGTTCTGAGCATTATTTGTGACTATGAGTGGTTTTTTGATCGGTTTGCGCGTGCATAAATAGACTGTTTGTTATGGTGCGGCCATTTCTAAAGCTGCTACAGCTAGCGGTCAGCAGACTTAATCTCTCGAGGGGGGGTCGGTGTCACAGTGCGTAAGACCATGGGTTAAATTTATATATCCATATAATTAAAAATGTATGAGGTTCCTGGAGGATCTTGTTCGGCCTTCATATTTTTATTTATACATAGCAAATATGATAGATGCATTGTGTGTTAACATTTATGTAGACAATACTAAATTATTCTGTCTTAATGAAGTGCAAATGGCGTACGTTAAGAAGAGTTATGATGTAATTTGAATAAAGATAAAAATCATTATTGGAAATGATATCACTGATCAACAGGGAAAACTTTTGTTGAAACTGAAACAAATATTTTTACATTCAAAGTAAGAGTTATTCATACTTTATCTTTGGCTTTGTTATTTCCAACCTTTGTCCACGCACAAATTAATTAGATGTTTAATTGACGACTCCCCGAGGGAGCCACAAAAATAACGAGACACACAGACCCAAACGCAGTTCTCTTGAGCAAAATGGTGTCACAGGAACCACCCGTCTGTCGTCACCAGGGCTACTGAGGACAGGACAGTGGGTGTTGGGTGCCAAGGAAACAAACCAACTATGGGAATCCAGCTCACCCACCGAAAGCACTGTTTACTCTCGGGGTTAATAGTGTGTGTGCATGTGCGCTTGTGTACGTGTGTGTGTGTGAGCAGACATTGTTCCCTTGGGAAACAGTTTAATGCTCGAGTCAGTCTGTCTCTGTGTGAGCTCGGGCTATTTGCCTACCTGAGGGAGCATAAAAAACAGAGATGCAAAGCTGAAGTGCCAAAAATCTCTCAGAAATGCCTTTGAAAATACCATAAAGGGATTTCATGGATGTCAGTGGGCCTGTGAGAGACGGGCTTTGATACAACTCAGTCTAGCCTGGACTGTGTTGGAGGATATATGGCCACAGTTGCACAGCTCTGACTGGTGGAACACTTAAGGTTTTATGACCTGCTGCCATTTGGGGCTCTGGGATAGAGCAGAGTGCCGACCACATAACTAATTAGGCCTGGCCAACAGGGGTGTGCGAGGATGGGGATTTGTGGATTGTGGGTTGTGGATGCGGTGTGTCTGAATGAGTGAATGAGTGAGCAAACCAGTGAGTGTGTGGCATCATGGGTCGTTGTCTGCGTGTGTAATGTGCGTGCGTGTGTGTGTGTGTGTGTCCTGAAGCTTGAGCATTGCGTCAGGGCGCCGTTTGTGCTCCATAAAGACACCACGGCCTCTTTCATGTAGGAGCCGCCAGGCCTGGAAACTTTAACGCAGGAGATAGGGACTCCACAGCCAGCCTACACACACATTAACACACACACACACACACACACACTGGAAAGGTCACTCCCATCGAGGCAGTCAACAGGAGACAGAGGTGTATGAAAAAAAAAGTCAGGCCCACTCAACATAAACAACACTCCTCCTATTGTCTCATCTCTCTAACCCTCCCTCTTCTCCTCTCCACTGGAGGATCATGAAGATAAACGACCATGCCTAGATATGAGAGTCCAGTGGCAGGAGGGGTGGGGGGTGTTGTCAGAGGTGGAATGTGTGTGAACTGCACACCGCCTCCCACAAATCAGCCAGACAAGTAGGAGGAGGAGGAGGAGGTGAGGGAGAGCAGGACGGGTGGAAGAGGAGGAGTCGGCGATAGGAGGAATGACAAGATAAATGAGTGGCGATGGAGGGAGGGGGCACAGGTGCAAGAGCGGTGCGCGAGGGGCCGGGGATGAATCCATGGAGCAAACGAGAGCCGAGGTCGTGGCAGGACAAATTACAGCGAACTTTTCAGATCGTTTGGTTTCCAAAATCTCTTTATCTTAAGATCGCAAGTGTGAAGTGTTGTGTGTGTTTTGTACAGTTCAAACAGTGGAGGTTGCACAATTTGAGGTCATTCAGAGCATTTTGGCAACAAGGGGAGCCGTTTGTAATGACTGTGTTTACATTGGATTGTAAAAAAAAAAAAAAGTTTTAAATGGAGCAAATCTTGCTCTGCTGAAGGCTTAAGTATGTGTAACACAAGCTTTTATGTTTATTTATTTCCATTGCATGTGTGAGTGTTGTTTCAGTGTGTAGTTCTGCTGGAAGCAGGTCTAACAGTCATATTTCAGTAAGTCAGTTTATTTTGGTCTTATTTATAACTTCTATCTGACGTCTTCATCAGCGATTAATAAATCAGAATGAATCATTCACCTACGCTTCAGTTGTTGGAGGTACACACTTCAGGATTTGATGTTTTCAAAGAAATCCTGCGACGGCAACGCAGATTTATAGTTGTCTTACTGAGATCAGAGGATTGATACTGATATGTGATACTTTGATGTCACTCTCATGGAATAAAAATATGGTACACAACATTTCCTGCTTGGATCTATTGCTAGGCAACCAGCAGATAATCTGGTTACAGTTTCCAGGCTGAGACAATGTGGTAGATGTTAAACCATTAATATCATTTCATTAATGTTAAAAAAAAATGTAATTAACTGATTTCTGTCCAGTGTGTTGATGATCATGATGGGATCAGTGTCACCAGCCATTGTCTCCTTTCTAAACAGTCCAAAAGGGCTACATCATTTCCCCCCCACAATTATTCCAGTTTTCTTAATTGATACGTAAAATTTTAGTATATGATTCATTAACACCTATAATAAAAGCCAGGACTTACAACTTGTAATTGGTGCCTCATTAGAAAGGAGACAATGGCTGGTGACACTGATCCCATCATGAATGTTAAATATACAATAAATACTACAGCAACAGTGATTAAAATGCTCCCTGAAAATGGGATATGGGAATGCAATTAAAAAAAAAGAAAAAATATTTTGAGAGATTCTGCTGAGTCAGCCCTTGTAGATTACAGAAATATATGATCAGGTGTGACAGGAGAGGATGAGCCGAGTTAATTGCGGCTCCTTATCTGTCCTCTTTAGGCAGCTCCTGATAAGCTCTCCAGCTCTTAGCACCTCACAGCTAATTAGACACCCCACTGCACGGCAGGAGGATCTCTGTGTGTGTGTGTGTACACGTGTGGAGGTGGGGGTAAAGAAAACAGTAAGATCTTTAGGCTGTCTCTCCGCACTTTATCAATCAACACCCACTGATACCATGAAAGAGTTTGTTGTGGGAGGCAATCTGCCACGAAAAAAGAAACAAATCTTGTGAATAACATGTACGAGGATGCAACTGTGGAAAAAAAAAAAATCGAATATGCTGTTTCTGATCAAGTCATTGATTAAATAATTTAAAGCGGTGCAAACATCAAAATATATCTTTAATTTGGGATGAAAATTGAATATTTCTTTTCAAATTTCTTTTGCTTCACAAAGAAAAAAGAAAGACAAAAACACACCCTCTTTGTAAACTGTCCGTGCAAAACACTTCAGGAAATCAGTACAACTCTGGCAACAATAAATCCCTGCAGTGTGTATGAATACTATGATTATCTGTAATCGATCTCCCTCCCTTGCAGCTTTCATATGGGCACAAGAAGCAAAAGGACATTTCTTGAACTCAGTTTGGTGGTCTCCGCTATCTCACATCAGTTTCTTTTGTCCTATTTGACCTCAACGCCTGCGGCCTGAAGGTAAAAACCTGCCCTTGTTACACTTGTGCCCATGTTTATCAGATGAACTGACGAAGCCTCATTCCCCCTAATGTGGACATACGAAGTGATTCAGCGCCCCCGTCAGGCAGTGAAAGGGAATTACAATCCTGAAGTCTGCAACTGTCCTCTCATGTGCCTTTTTGCATAAACTACAAAAAGCTTATACAATTCAGAGACATCTGGCCCTCTGTAGTATGACTTTAGAAGAACCCAGCATGTGATGGAAAAACTAAATATTGTGTTTTAAATGTTAAGGCACGTCAGCATCCACTGTCGTTGACATGGGATTACCTTAGTTAACTCGGCTGTAATTCACCTGTTTTCCTGAAATGGAAACAAATTTGTTTTTCATAATTGTTCAAATGTCACTTTTCCTCTTCTTCTTCTTGGATGTGGGTGTTTCAGCAGCTTCACTGACACTTGATGTGACGTCGCTGCCAGTTTCACGTTTCCTCTTTTTGCTCGGCTTGTCGCTGATGTAGCCGCTGGAGTCGCTCCCGTGGACCTCCGTGGGACAGAGCTGGACCTCCTCCTGCTCCTCCTTCACACGTTTCTCCTTCTTTTTCTTCTTCTTCTTCTTTTTCTCACCGGCTTCGTTGCCGTTTGCCTCCTCCGTCGTTCCGTTCAGCTCTGGTGCGTTGACGCTGTCCTCTAGGCAGGAGGGTGTAACCTGCTCTACGCTTTCCTCCTCTTTCACTTTGTCCTTCTTCTTTTTCTTCTTTTTCTTGGGGGTGTCTTCGGGGGTCTCCTCTGTGGCGTCTGGGTTGGGTTCTGTGTCTGCTGTGTCAGTCTGATCTGTGGGGATGCTCGTCTCTGAGCTCTCAGCCATGGCCAGCAGCTCTTGGACCCTGATACGCACAAAGACAAGAGAGAAAAATCATTTAAAGGGATACCCCAACATTTTTTTTTTTTTTACGTGTCTTGCCTCACTCCCGAGTCCATGACAAGCAGATAGACACCATCCTTTCGACTGTGCGTGCAGTAACGAGGGAGAGCCCGTATCGCCTGTAATTAGCTTAGCTCAAACGCTGGAAGTGTATCGGTAGTGTTAGCCTGCCTCCACCTAAAGTCATCAGAGAAACTCTTCAGCAACTCTAAACAGACCGATCTTCGTCTCAGAGCTGACAAAGGAAAGACGGTTTATTTTGGTTGAAGCTAGCTACAGCGAGGGTAGGTTAGCTTCCTATTTCAAAGTAAAAGCACTTCTGTATGTAAAGGGCAACGGGTGTTTTATTTTGTGAAAGTAACCGGAAGTGCGTTGGTCACAACGGCTAGCTTGAGTAGCGCCGAATTCGTCCAAACAAAATTGTAAACAGCTGGTATTTAGACAAATTAACGACACACTGCTGATCTAAACGGATACTTTCTCGCCCAAAAATTTCGACTCAGGTAGGAGGCAGGCTAACACTACCTATAAACTTCCAGTGTTTGAGCTAAGCTAATTACGGGCGATACGGCTCTATCTCCCTTGTTACTGCACGCACAGTCGAAAGGATGGTGTCAATCCGCTTGTCATCGACTCGCGAGTGAGGCAAGACACGAAAAACAAATGTTGGCGTATCACTTTAATGCTGTGCAGATGTTTTCATTGCCTTTCACACTCAACACCACCACCGCCGCAGCACACTCACTTGGTCCTGTCCAGCCGTCCTCTGATCAGCAGCACTCCAGCAGTATCGGCGTCAAGTGCCATCACCTCAAACTCCAGCTCTGCTCCGATTCTTGGCCCCGCGTCCCGCCAGGTTTCCATGGAGACCAGGTTTGGTTTGGGGATGCTGGCGTTGAAACAGCCGTGCACCAGACAGCCCACATGGCTTGCTCCTAGTTTATTCACCTTCCCCTGGGAACAGGAGGTTGTGAGGTTAGCACTTTTTAGATAAAAAAAAGAAAGAAAAAGTTTCCATTTCAAGAAACCAAAGACCCTCGTCATAATGACCTACAATCACTCATGGGCAGTTTCTGACTGTAATTGTTCTGCCTGGGAATACTTAATACGTGTGTTTTCTTGTTTCCAAGGCGCTGTAAGGCCTGGTTATTGGATGTTAAATCAAATACACTATTACAGCGCTGAGAAGTTCTGTATTACTTCTCGGGATGACAGCCGCCAAATGCAGTGAATGTAAATCTCACCAGCAGTTTCTGTCCTTTATTGGGCTGAAACACAATGAAGTGTGCCTCTATGTCCATGTGGATGTAGCCGTTGTCATCATAAATATCTCCGTGCCGGCCAGCTATCCTGATGTTGTCATAAGCCAAGGGCACTCCTTTCAGACTGTGAGAGAAAGAACGGGAAAAGTTACAGGGTGTAAAGCAGATGAAGTCAGTGCAACGCGATCCGACAGAGCTCGACTGTCATCTGGAACATTTGCAACAGACTTCATCTGAGTGCACGTCATCTAGTGTTGATCCAGTGTTTATTCTAGGACGATGAATGGGATACACTGTGACAGAATAACCATGTAGTAAGAAAGATAACTTCTCTGCAGATCCTGCAGTGAAGCATGGCTTTAATATCTGTCCGATAATGGATCTAGTCACCTGTTATATGCATCCAATGCCCCTAACAACTCCATAAACACACAACTAACAGGACTAACTCTGAATGACTTACAGTTTTTCTCCATTGGCTCATTTTTTGAAACAGAAATTACATTCTCAAAACAACATGGACAAACCTCCAATCCACTTGGCAAATATTCACAACAGAATTGTATTTCTCATTCATTTCATCAAGTTGCAAATGTCTTCGTACATCTTTGCAAATTATTAAGTACAGGTAGCTGCAGTTAGCACAATGTCCAGGTGAATATCTCTTGTTGATTCTCAGTCTAATAGTTGTTCTCTCTCTCCAAAACATGTCAGCCTCATTTCATTCTAGAAGTCATCACATGCACAATAGTCTGTTCAGTAGTCAAAATTAGTCAACAACATAATATCATATATTTATTTACAGCACTGTAGGCTACATGTAATGTTCCTTGTTTTTGTTTATATGTTTATATTACAGCTATATTTATTAGCTATATATTACATGCTGTATACATTTTCTTTTTTCTCTGATGAATGGAAGTTACTTTACGTGTGTGAATAAAAATGGCTACCTTTCCTTGACAATATGAGTGCAATGTGTGCTGTCAAACCGCAGGCTACTCTTACCCTAAAATCCTATTTTTTATTCATTTATTTATGTATTCATTTATTTATTTAATTATCTTATATTATACACAATTGTATTCTGTTAGCTAGACAAAAGAAAACTAGTCCAGTAACTATTGTCAATGAAGGACTGGGCTCAGACTGAGAGGAGGACATGAGGGACATTTCAATGGTCCTCTGCCATAATGACAAAACATCTAAGCATGTTGACTTGCAGTGCTCACACAATGCCAAAGGGCCGATGCATTTTGGGGAAACTGACTATGAGAAGGAAATTTAGTTTTGACACATGAGTGAACTGTTTTGAGAGAGAGATGCGCTTTTACCAGTGATCTATAGTGTTGTGCTGAACTGTAAGACTGTTTTGCCAAATGCTCTTAAGAGTTTTGAGAATGTAATTTCTGTTTAGAGAAATGAGCCAAACCAACTGAGAAAACCTGTAAGAAATCGCTGACACGTGTTTGTTGTCACACATTACTCGAGGCTCAACTAGGAGAGACGAGGACAAAGCTGGACACACAGAGGACAAGAGGACACGGTGCTGTCCACAGCTGTCCTGCTGTCGTGTCGTTACCTCGGGGAGAACTTGAGCAGCTCGGCCTCCAGCTCCGTCCGGATACCTGTCCGCTTCTTGTTCAGGTACATGGGCGGTAAGGCGATGTGCCTCCGGTGCGTGTTCATGACCAGACAGGAGTACGGCGCTGACAGCAGCGACGAGGCGGCGGCGAACGACGGGATCGAGTACGGGGCCTCGCCCGCATATGTGCCCGGTGCGGAGGACAGCTCGGTCGGCTGGACTTGGGCCGCGGCGGTGTCACCGGACATTTTCACATGTTTTGGGTCGTCTTCAGCATGCTCCAGGTTCGCCATGCTGCGTAGGACGACCGGAAGACCAACAACAGCTGACTTCCGCTTTGGGGAGGTCAAACATTTGTTTATACTGACTCCTGCTGGTCAGAAGGTGGGATTGCACTTTTCTTTTCTTTTGTTTTCTTTTTTCCCCCTAACTTTTACCAAACATTTTTGTTGTTTTATGAAGTCTTCCAGGTAGCTATCCTGTCACTGTGGTATTATAAATAACACAAAATATATATATATTGTTTAATTATGCTGAAAACTATTACTTTAGACTTATATCGGCTACTCATATTGAGACAGGCATGTTGACACAGCAGAATTTGTAACTTATGTGACATCCGAGGTGGAGAATGAAATTCATTTTGTGTCCTGCTGTCCTGTCTATGACTCTATAAGACAAAAATAATTTAGTAAGATAGATCCAAATAACGAATTTGTGTGGTTAGACGATGCTGAGAAGCTAAAACATCCTTTTCAGTTGAATATATTTGCATTTTCTTTATTTCTTGAAAAGGCCTTCTGCAATGAGACGAAGAGCGATATACAGTATAGTTGAGTACTGAAAGTAATCTTAAATTGTTTATTTACGTGTCACACTTGTGTGCAGGGCCGTTGCTAGGAATTCTGTGGCCCCTGAAAGAATACTAAAGTGGGCCCCTGACTTTTCCACTTTTTTTCTTAGACTACTATGTATTATCATTTTTTATTTAGCCTACTTTGTTTTGATGCTAATGCAGCATTACTATAGTATTAGTCAGGGTCTTATGCAGAATAATTCAGTCATACAAAGATTAGACTGGGGTTTTTTGTGGGCCCTACTGGGTGCTGGGCCCCTAGAATTATCATCACCTTTCTACAACGGCCCTGCTTGTGTGGCAGGTAATACCAACAGGAAGGACTGTCTAGTCTTTTTTTTTGTAGTATTTGTCATTAAATGTGTCTTGTAATCCCATATGGGATGGGTCACAGTGGTGGCATGACACTGGAAAAAAAAACATTCATTCAACTTGCTTGCCAAAAAAGTGCTTTTTATTCTGATTTTGTGGCACTATCATTATTTCAGGCTCTAACTTCTAGTAATGGTATACCGACTCTGGTTCAGATACAGTCCTAAATGACACGTTTCCTTGATAACTAGCCTACCCTTTGTTACATAAGCTAGTCTGTGAATTTTTTTGCACTGACTAACTTGGCAAGAATACTTTGAAGCAAATCATCTGATAAGAGACATGATTGATTCTGTATCTTGTTCTTACCTGCAATGGCACATTAAGATCATTAAGGTGACCTGAGGTGTCAATTAGTGCAACCACAGGGTGCACAGACACACACATACATAGAAAAATACACTCACATTATACACACAGAGGCTAATATAGTGTTACTGTTTTCTGACAGGGCAGCGCCATAGGAGGTCACATGATTCAGCATTCCACACACACACACACACACACACACACACACACACACACACACACACACACACACACACAGGGAGTGCAGATCTGGTGCCCTCATCGTGATAAATAGTGACATTCTTTCTTAGTCAGCAAGAGCTCCCAGTGGCTTTTGCTGCTGTGCCCAAGTTAGCACACACACACATAAACACACGGACACATTGAATTTGTCAGACCGCTGTCCTTTTTCTGTTGGGAAACTACTCTTCTTTTCTCATTGTTTCATTTAGAAGAACACATGTATGCACACGCACATGCACATTACAAAACACCTTCAAGGCCTTCAAAAGCCCCTGCCATCCTGTGTGCGTGTTTGTGTTTGCCTGTGCGCTTTTTATGCATGAATGGCATTATAAAATGTAATTTAAGCGTGACAGTGTAACCACGACAAAACAATCACCTTACTGACAGGTAACATCAGGTCACATCAGGAGAGATTGCGGAAGTAAGAGAGACAGAAAGCGCCATATAGTAGGCTAAACACGAAGCAAAAACACACAGACAGACACACAAAGAGACTGACTGACATGCTGATAGACAGGCAGGTGTAGAGTTTCGTTTTTACTTCATCTGCAGAAACAGTATATGGACACTACAGTTTCTTTTAATTACAATATCTGTTTATGCTCATGCCAAATGAAGACATGAACAAAATAAATAACTGGATTAAGTAACTCTAATGAAATGGCTTCAATATCAAAGCCGAGGTGAGGGGCAGACTGCTGAGGTCAGGTCGAGCTGAAACTGAGCCCAGTCTGTAAACAAAAGGTGAAATTGGTGGAGTTCCCCTTCAAGACTGTTGCAGCTTGAAAGATATAAATAGAAATGATGCTACATTCTACTCATTTCTGAGGCATTCAAAGATGTGAAAATACTTTATGTGGTTCATCTCTACAAATCTGTTTCACTTCCTTTTTGTCTTACTGCGCTGAAACAATCAGAGTATCGACCACAGCAGAACACCCCAAAGAGCAGCTGCATCATTAAAGCTCCACCTCTGACTTGTTAACACATATCTGACTGTTAACAAGCACCTTTCTCTCTAACTAATGACCTCGATAAGAGGGACAGTACGATGATGAAAGACACAGCATTGATTTCTGCTATGATGAACACATCCACACTGCTGTGTATAATTAGCTGCTCTGTCTAAGTGTGTGTGTGCGTCCACAGGGAGGAAAAATGTTATTATCCAGGATTGTCTGTGAGGAAACACACTCACATAATGGTTTATATACAATCTATCAAAGAAACAAGACAGGAGATATGGATGTTTGGACATTAATCACTTCAGTCTCCATGCTGGAGGGACTAACCTCACAAAACACGACTGGTATAGGCTACCACTCTCACTTAAATCTTCTCATCTAACTATTGTCAAGAAAGTGTCCAAAACATAAACAAATGTATTCCTTCAGTTAAAGCAGAAGTAAGTGGTCCGGTCGTTTTCGCTAATGCTGCGTTCCAGGCAGGCTTTTGAAATCGTAAATTACAGCTTCAAGTCACAACTTACGACTTTGTAGCGTTCCAGGCAACCCACTCGTGTTTTTCCGACCTGTTTTACCGGTGAAAGTCACTATAACGGCCACTCGTAACTTCCGACCGGTGAACTCGTACCAGATCGAACTGGTACCACTTCACGGTCGGAAAAATACGAGTTTCCTTGAACGCACCATAACAGTCCTCGTCGCTACGTCACCACATTCACGGCGTTCCTTGGCTGCACACACAGCCCTGCATGCCGTTCTCTCTCCTCATTGGATAAAAACTGTAGGATACGATAAATGTTTTCTCTTCGGCTCAGAGCAGAGCAGAGGGACTGAGAGACCCGTGTTTCAGTCCAAACACTCTATGTAAGTGATTGCTGTCGGAAGATATAACTATTTAAGACTTATATTAACTCAAATGTATCACTCACTTCTGCTTTAATAATCTTCAGGAGGTAGGTTGATTTTCTACCGTTTGGATGGAGTCAGTCTCCTGCTGCCAGTCTTTATGCTAAGCTACTGAACGTCTGTAGTCAAAACACTTGCTCCCTTGCTAAGCTTCTCTTGCAGAGCCTCTGACTCTTTCCTCTGCTACTGTACCTTACTTATGTTATTTTTCTTAAAGGACAATTCTGGGCAAATTCAACTCGGGGCTGTATTTTCCTAACACTTTAGGTCTAAAAGAAGGAATCTGAAGATTTTCAGTTTAATTGCTCCTGTTTTGCGGTAGTTGTGTCTGTCCCCGCATCGCCACGGCAGCGATGAATGGGAGCGGATGGAAGTTCCGCTGTTTGGGCTGTTTACATCCCTCAAAGCCGCAATCTTTTTCCACAGACAGCATCAGGTGGCTACTCAAACATGCACCGAGAAGTTTATTTACTTCAAGCAAGTCAAGAGTTGATATTCCTGTGTTTATGACACCAACAGCAGCTTCCGACTGCACGTAAACACACCGAGCACGTCGACTTGGGTCTCGCGCGAGACTCTGTGAGACTTTGAATTAGATCTAGTTTTTACAAACATGTCGGCTTGCTTGAAGTAAATAAACTTCTCGGTGCATGTTTGAGTCGCCATCTGACGCTGTCTGTGGAAAAGAATTGCGGCTTTAAGGGATGTAAACAGCCTAAGCAGCAGAACTTCCATCCACTCCCATTCATTGATGCTGTGGCAATGCGGGGACAGACACAACTACGGCAAAACAGGAGCAATTCAACTGAAAATCTTCAGATTCCTTCTTTTAGACCTAAAACGTTAGGAAAATACAGCCCCGAGTTGAATTTGCCCAGAATTGTCCTTTAATATCCTTCTTTGACCTCATGCTCCATGTTGCTGATTCACTTTCATTCTGCTTCACTCAGCCAAGTTTTTGGCCACTTAACAGGACGCAAGCAGCAAACGTTCTTAAGATTTGGCAGCAACAAAAACCCCATTTGTTTATGTGTGTCATGAGAATGAATGTTGAGTGGCGTTAAGAGTTTTTTTTTTCCTCTCTCTTTCATTTTTTTCTGACTCAGACTTTTTTGGGGAGAGAGTGGGAGCCAAACTAAGTGTGGTGGGTTGTAATGTGTTTGTGTGTGTATTTTGTTTGTCCTCATTTCAAGGGCACCCCCACCCCAGTCTCCTGGCACCAGCTACACTAACATGTGCAGAGGTTGGAAGAAATGTACATTGCACACACACACACAGAGAAGGGCAAAGGGCTTTGCTTGCGTTGTGAAACACAAATTGACTGCTCTGTTTCATATTTCTGGACAGACATGACGGTAATGAAAGCTCACATCACATCACATTTAGTGTGAAGGAATGAAACGCTCCACTTCTCCAGCTTTTAGTCTCCTCAGAAACAGACACATGCGCTGTCAGCGCTGATTAGTGGCTTTATACAGAAGGGGCCGTCACCTTTTCTTACAAGCAAGCAGGTGCTCCGTGTTAACGGCATTAATTAAGCAAACCGGCTGTGTGACCTTTGACCTTCTGTGACCAACACTGTCTGATAGGGTGGTTAGCAAGTTCAGCGTCCTGTCAGGAGCTGACAGAAGGAGTGTTCAGCACAGCTCCGAGTCAGGAGGTGAAAGAAAAAACAGGGTGGAGGGATTGAAGCTGGAGTGTGTGTTACCACCGAGTATAGTTTGAAGAAGAGGAGTCAGAGGAAGAGCAAAATACAGAGAGACAGACAGAGAAAGAAGTGGCTGCTCGCTTCAAGTCCCAGAGGGTGAATTGATTTTAGAATTGGTTGCCTTTGTCAGAACATACCCAGTGAGAATCTATTGACTGATTGCATAATCTCTCTTCATCTCCTCCTCCTCCTCTCCCTCTTCTCTCATTCCCGAATCACCACTGTAGTCTCTGCACATCCTATACACCAAGAATATGCAGTTGCATTTAAAAAGTAAAAATAAAGTTGCTCAGAGACACAAAACCAATCAGTGTCTCTGACCATGACCAAGTCGATCAACATCTCCCCAAGTCCCCTGTCATATCTCGGGACCTGAGCGGACAGATGAAGAAGGGAGGAGGGGGGTCGTAGTTCGGGAGCAGAGGCAAAACAGGAGAGAAGTAACAATTTGTGAAACAACTGAGGTCAGCCAGATGCAAGACCGCTGTGGCAAGTGGAGGAGCCTCTCAGATGAGGGAGGTCTCAACATCTGTGCAGGTGAGTTTGCATGAACAGGAAAACTAGGTCACCACGGCCTGATGGCAAACAAACAAGCACAGAGAGAGACAAAGAGGACTGTCACTGACGTCCAAAATCAATCATAACTCACAGTAGAGGGAGTTCGCCAGTTGTTGTTGATACTGTTATACCGCGTCAGTGCATCACAGTGTAGGCTATCATGAAAAGTGGTGTAGAACTGATGGTTATCAACCAAGTAATCACTATAATGTGTACCTACATTGATAGTGGAGAGTGAGTTGGGAGGAGTGGATGAGTCAGTGATTTTGAGCACTTGTCAAAAGTTTGAATACATCTTTGCGTTTGGAAACATCTGGAGCTCAGGACTGCAGTGTGCGACCAGTTTACTATTGCCCTTTCCAACCATTTTGGAGTGTAACCAAGAGGTGTGTCCATCTGGTGCCTTTGGATCAACATGAGTTTAACTTTTACTTTCCCACACGCACACACATACACACACAGGAAATGTGTGTTTTCTTGTGCTGCGCTGATAATACACAGTTAATATGCCTGAAAATCACCCAGTGTGATGGTGAGTGTGTGTGTTTATTTGATACTGTGAGTTAATGATGTGTGTAACACAATCCTCTCACATGACTGACTGAAGGGACAGACTGCTGCTCATGCAGTATTTTGTATCCCCAAATCTGTGTGCCTCTGTGTGCATGTGTGTTTATGTAGCCAATGTAGACCAACATGTGGAAATGTGCCAAGTTTCATTAAATACAGAATTTTTTGTCTTTACAGATGCTGTATCTCACAGTTTCTTGAAGAAAAAAACAAGGTCCATTGAAAGCTCTGAAAAGTAAGTGAACTTTTCAGCTGAGATTTTTTGGAAACACATAAAGATCTCACCTTATCAACAAGATCTCAGATACTCACACTATTGTGCTGCAGGAGTACAGTGTAGAGTTTCTCTCCCTCTAGTGCACAGTAAGGGAAATGGGTGTGATCTACAAACAGATGAAAAGATACAGCAATGCAGCACCACAAGACATGTCGTCAAAGTGCTTCAATAATATCTTACCCATACCAGTGCATCTCAGTACTTCTTCAGTCCTTTAGGAGACAATGTAACAGCACAGTCGGCTTCCAGTCTGATACGGTCACACCTACGTTGAAGCATCCGTGGAACAGAGGGAATCTCCAAGTCGCCTGCGGCACCTTCGATCTCCCTCATCCCCTCGTCTCTCAGGAGCGATGACAGATTGACGTTTGCCCAGTGCTACACTCATTATGGGCTAGCAGTCATACATCTCCTAATGATTAGAGCCACATTGACAGAGGAGGGGACCGTGGAGAAGCTTATAATAGGCCTATCGGTAAAATGTTCAGAAAATAAACTTAAAGTTCTTCAGCAACATTGCTCACTTATTACTGTAAAAGCCCACAAAAAGATGGATGCAAAACGACCATGTTGTTTTGCCATCTGCACATTTATGAAAACGACAGACTTTAACTAAGGCTTAATTAAATATTAAATTTTATTGCCCAGTATTACTCAAAAACGTACTTACAGTAAATATCCTGGCAAGTTATGTAAATATTCACATTACTTATTACATTCTAGTGACTCTTGTTTTGCTTGTGATGTTCTTTTGTTTTCCTTTGTTGTCTCTTTTTT
Organism: Trachurus trachurus; assembly: GCF_905171665.1. Taxonomy (NCBI): domain Eukaryota; kingdom Metazoa; phylum Chordata; class Actinopteri; order Carangiformes; family Carangidae; genus Trachurus; species Trachurus trachurus. The sequence continues at coordinate 23,691,050 of NC_139904.1, read as the reverse complement.
TTTTAAGATTGTACACTTTACATAGCTAATTAATGAATTGTTCAGCTTTTTTTTTTCATTGAGACTGTACATTACAGTCAATGCATCTTAGTACAGTATTTTAGTTTACTTCCATAACTCTAGTGATAAATGAAAATGACTATTTTACAGTAACATACAGTATGGTCATACGTGTTGAAAGTTAGCAATATCTTGATCTAAAAAAAAGTCTCATCTACTGTATGTTGGAACTAGCCTACATGTTAAATTTCACAGTACACAAATAAATATTTTTCAAAAACTTGATGCTTAAAAAATGCTTGTAGCAGCTGTTTAGAATAACTTAGCATAACGAAATGGGAAACAGCACTAAATTTAGCTTCTGTTACATGTAGCTCTTGAATAAAAACTTAATTTATCTCATCAAAAGTTAAATCAATCAAAAACAATAAAAGTGCTAAGGAGCAGTAGGCCCAAAGTAAGAAGTCTGTTGATTTGTTTGAGAGAGATAGAGGAGGGGGGTATGTCATCAAGTCTGCCATTGATCAGGAGCCACTGTACATTTCAGGCATTGGGCCAAATGCTGCATCTCATCCAGACTAATAAAAGTCGTTTGGGCCAAGTGCATTGCCTCTTTCTGTTGAAGCCACTGCTATAAAACCGGAGTCTATGTAACTAATGTTCCACGTGATGGAGAGCCAACACAAAATCTGAGCTGGCCATCTAATGCGGAGATGGTTTTTCTTTTTTTTAATCAGACTTCCTGACAAAATCTTCTTCTACTTTGATAACATTGAGACCACTGTGGAAGATTGTATGACACAGCTAACATTTTCATTATACAGTAGCCTACTATTCAACAATTACACCTCCCCATGAAATGTATCACTGCAGCAATGTGTGGTTTGGTTTCTGTGACACCAACAAATTATAATACATATTTTAAAGGGATAGTTCAACATTTTGGCGTATTCGCCTATTGCCATGATCCATGATAGTCATAGGAGTAGGTCCATTACCTTTAATTATTGGTGCATGTTGTTTTGAGATCAGGGGGGCAGAGACGTGAGCTGCTCAGTGAACACAATGGAGGTGAATGGTGATTACCTGTTCCCATAGACTGTAAAAAGAATGGACGTAGCGTCCGTGACGTCACCCATTGGTTTGGGGGAGTCTGTTTTGTGCCGCTACTACGGGGGTTTGAGCTGCGCCATGTTGGATTCTACTTGCCATATTTGGAGAGGTGCGGCGGTTGGCCGGCCGAGGGCCCGCCCACTGGCCTCATAGCAGTGGTCGCCGGACCTGTCACTCAACGGTTCTGCGCCCTATTGGCCAGAACTTTAAACCTAATAATAGTAAAACGGTAGAGTTAAAAAAAAATTCACCCCCCTCAGAGTGTGTGCGGGGGTAGAAACTATCGATTGAGACCAGAAAAATAAAATGTACCAGGCTGTAAATATGTTTTTTTAAGCTGTAAAATCGGCTATTTTACTGTAACATGGGGCTCAATTGGAGTTGCTCCCTTCTGGAGCCAGCCCCCAGCGACAGCCGGGGGGATCGCAGTTTTTTGAACGCGGAAGTGAGCTTCACTTCTCAGACCGACAACTGCCCCCTTGCCTGTTCCTCATCAAACTCATCAAATACACAATCCCACAACTCCAAAACACTCTGGTGGACAAGTTGTGACTTGCACATTCGCCACGGGACATGTGAAGCAAATACTCTGAACTACTTGCGCTTTTGAAATCACTCCGCCCAGCAGCCGTGTCTGGAATGTAGTTCCGGCTACGCATTTGCCTCGAAAACAACTCTGTCTTGTAATGTTACACGATTATTTCGCGTGGTGAATGTGCAGGTCACAACTTCTCCACAAGAGTGTTTTAGAGTTGTTGGATTGTGTATTTGATGAGTTTGAGGTTAGGGTTAGGGTTAGGGGGACCTGTTCCATTCACTCATTGTGTTCACTGTACTGAGCAGCTCATGTCTCTGCCCCGCGGATCTCAAAACAACATGCACCGATAATTAATGAACCTACTCCTATGACTCTACAGATCATGGCAATGGGCTAATTTGCCAAAATGTTGAACTATCGTTATATTCTTACTGAACTTTACAGGGAAATGCCTCCACCGGTAATGGGTATGGTGTCGAGAGTAATCTGAGGATACTCTATATCCATCCATAATTTTCATTTTCAAAATAGGCTACCTCAAACAACAATGAATTCATTATAACAAGTATTGTCAGTCATTAACATGGACATGGCCACTGTGTCACTTTATTCCATTTTCAGTAATTTATGTAGACAGTTTCCACTAAATATCCACACATGTGGCAGCTCATACATCTGCCACCCTCTTCTTTCCTTCTGTCTGTCTGCCACTCTGTTATAGAGGCCTCAAGGTGTCACGAGACCGACACCAATCCAATCATAGTGTTTGAATTATGGATGGGCTGCATTACCTAGACAAACATTGTCTATAGAAAATCATTCTGAGGGGCATCAATGAGAGACAATGAGAGGTGGTGTCTTTTACCTGTCCATATCTGTCTGTTTGACCTTTGAACATTCAGCAGAGACAGAGGCAAAGATTTTCACAGTCTTTTGTGGCAATCTGTCTTAATCCAGTTGTCATTCATTTAAAATGAATATTTGAACTAACTGTGCCACCAATGTGAAGACACTGTTCATAAAATAATCTCAGCTAATTTAATCACTGTCCTGAAGTCTTTGGTCGTTCTGGAGTTTCCTGGGTGTGGTGTCCTGACAGCAGCAGGTGGCAGTGACTGTCACTCGATCATGTGATCATGTGAAGAACTTTGGCCATTGTTGCCAAGAAAAGAGGCTTTATTGTGGAGGGGTGGCCACCAAGACATCTGTTGTGGTCTGAGACTTTGGTGGTCCAGTGCAACACTTGGTGAATTTCATGAGCAGCCTCCTAAATATGACTACATGCACATTGGTGCTGTGTTTAACCAGCAGCTGTGTTACTGCATGGAAACACTGCTGATCCTGTGTGTTGTGTTGAGGTCAGGGCTGCAACTCATACAGAAGCTTTCGCCAACAAATAGCTCCGACATGATCATTACTTAATTATACTGAACAAATTGCACATATGGCTAAAGAGTCATAAAACTTATGAGCCTGTGTGTTCAAATGAGGTTTATGTGTATGTGGTGTGTCATCTCTCCCTCTATCTGCTTCAGCCAAAATGTTTCATGTAGACACTTCAAACAGAGCAGCTTACAGTAACACACAGCTAAATGACCCTATATCCTGTAGATGTTATTTTTACAGCTTTTGCTTTGGAGTAGTGAGTCAATTGATTATTGATCACTTAAACCTTTACATGCACACATGCACTGAAAGCCTGAACCAGCGGATGTATGTTTGTGTTTGCTACAGGCTCTTAATGTATGCGTTATTTGGCTTTTTATTTATTCAAGATACAACATGCCCATGAGTGAAGAGGCAATGATTACTATGAGTTATAGACAGGATGAAGGTATACGGATAGCTGAGGGACCAAGGTAAGTTTCAATTAATTTTCATCCTCTTGAACTTATAAGGTTCTAGCTGGGTTATGAGCTGCATTATTGTTAATATTGAGATTCAAAGTTTTGAAGGTCTTGTATCACTCCAGAAAGAGACATGCTCTGTCTCCTAGAAATGAACGTACAGTCTTGCAAAAGGTGCAAATCAATTCCACAACAACCGCAAAGGACCTTGTGAAGATTAGGAATTAGGTACAAAAGCATCTCATCTACGGTAAAACGACTCCTGTCTTGACACACAAAACCTTAAAAGCTGCTCAGCAAGGAGAAAAACACAGCTCCAAAATCTGCCGTAAACAAGATCACAGTTTGAGTTGACAAATGGGTCAAAGATACCTTCTGGAGAATAGTTGTGTGGACTGATTAAAAAAGTGGTGCCTTTCATTGATGGTATGTCAAACAGTAAGGTATAGCTGGGTATATAGCTGAGGAGGACCCAGTACTGATCCTTGAGGCTCTCCACTGGGTAGGGCATGGTATAATCATGTTTGTCCTTGACATTAAACACTGAAGAAGCACTCAGTGAGGCAGGATTTTAAACCAGAAAGTGCTTTTCCAGAGATGCCCGCACTGTGTGGAGAGTGTGGATAGAAAGATACGACAGTTAACTGTACCAAAAGATGCTGAGAGGTCCAGCAAGATAAGAACTTGGCTGGGCTGCAGCTCAATCTGCCCTAAGGGCAGTCGTTTCAGTGGAGTGGCCGCTCTTAAAGCTGAACTAAATTGGATTAAGGAGGTCATTCAGTGATAGAAATTCTGAGACCTGCTTAAAACTGACCTTAATGAGGAATAACTTTATAAGTTATGCATATTGCATTTACTTTTAAATTCTAAATAAAGTTGTCAGTCTTGTTCTATGAGACTAATAGGCTGATCAAATCTAATGACACAAAACTCGTCTCACTGCTCTTTGTGATCGTAAATTAAACCATATAAAAAAGTCACACAAGATAATAATCCATGCTAGATGAACCATCACTTAGACTTTATTTGAATTCCCTTTTATAAGAAGCATTTATAAAAAATATGTCTTATTTATACGACTAGGTTCCTGATATACAAGCATGGATATAGAGTACAGTACATTGGATATCACTGTATTTTCATGTCAAAGCATTCCATTATGAGATGATCTATACAGTTTACTCTAGGCTATCTCAACATTTGCATTACATTACAAGACACAGAGAGAGATAGAGAGAGAATAAGGACATTGGGACTGAAATAGCAGTAGCTCTTCAAAACAAGTGAATCAGCTGCATGCTTGGTTTGTGCTCATCACTTTGAGGCATCTGAGATAAAATCTATCCTTCCTGCTCATTAGCTTAAAGGTCAGATGATGTCTTGCAGATGTTTGTCACCTGAATTGTCACACAAACGGCAGCCCACCATCCTGGCTTTGGTTTCAGTTGAACAGAGCTCCTTTGAACCCATGTTTGCATAATTATTCAGACGCACACACGTCTCCCTTTTGCTGTCGAAATGTCTTTCTCACTAAAAAAGGGTTCCAAGGCGAGACACTTGGATTTACACCCCTGCACTCAGTCTAGGTACTGTGTATGTCGCAGGATATGTAGAAGAAAGTACATGCTACATTTGTCTTTTGACGGCATTTGATTTACTGCCAAGGTGTCTGTTTTTCAGTGTATGCAATTCGCCTTTGGTGATTCGTCATCACGGTGATGCCGCGCTGTGTCCGTTGTAGGAGATCTGAGGAATGCCGTTACTGGAATTGTCCAGGATCTCCTGTTAGGGTGACAGAAAGCACACTGTGAAAACTTCACATGCAGTGTTCATGCAAAATTCTGAATATGTTGGAGCTACAGGGCCATTGTCCTTGTTACCATGTTCTCCCACCTTCTCAGTCATCTCATGTGAGTGGTGCAGCGAGTGTTCCCTCTCCAGAAACATCCTCTGCTGCTCAGAGCTAGCCAGGCGACACGTCAGCCACGTAGATAAGGTACACGATGAGATCCCTGGATAAGACATTGTGATAGCACATGCATGTAACACGCATAAACGTTAACTTTCGTTATTTATTTTGATTTTGCGTAATTTACCGAGACAGGCAAGGGTCATGGCAGCAAGGTGGATCGAGTGCATTGAGTCTGGTCGTTTGTTCAGCGCCCGAACAAACTGGAAGTTGAGGATCCCACCGATCAGACCACAGATACAGCATGCTGAAAACAGGATCATCTGAGGGACAGAGAGGCAGATGGAGAAAGAGAGAATGGTTTATGGTAATGCAAATGGCAGAATTGATATCCTATCAACAAAACTGTAAACAGACTGACAAAATGTGATGAGATGGGAGATATACAAACTACTGTTCAGCTTCCATCTCCATCACATCATTCTGCTTTTTTGGACGACGGCTGCTGTAATGAGTAATGCATACCAGTCAAAATAAATCTCATTTCCTATTAGAAAATTGGATTGCTCTGAAAGCACACCGTCTCTTCCAGAAATATTGCATGGCTTCTAAATAATGCTTGCATCACTTACTTGCTGTATTTGTGCTCGTGTGTGTCTGATTTACGTGGCGAGATATTACTTTCACTATTTAATCAATCACATTTTAAGGATAACTTTCTTATTATAATCATTGTGTGGAAAACTCAAACCCAGTATGTGGATCTTATTGTTTTTTCAAGAGGATCTAATGGGGAAATGATTGCAGTTCCTTTACTTTGCAATCAGAATGACAAAATCCAATCGATGGAGTTCTCCGTTCATTGTGCATGCACATATTGTGTTTGGAGTGCAGGTTCTCTTTCATTGCTCCCAGTACAGATGCCTTTAGTGCCTTTAACTGCATGGAAAAGGGCATCTCCAATTTCAGTCATTATCCGGTGAAGTGTGGAAAGTGGCTGGCATGAGTCCAGAGCCAAACCAACCTAATGCAATCATCACCCCAAAGGCTGACAAGAAGAGAGGGGATGGAAGGAGATGAGGAGAGGAAGAGGGAGCGAGTCAGAGCGTCGAAACGCCCAGAAGAAAGAGATTGAACAGAGAAGGTAAGGAGAGACAGATGAGAGTAGAGAAAATAATGGCAAAGGCACGAGCAGATAGAAGACAAACACAATAGGTAGGGATGGATAGGATGAGGCAGATGAGAGAGAAAGGTTGAGGTATGTCTCTGTTACAGCAGACTGTGCTGCTGACACTAATCTATCATGCCCTCCCCACTGGAGACGGAGCCAGTCAGAAAGAAACACAAGGACTCTGAGGCACTGAGAGACTCTGAGGCGAACGCAGAGCAGAGCAGAGATGGAGTGAGTGAGCGACAGAAAGAGAAGAGGAGAGGTGACTGCTTGTCTCCCCTGGTTTCCTCAGATGTCTCTTTCCAGAGCAGACTGTTTGCACAAGCTCAGAGGACACACACACACACGCTTTTCGGGTTATTGTCGACCATTGACAGGATTGGACAGTCTTTACTTATAAACTTCCAGCTTGTGTCATCATTTACATGCAGCATCCCTAAGAACACACACAGTCCTTTCAAGTGTTTTCAATGAATACCATCAGTATCGTTAGGCTATTAGAACCCACAGCTTTCCAGAGAAAAAAGCTGTGAATAATTCTTGGCTTTGCCATCATTAAAACCTGAAACAGAAGATTGAAGATTGAACACAGATGAGTGCTACTTAGTCACACAGGAGCTGAGGACTCAAGCAAAAAGGAATGAAAAATAAAAGTTGAAGAACATCCACAAGACACAAAACAAAGTCTAATATTCTGCAAACTTGAATTGTAAGTTGTGAGAATGGTAATTTGTCTAAAGCAAGAAATGTTGGACGGATATTTTCTTCTTTTGGAAAATGTACTTATTATTGTTCAGTTTGTTTTGTTTTTGCCACTATAGTGATTCAGAAAAGACTGCCCACATGGAAAGAACCTATAGGTTTTAATATAGGTTTGAATATATGTGACATACATAAAATTGGCAGTTTTCATATATAAAAAATATAATAATATAAAATAATATATAATAATATATAAATATATGGTGCATAATGGTGCATATATGCAGCATATATACACAGATAAAGTGCATAATAGGTTTCATATATGCGCATATATCCTCATGAGGATATATACGCATATATGAGACCTACAGTATGTAGTTTATCTGTGCATATATGCACCATATACTGTATGCACTATATATGCACCATATATTTTAGCATAATATGCCTATATATGAAAATGGCCAATTTTATGTATGTCACATTCAAACCTATATTAAAACCTATAGGTTCTTTCCGTGTGGGTGGCCCCTGCACCTCCTGTATCTGTTTGTCAATATGAATCCACTGCCAGCAGGAGGTTAATTTAGTTTAATACTATGGAAAAACTACTAGCTCACTTCTATCAGAAGGTACCAGGCACCAGCAATCACATTATAAACTGTTTTATTAATGCAGAGCCTCCACCAGCTACCTGACAACTAGTCTGGCAAAGCGAATTATGTACTAGTTGTCTTTTGTACGGACCACACAAACAAGATATACAGTAACGTATTCATCTGTGGGCTTTACAGGTGCTGGTAGGTGGAATCTGTTATTTTGGGGCAGAGCCAGACTCGCTGCTTCCCTAAAGCTGAACATCTGCTGGCTTTTGCCTTACATATATAGAAATGAGAGTGGTTTCAATTTTCTTGTCTAACCCTTACCAAAGAAGCGATTAACCATATATCCCAAAATATCAAGCTCTTCCTTTGAAACACTCCCTCACGCAGGAACATACTGTTTATAGAGTGAATCCACAGTGTGATATAGAGAAAGAGGAGAAGACAACAAATGGTGGATGCTGGGTCTTAGGTAAACAACTAAATATATACAAGTACTTACAATAAGACCTGTCCTCTTTCGTGCACACAGCACTCCACACATCCCACAGACCAGAAACTGGAAATAGAGAACAACAAATTAATAAATGAACAGGTCCATTTGATTAGTTTGGTACATTTTGATTAGTGTGAGAGAATAACCAGTTGAGAAATGAGATGAAACTTAATATATTCACATCAACCTTCTCCTTCCTGTCTTGACGGCAGAAAAGGTGAATGTATTGTTTACACTCAGTAACTTAGATGCAATTTTCTCCCGCTAAAAATAGAGTGCCATTGTGGGCTTCCAGCAAGAAGCCATATTGTCCTGGGTGTCAGTGATTGTGACTGAACTGGAACACCTCCATGTGTGTGTGTGCGTGTGGAAAGGGTGCGATGCAGTGTTGTAGTATCTGTGTCCATGATTAAGAGTTGAGTCCAAACTTGGAAGTTGGAGATTTAAGACTTTTATTCTTAGCTTTAGTGTGTGTGCATATACAGTGGACCTTTTTTATTCTCATGCCAGCTCTTTGACTCTTGCACTGGAGCTCAACTTGGAAGTCAACTCAGTAAATCCAACGTTGACTCCAATATTAAAGGTGTACAGAAAAGAAAATTGAATTTGAGCCCACTCTGGATCATAAAATTAGTTTAATAACTCATCTTTCAGACGATGTAGCCCAAAATTCTATTTTTGAGTAAATCTGGGATGAAAGTGTGGTATTTTTTTTCCGCACTGGATAATGCAGGCGCACGGATTATACGTCAGCCTGCGCACACACACACACACCGAGCTCGGGCTCGCCCCAAGCTTTGAATATCCCGCCTGCTCGATAACGACCAATCAAGTTTGTTTTCCTTACTCGGGTAAACTCGTGTTGCAGCTTGTGACAACTCGGCGCGACAAACAGGACAAACGGCCATTTCTGTAAACCTTTAAGATGACCAAATTTGCAGCAGAAATAGACTTGGACCATGCTTACAGACTGGTAAAAATACAAAAAAAACCCAGCTTTAGTCCTTATATCTGATTTCCTCCAGGCAATTATTACATAACCTGTATAAGCTGCATTTTTGAGGGCGTGCAGCTTTGAGTGGCAGGTGGGTGGATGTATGCTCACCACAAGTCGGCATGCACTGAAATCTTACCTCCACTCACACCTTCTCTTGGCCTAATTTTGGATTAGCCAGGTAACAGGTAAGATGGTGACGGCAGAGCAGCTCACTCTGAACTTCAAAACTCCTCAGAAACCTTTAAGGTAGGTGACATCACAGAGTCTATGTCCATTATTATTTGCAGTCCATGGTAGAGACTTGCCTGTGTTTCAAGGGTTCACGAATGCTTGGCATTTTCACATTTCTGACAGTTTTCTTTCTTGATCATTATATTAATTGAAAAACTCCACTTACCACTTACTTCCAGATTTTAGCCCTGCCTTCTCATGAGTGGCTATTTTATGTTGTTGTATGTAAGATTTTTGGTCAAGCTACTTTTTAACCGTTTAAATGGGTTGTTCTAAGTTCTAAGTTGAACCTTTTTTATGACAAAAAATGTTTATAATTTTTTTTTCAAATTTTAGAAAAAGGCAATATTTAATGATAACCAATATAATAAGACAAAAAAAAAAACTAAAAAAAAAAGCAACAAAAGAAAATACTAAAAAAAAATTAACAACAGGATAAAAAAACATGGGCAGGAAAGAGAAAATGTAAAAAAAACAAAACCCACTCTCTCCCACCACCCCAGGGCGTCCAAGGGCTAAATGCTGCAAACAGGTTGAATATAAGATCCACTCCTTTAACTTTGTAGCTGCTGGCACAGATAGATCAATCTTGGACAGTGGACAACTCCAAGTAAATTATGTCAAGAAATGTGAAAATCCAGTCGCTCACTGAGTGCTTGTCCGGGTGTTAACACCTTGTAGCTACCAATTTCTTGGCTGCAGTAAGGCCAGCAAGGATAAGTCTTTTCTTGGTGCCTGCAAGAGTCGGCAGCTGAGATAAATCGTTCACGAGTAGTTACTGATACTGTCACACTGTCAAAGAGAATATATCGGACAACTCAGAGGACATCCTGCTCCAAAAACAAGCGACAGGTGGGCACTCCCAGAACATGTGGAGGAACGAACCAGGAGCCCCCAGGGAACACGGGTGCAGCCGGAAACAGACACAAGAGTGCCATCATGTGCGACCTTCTTGGAGCAAGGCAAATTCTACAAGCATAATTCAGGTGAATCTGGATTATGTTTTTTAGTTTAGTTTTTTTTTTTTTTTTCACGGTGTCATACACCAAAAAGGTGCCCAGCCTGCATGGGCTTACAAGACACACCATAAGTCATAAAGAACAATAAACAAAAGAACATCTCACATATGCTATCCAGATATATACAGTCCTCAGCATAATCCACAATCAAACATAAAGTACGTTCAACACAAATTGAGCTAAATAAAGCACTTTTTCCCTAAACAGGTATGTTAGTCTACGGTCATCAGACATAGAAAACAAATCAGGACATTCCGTGGTCATTTTAAGGAAGAGCTTTTGTCTAAATTCATGATAAAATGGACAGTAAAAAATGTATTTAAATGTAATTATGAGAAGTCTGCAAAATGTTAGCCCAAGCTGAATCCCAATCAAAATCAGGTTTCAGTACTGGGACATCGTTTCTCCAGAGTTTGTCGAAGGGAAGGTCCTTGTAAGTGGACTTCATTAGAAAGGAATAAAAATTAAAGACAACGCCCCAGGAAGTTCTGGATGATCTTCCGACAGGAAACAGAGACAAGCAGATTTTACCTGTCAAGAACTTTGTTGATGTAGCAGCAGCATAAACAACTTTAACCATATGGATGAACCCCCTTCCCTTGTCCCATTGTCTCCATAACAGCCCATTTGGATCTGACTATTCCAGCTGGTCAAAGTTTAGCACCAAAGACACGACAGCTGCTGGTGAGTTCTATAGAGATATAGCCAATAAAAAAATCCATCTGAAGATATAATGCAATAAAAGAGTTGACTAATTAAAACAAAGAGTAGGTCTTTTACTTTTCTGCCCCTTTTTTATTCTCTGATGTTTGAAGAACTTCAGCCAAACTTGTGGAAATGCAGTATAAGATGACAGTTTCCTTTCAGCAGGGTATTAATGGAAACGATTATTCCGTCCACGATTGGGACGGTGGTCAATAAGTGGTAATGACTCTCAGGTCCTGACAGAAGAACTAAACCTCTGGGTAATCACAAGACAAGGACAGCTGACTCAGCAGACAGTACTCAACAGCTGTGAGGTTGAACACACAGCCGTCACATTGCATAACACCTTTGCAGTAACTCACACACCACACTGAAGGAGCACACACACACCCCCAAAGTATGTGTCAGATCTCTAAAAGCTCTCTCCCCCACTGTGGTCCCAGCACACCCACATAGCCTATACTGCGAGTGCACACACTTTAGACGTCTTTTAGATACTCCAAACTTTGACCAAATCTGATACAGATATTGTGACTCACATTGTTGGGGCTTCAGGCACTCTCAGTTATTCTTAGCAACAGATACTGAGATACAGACTGTGTTTCCCCAGCTGCAGGAGCAGCCGTAGTAAAGTGGCTGATATGAGGTTAATTACGGCTGCCAAAAATGTCAGAAAGTCATCTTTTCACTGCAGCAGCAAAATCGAGACAATGAGGCTGAGAGCAGCGCTGTAACACGAGGAGACATATGCAGTAGAGTGAGAGGACGATTGTGTGTAAAAGCTTTGACCCTCCAAACCACTGAGCAACAATTCAAGCATGAGTTAATGAAACCAATCTTTAGCCCGGCGTGTAGTGGGCCAAGTCATTCTATGTGTATCTCAGATATCTAATGGACAAACAGACAAAATATTTACTCTTTATCACAGCCAGGGTTTTAATTCTGGGAGGAAACCTAACCCAACCTCTGAGAGTAGGCTAATTAATATTAGATAGAGAGCCAGCAGCATGAATCAGTTGAATTCCCAGATCACACTAAGCTGTGTATGTGTCTGAGACAATGGAAATGGCTTTAAAAAAAAAAAGGAGTATGTTTTTTGTTGTTGTTAAATGGAATTGCATCCAGTTAAAATCTTAGTCACTCCTCAGATATATTATAGCACATAATGATAATTATAACTATTTACTGAAAACAGAACAGAGATTATGGGGGTTTATCTATTTCAAAAGCATTCCTTATACAATGCTGGGTGAGTTTAATCTACATCCCTGGAGCTACTTATCCTCTGTGGAAGTAAACAAGGTGAAAATCGGGATTTAGAGTTGTTCCTATAGACGTACACAGAGTCCGCTCCAGACCGGGGACGCGTCACCCTGCTGCGGCTTGTGCTCGCCCCGGACCCAGCTGATGCCCACGGCTCCCAGGACGATGCTCGCCACACCCAGGCCCACCTCCACCACGGACAGCAGGAGCAGGCTCCACAGGATCTTGCGGCTGGAGCACATCCTGCCCCGGGCATCTCTCCAGCTCCAACAGGAGGAGGCGGGCAGGGGGGCAAGAGAGGACTCCGCTACCCGGTGGGCCGAGGGCGGGGATCTATTGCTTCATGTCCGGCTGGAAAAGGGGAAAAAAGGGCTGTCTGAGAAGGTAGATCCAAGTGGAGTAGAAAGGTTTTAGAGGGAAGTAAAGTGTTCAAAAGTGGCGGAGGGAAACGGCTCTGTTCGCGGCTGGATGTTGTTTGTAAAGAGAGAGCGAGAGCTCCGGTGAAGTTCATCCGCTCGTACAGAAAGCGCGTGTGTGCTGCCTTGGTGCTGCTTAAGGTACTTAAGCACCACTGCAACTACACACACACACACACACACACACACACACACACACACACACACACACACACACACACACACACACGTGCATCGAGGAGGGTTTTATTATTGCAGACTCCATTCAAGCTCTATAAGCATAAAACAAAACAGTAAGAAATAAGGATAAATAATGATTCATCAGGGCAGAAAACTATACAATGAAATAGAAAATGGAATCTTTTTAATGGAAAACAAAAAAAAACACAACATGGATAAAGATGGTGTGTGGCAAAAATATCCAAAATCAACCACTGATCTCTGAGATGAAACCTGCGAATAACTGAAAATTGATGACATAGTTGGTCCGTGGCCCTGAATGGATTTAATATAATTGTACATATTGCGTCATTTAGTCCTATGGAGGCAACATTGTGGTGGAATTTCATTAGTGGTGTTATCAGTGTCATTTTCCACAAACGTTTTTTGGATCAATCCTCTTAAAACATTTGACAAATAAAAACTTCCTGCAGTGTGAAAAAATTCTCAACATTTTATCAAAATGTTTTGTAAAATATGGAGTGGCCCTTATGGCATGCTGCTTCTTTTCTTTTCACTTGCTGACCAAACTATTGTCAGTCATTAATTTCCACTGTGATCTTTATTTGTTCATAACTTCGGGTTTCATGCCTCCATTCTTCCACTGGTGAGTCAGCCTCAGTTTCATTAAATCAATCAAATCCAGTACAGTCCATGTTGTCCTACTAATGAGATTACTACAAACTATCTGAAAGTCAGCATTATTATTGTAACTGATCAGTTATTCCCCCAAGCACATGGGGATGCCTCCTTACCCCCCCTCTCCGATCTGCAAATACAAAACACCTGTTCAGCCCTCAAGCCTAGATTTTCAATCGAATATAAATGAAATAAATGTAATTTAAACCTTACTCATGGGGGGGAAATTACAAACTATTGCTCTGATAAAAAAGTGACTTTTTTCTTTCTTTCTTTCTTCACTTTTTTTTTTTTTTTTTTTTTTTGCAAAGTTGGGAGCTGCAAATGTTAACATTAATATGCCACTTTTTCCCCCACATTATCGTCCCATATGCTCATGTGTTTTACATTCTACTGGGGAAAAAACATCTTCCATTCTATTAAAAAGTTAATACAAAGGGATGGACAACAGCTTTAGAAACAACAAATCTTTTCCAGATTCCCAGAGTACGAGTGTTGGTTGCCATATGCAACATTTTGTGTTGACAAAATATCCAAATTATTTCCTGTATTTCTATCTCTCAGCGTTTGAGCAGCATCTGCTGTGTGGGCAGCAGCCCTGCCAAATAAACAGGGCTCTTATTAACTATTAAACACTTCATGGCAAAGACCGCAAAATAAACACACACTCACACACATTAACACAAATGCACAAATGCAAGTACGTTGGAAGAGTGTGAGAGTCCCAGTGCAGAGTCAGTGGCCTGCTTTTCCTTCAGTCACAGTGAAATTGGACCTCCTTCCTTCTCTCTCTCTCTTTCTCTCCATCCTTTGTAAGGAGGTTGTACACTTAAACAGCAGCCAGTCCATGTCCCTCTTGGCCTCTAATGGATGGACAGATGAATGACTTAGTAAGCAGAGTGTGAGCCAATCTGATTCAGCTCCACTACACGCACACACACACACACACACACACACACACACACACACACACACACACACACACACACACACACACACACACACACACACACACACACACACACACACACACACACACACACACACACACACACACACCATAGACCTTGAAACGTGCTCATACTAGTGTGTCATCATATATGATCAGGTAAGACGGTAGCTACATCAACTATCTTTAGTCTTCAGGTGACTGAATCTCTACAAGCTGCAATAACTGCATCTGTAAAAGTCAGAGAGACTATATTTCCACCTCCCCCTGTTCCTGTTTTCCTCTCCAACCTTTTTCGTCTGTAGCACTGAGAGATCACAGAAACAAGATCAGACTGATATTTCTGTCCCTTTTCACCTCTGATCATCTCTGTTCATCTATTTACAGTGGTGCACCACCAGAGGGCCCTGTCACACAGTGGGAGCATGTCCATAGCCGCAATAAGTTTGTATGTTGTTTTAAGGCAGAGAGTTGAGGATTATGGTATTAATGATGTTATATTTAACATCTTTCTACTTTTAAATTTGTGAATAATTGAAGGGATTAGTTATTGTTGCTGGTTAGATGCACCAGTATTAACATTTTTATAGACCATAGAGCACCATGATTTAGTATGATGGTCAGTCTGATCATAACATACACATAAACTGTGATTACACTGGGACACAGCTTTCAAAAATAAAGGACAAACTAATGCAACATTGAGCACCAGTGGGCTGTTGTACTTGTCATCTATCTTCACCCTCACTTGTCCACCTGCAGAAGTCACCCAACCCTGATAAACAAACAAGTGCAAAACACAAACAACAGCCATCTCACAAAAGCTGCTGATTACCACTGACACACACAGGTCAAACCTGGAGATGAATACATTAATGAAAGGAAACATAAGAGAACACTTTTATCATTTCCATGGACATGTGTTATATGCTGTGGTTTTTGAATGGACCGGATCAACCAGTGGGTTGATCTTATGGAGGGGATTGTTAAGTGCCAACGGTGCCATGTATTTCTGTGTGTGTGGTGGAGTACCCTGTTCTGCTCTTCTCTATTCCAGCAGGTAAACTTGCATACATGTGTCCAGTTACCAATCAGGAGCCTCGGGATAATGGTGCACTTCAATTGTACTCGAAAGTCCAAATTTCAGTCTTAATGCATCCTGAAGTTGGACACCTACCCCAACATAAGAATTCATGATGGCTGCTCTACTCGTGTAAACAGTAGTGAACACTCTGCAATTGTACTCTTTATTTTATTTCTCTCATTGTCTCATAATAATGGTCAGCCATGTGCACTGTTAAATTCTTATCCTGGGGGCCGGGACAATTTCCAAAGCTGTTTGTTTGTGTAGAAACAGCATAGAGTATTGTTATTACTGTAAAATAGTATTGGCTAATGATGGCTAACAGTGGCTTATGGCTTGTTACATGTTTTTGTTGTTGAACATCTTTTAAAAAGAACGTTATACATTGTTTGCATTGAAATCTATAAACTAACATCTACATGAATGAAATTCAGAGGTGGGTTTAAGTCACTGTTTTTCGAGTTGCACTGTCCAGAGTAAGTCTCAAGTAAAGGTAAGTCCAAGTAGATTCAGATGTCCAAAACTTTAATTTGATTTTCAAGTCCTAAACAAGTCATACTGTACATACATATATCACGTTCTATAGGCCTAGTGCCATTTTAAGTTTATTCAATTCACACAAATTATAAATTCTATTATACTTTTCAAATAACAATTAGCCGCTTATAATTATGTTTTTATAAACAAATCTGCCTTCCTGTTTCCTCTGTGAACTGAAATACTATTAATACTATTGTGATAATTAAACATATTATACCATATAAAACTCCCCAAAATAACAACTCAAAACTCCTCTAGCTCTAAAAAAAAATCTAACCCCCCCATTTTCAATCCAAAATTAAAACAACCACTACTGAAGTTAGCTATATATAACTTAACTAAAGGTCACATTCAGGTGAGTGAGGACATATATACTGTCCTGAACCTGAATGGAGGTGTGTCTGGTATGTGACCTATGACGAAGTGAAACTAAATGAACAGACCTACTCCACCACACTGAGCAGGTCTGCTCTCTTTATTATAGGTCACATACTCGCCTACACTCAGGTACAGGACAGTATAATATAGATATCCTCACCTGGCTGATCTGTTAGGAGACATATTAACATCACGCGACATCTGATCATGTCAGCTGATAGCAAGTGATGGACAAGCAACAAACTAGTGCCACCCTACATGCTGCAGCATTCACTCTTTAGCCTACATGTTGCCTTGTGGTGGTGGGACGTTCTAGTGCAACATAATAACAATGATGGTGGTGGTGGATAGGCCTATATATCACACCCTTTATAACAGCAGATCTCTCCAAAACTGATTATGATCATTGAACAGTAATTGATCAAAAAGTATAAAACACATCACAACATGGGAAACCTCTAGACCGCCATAGACCGCCATTAAAAAGGAGTTTAAATGGAGCCTCTAGGTGAAAGTATGATGAAACAGTATATGCTTGATTTTGCTGTTTGTTTGTTTTTTACATTTGGTGCATTTGGACCATGATAATAACATTTGGCTATGATGCGACCCTGTAGAATGCACTTGGTTGCTGGTGGAAACTCAGACTAACATCTGTAATTTTTATACACTATTATGAGTTATCATTAGTTTGAACTGTGCTAGAGGTTTGCTGGTGGTCGAGGTGAGGAGGATATAGGGTGATGCGCTGCAGAATGAAGTGCATTAACAGACCCTGAAGTTACTTCATGGAGTTGGACTAATTGCTGACTTTTCCAAATAAGAACATAGTTTTTAATGGGAGTTTTGCAATATAAAAAAGTGCATCAGCAGCACTTGCCCTTTTCAGGGGAACGTGTTACACACACATCATTAACTCAATTCAGGCATTAACTGTGTATCTGACAACACACACACACACACACACACACACACACACACACACACACACACACACACACACACACACACACACACACAGTAGCTTATCTGTCGAACAACACTGTGGATTATTCATTTCTTATTTCCTGTTGAATATTAGAAAAGGAGGAGAGGGAGAGCATGTGTGGTTGGGATGGCAGGAAAAGGAAGAAAGGGGAAACGGAGGATAGAAAGGTAATGAAGAGACCCCGGAGAAGGAATGGAAGGACAACTGAGGACATGGATACAGCCAGGAAGAAAACACATTGTAGCAGCTGTAGTGTGTAGAGAGAGAGAGAGCAAGAAAGAGGTTTCCAGTATCCTTTAAGTGGAAGTGCCAGAATGACTGGAGAACTTTTATTATGCTCTCAACTAGCCATGATAACATCCTGTGAATATCCAAACACAACATTAGGTGAAGTGCCAAACAGTAAAAACAGATTTTTCTTTCATACTAAATTAGTTGCAGTGCTCTCGGGACATCAGTGCGACTGTTCAAAACACTATCAACGGCCAAAAACAAAAACTGGGCAAAAGATAAGACGAGAAAAATAAGATCTTTCAAAACACGGCAATCTGTTGTCTCCCTTAAGCTACTATAAGTTTTTTTTTTCCCCCTGTTTGATTGTGTGTGTGTTTATGTGTCTGCTAGAGAAATACCTTCAGAGGTTTTGGTTTTGATCTGTATTCCACTCTCATGATCACACTCACTCATCATTTCCACCTAATAATAACATCACCTCCATTACCCAACAGCCCACATCAAAACACGACATTTACAAGTATTCAATCTGATGCCAATTTCACAGTTTTTTTGATGACTGCACAATTAATTTAAAGAGGCAAACAGTATCTCTCTCACTAACACTTGCACGCACAGGAACACACACAAACACACACTTGCCTCTCTAGCTCCTTTTCTAAAACTACAGTAGGCTGTTGAAGGTCTTAATCTAGTTTTCACATTTGAGAACCACCATCATCACACAGTGAATCGGCATGTCTGATTGATTGGACAGTTCCTGCAGCACCTGAGCCAATCAGAGATCCTAGGATATACAGTATAAGACATGGGGAGATCTTAATTGGCTTGAAAACCTCTACACAGAGGAAGGCGTCACCCAGCAACTTTCTGTTAGTAAAAAAATAAAATTAAAATAAAATGCAATTGCATTTATCAGTGGATAGGTCAAGTCAGTTACATCCTTTCATTCTTCCACTTGCTGGGAATGAGAGAAGAGGGAGAGGAGGAGGAGATGAAGAGAGATTATGCAATCAGTCAATAGATTCTCACTGGGTATGTTCTGACAAAGGCAACCAATTCTAAAATCAATTCACCCTCTGGGACTCGGAGCGAGCAGCCACTTCTTTCTCTGTCTGTCTCTCTGTATTTTGCTCTTCCTCTGACTCCTCTTCTTCAAACTATACTCGGTGGTAACACACACTCCTGCTTCAATCCCTCCACCCTGTTTTTTCTTTCACCTCCTGACTCGGAGCTGTGCTGAACACTCCCTCTGTCAGCTCCTGACAGGATGCTGAACTTGCTAACCACCCTATCAGACAGTGTTGGTCACAGAAGGTCAAAGGTCACGCAGCCGGTTTGCTTAATTAATGCCGTGAACACGGAGCACCTGCTTGCTTGTAAGAAAAGGTGACGGCCCCTTCTGTATAAAGCCACTAATCAGCGTATGTGTCTGTTTCTGAGGAGACTAAAAGCTGGAGAAGTGGAGCGTTTCATTCCTCCACTCTGAATGTGATGTGATGTGAGCTTTCATTACCGTCATGTCTATCCAGAAGTATGAAACAGAGCGGTCAATTTGTGTTTCACAACACAAGCAAAGCCCTTTGCCCTTCTCTGTGTGTGTCTGTGTGATAGAGAAAGAGAAAGAGCGTGCACTGACTCCATGCAACGAGCATGCAGTGTATGGAAATATACATTCCTCCCAACTCCTACACATATTGCTGTAGCCGGTGCCAGGAGACTGGTGGGGGAATGCCCTTGAACTCGGGACACAAAGAATACACACACACATGCGCACACACAGTGGGTAAACAAGTGGGATTTTGTTGTTGTCAGACCTTAAGAACGTTTGCTGCCTTTGCTGCTTGTTTCCTGTTAGAGACCAAAGACTTGGCAGAGTGAAGCAGCGAGGCAGGAACAAGACAGAAAGAGAAACGGAGTCAAGGAAGGACAATTTAAGCCAAAAAAATAAATAAATAAATACTAGAAAGAAAGCAGAAGAAAAAGTTAGGAATTACATAAGAAAAAAAAGAAAGTGCAGGAAATGAGATGATAGAGGAAAGATTAGCACAACTTCCTCTTCACTTTCGTTCTTCAAACAGATTTTCTCTATTTTGAGAATCACTGGTTCACTTTCTTACAAAGAACGAGAGAAGTGTGACTTGTGTTTTGACTACAGACGTCTAGTCAAGAAGTAGGCTAGTTAACTTAGCATAAAGACTGGAAGCAGGAGACACAGCCGATGTGACTCAAAACTCTCTACAAAGGTATAGAAAATCAACCTACTGTACAAGTGCTCCTGAAGATTATTACAGTAACTGAAGCAAACATCCACATCTCCTGTTGTTTTCTTTGATAGATTGTATATAAACCATATGTGAGTGTGTTTCCTCACAGACGATCCTGGATAATACAATTTTTCCTCCCTACGGACGCACACACACACTTCGACAGAGCAGCTAATTATACACAGCAGTGTGGATGTGTTCATCATAGCAGAAATCAATGCTGTGTCTTTCATCATCGTACTGTCCCTTATCGAGGTCATTAGTTAGAGAGAAAGGTGCTTGTTAACAGTCAAATATGTGTCAACAAGTCAGAGGTGGAGCTTTAATGATGCAGCTGCTCTTTGGGGTGTTCTGCTGTGGTCGATGCTCTTATTAGCGCAGACAGAGTAGTAAGACAAAAAGGAAGTGAAACACATTTGTAGAGATGAACCACAGAAAGTATTTTCAAATCTTTGAATGCCTCAGGAATTAGTAGAAAGTGACATGACTTAGTCAGTGACCAGACCTCAGTCGTCTGCTCCTCATTAGGGTCCGGGCTGCTATTGTATTCCTAGGAATTCTTTCTTCTTCTTCCGAGGAAATCATACTTTTTTTAATCTCAAAAACTGAATTTTCTAGAACATTTTGAATTCTGTTCTCATGGGAACAACTGCAGTCAATCTAAGAGTGGTATTTGTAAACATCAGATTTTCTCTTGTGAAGCAAAACACTTATCATTAAAAACAAATCACCAACATTTCCATGCTGTCAAGATGCAATTTATGTATTATCAGATTTTTGTTTAGTTAACAGAACTTCTGACATTTTGACAATTTTTGAAATCTGCCTTGACACCTGCTGCCTGGCTTTGACTCCTGAGTCTATTTGAGAAGTCACACACCATCACAGACAATTAGCTCAGTGAGTTAGGAGCTGGTTCTTGGTGTTGGAGGATGTGGGTTCAAGACCCAAGGAGGGAGTTAACACAACAAAATACCAGATGGTCCTTGTGAAACAAATATACAAAATAAATTGGAAAGAATAGAATCTTACCTCAAAAACTGACTTTTCTTTTTACAGTGGTTTCAAATCTGCCTGCACGACAGTGAATGGCTTAATCAATTTGTGAAGCCATGCACCGTAGCACTGCCACTCGCTAATTAGCTCAGTGTGATAGACAATGGTCTTTGGTTCTAGAAGTTGTGGGTTCAAGCCTCAACTGGTGTAAATTGAACATTATATAGTCAACTGTCCTGTCTTCCTATTCTCCTGTTTGTTGCTCAGAATTTGCCTAAATCTGCCAAAAGATAGCCTGGACCCGACCCATCGCTGCGCAGCAGCTATAATTTTTGCTTTGATATCACAGCTATCGATATCACTAGCTTACACTCTGTTGTTTCATTTATCCCAGGACTTAATTAGTGAAGTTCAGTTTCTTGTACACTCTCCCTCCCTTTGTGTGTCTTATCTGGTTGATTTGTTTTACCTCGTTGCCAACTCAACAGAATGATGTGAAGGATATTTCACTTCTAAGCCCACTTGATTGAAAGTGAAATACTCCCACAAACTTTTACTTTCATTGGAGTTCTGCAGACCACCAACGCATCCATCACACGTTCTATTTACAAATTTGGAGAGATGTTTTTCTTCAGTTTAATCAAACCCTTAATCCTCAACAAATAATGGCAAAAAATAATGCTAAACATGCGGAAAACTTCAACTGAAATTACTTCAGCAAAAAAAGAAGCACTGGGAGAAACATCAACAGCCAACAGCTTACTCACTGTTCTTCTTTCCTTTTTAAAAAAAAAATGTCTCTCTCTTTTTCGCTCTCTCCTGATGTGACCTTATGTCACCTGTCACTACGATGATCGTTATGTCGTGGTTATATGGTCACTGTAAAATTTTAAACAGCCATTCATGCATTATCTATAACTGTGAAGCACACACACACAGGATGGCAGCTTTGCCTTGAATGACCAGACCCGTTTGTCTGAGTGCTTTTCCAAAGTGAATTAATTATTATCAAAATAATTGCTTTGTGTGCGTGTATGTGTAAGTAATGACATTGAAATGGAAACCAAGACGGCCACAACATGCTGTTACAGTAAAAGTGAATCCTGCGGGAGAGATATTGATCGTGAGGCTAGTTGATTAGGAACATTCATTTCCTTGGTGTCTGTGTTTGTGTGCATTACGTGCTGTAGCTGTGAGTTCTTTTCAGACCCATGGTCTGTTTGAAGACCACTATGTGTAATACATTAATTTTGTTCTGTTGAAATGTTAACTCATCACATCTTTCAACAGTTTAGGAAAACAACACCAACAAGTTGTTCCAAAATCCCAAAAGAGTGAGTGTTGGTTGCCATATGTTACATTTTGGGTTGACACCGGCATCTGAAAGTATCCAAATAATGTTTTGGATCTATTTCCTGTGTTTCCTAAGTTGTTTCTCTCAGCATTTGAGCAGCATCTGCTGTGTGTGCAGCCGCCCTGCCAAATAAACAGGGCTCTTATTAACTATTAAACACCCCACACAGCACACACACATTAACACAGATGCACAAATGCAACTACATTGGAAGAGTGTGTGAGAGTCCCAGTGCAGAGTCAGTGGCCTGTTTTTCCTTCAGTCACAGTGAAATTGGACCTCCTTCCTTCTCTCTCTCTCTCTCTCTCTCTCTCTCTCTCTCTCTCTCTCTCTCTCTCTCTCTCTCTCTCTCTCTCTCTCTCTCTCTCTCTCTCTCTCTCTCTCTCTCTCTCTCCATCCTTTGTAAGGAGGTTGTACACTTAAACAGCAGCCAGTCCATGACCCTCTTGGCCTCTAATGGATGGACAGATGAATGACTTAGTAAGCAGAGTGTGAGCCAGTCTGATTCAGCTCCACTACACACACACACACACCAGAGACCTTGAAACATGCTAACACTAGTGTGTAATATATGATCAGGTAAGACGGTACATCAACTACCTTTGAAATAAATCTCCAACTCAATCTCTACAAGCTGCAATAATCCTGTGTTCTGACCTTTAACCTGCATCTGTAAAAGTCAGACAAACTATAAACACATGTCTCCGCCTGCCCCCTGTTCCTGTTTTCCTCTCCAACCTTTTTTGTCTGTAGCACTAAAAGATCACAGACAAAAGATCAGACTGATATGTCTGTCCCTTTTCACCTCTAATTACTGTTTATCTGTTTACAGTGGTGAACCACCAGAGGGCCCTGTCACACAGTGGGAGCATGTCCTTAGCCACAATAAGAACATTTAATTTACATTTTATACATATTTCTGCTTGTTCATTTGTGAACCTTTTCAAAGCACCAGACTTAATTACCAACCTTGTGATTGCATTCTGTTTAGCTCTATTGTGACCGCTACAACAATGCTGCCAAGAAACCATAGCGCATCAGCAGTAACAATCCAATAATGTAAACTATAATAATAATATAACAGGGAGTGTTTCATTGCAGAGCTGAAAGTTTTAGTTTACATACAACTCCATTTAGGTGATATTTTTTACTTTTACTGGAGTGAGAGCTGCTAGAAAAGTGTGGGACTTGTAGGCTACTTGAAATGAAGTCATTGTTAAAGACTGTTATAATTGTTTGGTTAATTTACATTCTACTCGTGCTATTGAGTTGATTCCATAAACAGGTTATCCCCACAGTGTTTTATTTTAAGACTCCTCTCAGTTTTAACGCAGATGATTTATTTACACTCTCATTGTGACTTGTGTGCAGAAAATTCTGAAGAAGACACAAGTGGGATTACATTAGTATTGTGTGTGAGATGGACGGAAGACTTGAGTGTGTTTGTCCACTCTGAGGGTGAAAAGTTTGCCCTGATGTTTTCATTCTCCACCTCTCTGCCGGCCGAGCCCTGACCACAGGAGCAGCCCACTGAATGACACAGAAACTCCCTGCTTTCCCAGAGGACGTCAGTCCAAAGTCCAGCAGCTGTGCGTGTTTGTGTGTATGTGTTTATAAGAAGAGAAGGAGGGGCTGTATCAATATACACACATTAACCGACTCCCTCAAGTGTGCTGCAAAACATCAAAGGTTCGGAATCATAGCGATACTTGCAAGAGTTTGTTTTCATAAAAACAATCTGCCTCTCTTCTTCCTCTCTCACTGGCTTCTTTGGTATCCACAGGTCCGAGGGATCAGAGAACTGCTGTATCACCACTACTTCCCTTTAAGGATGACATATTCATGAATGACGCACAGGAAGGGGGAGGGATGCATGTAAACACACACATGATGGTGATGTAAGAACTTCCAGGATTTGCTGATTTCCCAGAGTGAGTGAGTGAGTGTTTCAGGCCTCAACCAGCTGTAGGAGAGCACATACACACACATAAAAAAATAAATAAAAAAAACATGACAAAGAAGCATTACACCACTCCCAGTACTCCCCTTACACTGTACTGTACACCCAATAGTTTGAGCCATCAGATCCGCCCCTCATACCTGAATGCTCGAATCCATTATCAATGTGTTCACATGAACATCAGTTCAATATCTGAATGTCATACTTAAAATCTTGTACACTATTTCCAGATATGCTGTTGATCCCAGCTCCACCTCTGTGACCAGAGTTTTTCTGTCTCCGTGCCTTCAACAAGTTGTGACTATACACACTCAGACATGAGATTAAGAATCAGATTTAATTTTTTACTATGCAGGATTTTCACCTTCACTATGCTACATTTATACTTCGATTAAACAGCTTCAGAGTAATTGGGTGGTTTAATAAATGACTTCCAACCTGCTACACCTATAGCATCTCTTGGCTGAAAAACCAACCTTACAAGATCAGAGCCTCCGACCCAGTCTCTGCAGCACCACGACACAAATGCACCCTGTAACGCGTAATCTCTTGTTTATGACAGATAAGACTACACAGATATACACATTGTAACATTGTATATGATAAATTACGTTATCCACTGCTCTGGATACATTTTTCACCAGCTTTGTTGAACAAATGCACATGGCCAGGAGGAGGGTTAGCAAAACAGCGGAAAAGAGACTGGACTTGCATAGTTCCCCTTTAATCTACTGTAATAATTGTGTTGGTGCCATTTGTATTGTAAAATCTAATCAATTAATTAGTTACGTCTACTCCCTAAGCCCTCTTTGGTGTACACTCACAGGACGTGTACTGAAACACATGTTAAGCCTGTGAGAGCTAGTTCTAATGTTGTCATGTCAAGCATCTGGACTTGTTGTAATGAATGATCTCAGCAGTGAGTCTGCACTATAAGCTCTGAGCTCCAAATGTGTGCTGGTCAGTCACCACCCACACCCCCTCAAGCTAAACATTACCAGCCACTATACTCAAGTGAACTATTCACCCATAATTACAGGCAGTCGGTTTGGCAACATAGTTTTAATAGCTAATTGCTGGCGTTATTATTATACCTTTTCCGAACTTCCAGATAATCCAGATATTGAAAACACCAGCAGGAAGTATTTGTTCATTCATTTCTGGGCAACACTTCCCTCTTGGCCCCGCCCACACCCACCTGATTGAGCAATAGGCCAATAGATGATACATATGTGCCATAAACAAATTCACTGCAAGTGGGGTGTTTCTTTATGTTACATAAACAGATTGTTTTTAGTGGTGCAAGAATATTGTCAAATGGGTAATTTACTAATTCACATAAATATTAATCTTAAAGTACCAACACTGAAGTAGTTATTTTTGGCCCCATGCTTATAACATCGGTGTAAATCCTAACAGCCTCTGCCTTGACAAACCTATCGCCTCTGTAGTTATGAAGATAAAGTTACTGTAGACCGATTTCCAAACTCTTATCAAATCTTTATCAGTATTCGACTGGACTCCAGGCAATTCTCTTTATTTAGATCCCCTGTAAACTTCACTATCTTGCTTATCGTTGGTCCAGGATGCAGCTGCTGCGATGTTGGCTGATACTAGAAAGATCTTGAAGCTCACCTCCTCTAAGTGTCCTGTGATGTTGTCTAAAACTTAAAGGTGGTAGAGCTTTCACAGTTGCAGCCCCAAACTAGCGTCTGCCAGATGCTCCTTCCATCTACATTTTTAAATTTAGATTAAAAGATACATACATATTTTTATTCTTTTTAGCTCACTTATCCTATAGACACTCAATAACATGTATGAATATGTTGTACATTTGTTTTACCTGTTTTTAAAAAAGTTAATTTTAATTGCCCTTTGTTAAGCACTTTGGTCAGCACAAGCTCTGCTGAAATGCACTACAGGACTAAAGTCAACTTTATGTCTCTTGATACTGCTGTAGTTACTGAGCCTGTCCACTATCACTATAAAGCCATAAAAATGCTCTTTGGCTGCTCTGAAATATTTGTCTTTGTCCTTTATCTTGTAGGTCAAACTGCTGCCTGATCCTTTGCCATCTAATACTGCCAGCAACATGGTGACTAGGCTTCTCTCTGCTGACCTTTGCCTAACAGGAAATGTAGGGGCATCCCAGAACAGTGAAGGCTTTGGTGAGTTATAAAGCCTCCTTTCTATCCCTTTAATTAATTCCACAAAAATGTCAAATAAGACTGGAATTTTTTTTATTTTTACAGGATTTTGCAATTGTACGTATCTAAATTAGCCCAGGCTGCTTTCATTTCGGATGAATGGCTGATCTGTTGGGTCCGATTTGGGAATACA
This sequence comes from Trachurus trachurus, assembly GCF_905171665.1. Taxonomy (NCBI): domain Eukaryota; kingdom Metazoa; phylum Chordata; class Actinopteri; order Carangiformes; family Carangidae; genus Trachurus; species Trachurus trachurus. Next base: position 23,664,090 of record NC_139904.1, on the reverse strand, counting down.
ACCTGTGACTCTCTAACACCGACTGGGAAACTGACAGTGTAAACACATGAGTCATCCGCAGTGCTGCAGTGGAGCTTTGTCTGAGCTGAAACTGAAAATGGGTGTATTACCTGGGAATCAGGGTCAATTTCCAAATGAGTGTGGAGTCACATTACATCACACAGCCGGACACTTGTGTCAGGGACATCGAACCCGGGTGGAGATTCAGAGGAAGCAGTGGTTGGTGTGGGAGTGTATGTGTAGACTGGACCACAACCGAAACCACAGGATGGTCTGTCATTGTTGCTCCTGTCTGCGTCAACCCAGCACTGCAAAATGTGTGTTTCCCTGAATATAGTCACTGTGGCTGAGAGTCCTTGAGACCGGTGACCTCTCTCCCCTCCCTGCCTCCCTCACACTCCCTCCCTTTTCACTTTCTTTCTCATGGCGAGGCTGGCACCGAGCCGGGGAGCAGCCACAGACGGCCTTGAGAGAATTACACTTGCACTGTACTCTGCACAGCTGCTGGCACCCAGGATGTGGGTGAGAAAATCAGGGACTCTCCAAGACTCCCTGGTGCGTGGAAAAGGCCATGATGACAGGAATAGATAACTAAGCCAGCCTAGTGGGCACCAGCAGCCTCTTGCATTTCACTTTCACATTTCAAGGAAAAATGACTTACTTTCTGGACTGTGCCCAGAGGATTACAGGAACAGGTGTTTTCCTGAGAAGATGCAGAGTAGTGTTTAAAGGGGCTATTTGTATGTTCAACTGCGCCCACAGAGCCGACGTTAGCATTAACATCTGTTTACTTGCCAAGAGGTGTCTCCATCCAGCCGTGTCAGCTCTGTTGGTCTCTACCGTGTCTTTTCTTCTACTGGAGTTAGCATGCTAACCAGCTAGCCACAGCCTGCATTCACGTCCTGATAGCTGTAACAATATCCCCAATCTTCCCTGAAGATGTAATGCTTCTCAAGGGACATATTGTAACCTTATTATAACAAAAAAGTTGGACAAAGCTCTTGTCAGGTGACAATCATCGCAACTAGTTCCCGGCAAGACACCATTTAGTAGCACAGAGAGTATAACAATTAGGCTATGAAGATTATGTTGTTGTTGTTGTTTTTATTTTAATTTTAAATATCTATTTTTTAAATTCTGCCGACTTATTGTGCAGTCCTTAATATATAAATAATTGAAATGAGTTCTGTAAATGATCTTGGAACCTCAACATTGTTTGGTGATATTTCCACTGACATCTAACAGTGGATAAGCATTGCTGTGTACCCAAATGAAGATCACATGACCTAAAGCATTAGTCACAACAGGTTGTCAAATGGCAGAGAGCAGTGTCCTTCTGTTCAAAGATGTGAGCATCTATCTCACTTCTCTCCAGCTTATGGTAGCATCTTGTTTCTAAGAAAATTAGCCTCTAACTTCTAATGAAAAGTTAGAGTTCAATTTTGCCCGCACTGCCCATAGCATTTACTGTATTGAAAGTCACTTTTCAGAGACTTTTCGATCATTTACCAGATTTGCCTCTGGTATAATAAATGATTCAGGGTTCACAGGATTCCTATGTTGTTTATGAGATCTTAAAGAGAATAGATTTATTTGGGAAGTTAGTTTCGCAATCATTTCGTTCACTTGAATTTCCTCAGCACAATAAAGCACTTAGAGGCATAAAAACATTCCTCACTGTGGCCTTGAAGTATTGCTTGTGTGCTGACAGTCATGCTAGTGGTTGACTAAAGCGTCGGTGGCTACATGCGTGTATGCATTGACCACATGGCTGCTGATGTGGATGTAGGTATCAGTATTGTCATGGTAGAAGAACCACGGGGTTTCCTTGGTTATGAGCAAACGGATGTTTTTTGAGATCCAACTGCATGCTATCATTCCAACCATGAAACCACAATGGAAATCAAATGATCCTGTTTGTTCTCACTCGGGCTGAGATACACTGTACATCTCAATTCAGACATTTTAAACGTACACTGCCACATACAAAACAAGGCTCTGTGTGTGCACAACCTCAAGTTTCCAAATAACTCATAATGTCAGAGAGTGGTATGAATGGTAAAACATTTGTACTGTGCTCTGAGTGTGGAAAAACACCCGCGCAAACAGCCCCACTGATAAAAGAAGGTGGAGGGGGGTTTATTCAGATTTTATCATAGCTCTGACATTTTACGTATATAATTAAAGATGCTACTTAAATAGAAGTTGCATCATAACTGTGGGGGGACATTTTTTGTTCCACTGCTTTCACTGCTACTGCTACTGTAATGATTGAATGTTCTCCCTTAAATAAAGTCTATTAGATTGAACACTGAAAGAGGAAACTGGGGTCAGCGCCTACATTACTGTTTAGCTGTTGCATTTTAAAGTCGATAAACAGCTTAGCATAAATGAAATGGGAATCAATGTTTTCATTGTTTACAGTTACAAAGAAGCTCATTAAGACTTCTTTGCTACAGCAGCACTTTGTAATCTTTTACATTCGTTGTCTGTGTTAATTTTTTTCCTGTAGACTTATTACTCTGCACTGATGGTCAACAAATACATTATTAATGAAGAGCAGATGCATATTTATTTCCCTTAGGACAAATCAACAGCACAACCACACTCTATGTAAATGAGCAGGAACAAAGCATGAAATCAACAGCCTTACATGAGGAGGTTGAGTTTGTGGAGGGATGAGTAAGGTAGAAGTAGAATAGATGAAAGCTTTAGGTTCAAAACCGATAAATAAATTGATCTGACCAAAAACAGGTTTTGTCTAGTCATAAATCTAAAGCCACAGAAAGCTCTGTGCTACATATTCATCATCGCTGTCTAAATACACACAACTGTAATCACAGGGTTAGGGAGGACATGTTCTTTAGTCCTGCTGTAAATGTACTATTGACCTTCTGCTTGTGCCAAACACTGTAAGACTTGGAACCAGAGCCACAGCTTTGTTGTTGTTCTTGGTCTTTGAAACATTTTGGAGATCACGTAAAACTGCTGTTTATCTCAAGGTGACATTTTCGAAAATCGACCACATCTGCAAAACAGTAACCAAACACATTTTATGAGGACATTATTTGTAGAATGAGGATAAAAACCAGATTAGCTCTTCACCGGCCATCCCTGTACAGTTACTGTAAACAACTGAGATCTATTTCACACAACAACTCACATATTGTTCCCATCGTGACATTCAAAATAGTGAAGTGGTCACATTAGACACACGAAAAAGACCAGATAATGTCACTGGGATAATGTTTTTTTTTTAATCATTGTCTCTAAAATTTCAGTTCTTCGTTGGGTTTCCATGGAGGGGGCTCTTTGACCTCATCGTCAGAAATACACAAATACAAACACAGAAACAGGAACACTGAGGTTCCTCTGTGCTATTTTTAGACTTTCATGTTGTCACAAAGTGAAATGCAACTGTCTGCGGGTAGATGCTGAATAATAGCAGTAGCTAAATATAAATCACTGCTGCCTCGTTTTTGATTTGTGATGTGCACTCTTGACAGAGGCGGAAACCTGACATCAACCTCCACTGAATTTCACAAAAAAACAAGACACTATTTACATAAAAAGTGTTTATGTATGTGGTGCATGTTAAAAGTTTTTAAGTAGGTGTAGGATTGTGATAACGTGCTGATATGGGGGAATTCAGTTCACTAAATGTCAACTGTTGCTGTATATGAGAGGGGAATTCAGCTTTCTATGTTTATAATTGCCTAGCTAACATGTATTTTTTGAGGGAATTAAATGTTACAGATTTTATAACAGTGCAATTGTTTGGCTCATGGCAGACATTCACGCAGACAAAGAAAAAATTTCCCCCGTACCAAATGTCTTTCTACATCATACATCTGTGGCAGTTGGTTTGGGGCTGTTCATGGGAATCCCCCATTTTAGTCCCATCTCACCTTTGACCTCTACTTTGTCCTCACATGAGTTTAGCCACAGAATGAGGGGCTGAAAGGAGAGTGTGGGAGAAATTTCAGTGAGATGAGTTGACTTGACAAAGGAAGGTGTTTGCGGGGGAGTGATAGCTCACGAACCAGGAGCTCTGTGTGTGTGGTTGGAGAGGGTGATGCGACCAGACCAGCGTGATGGAAAGCCCAGCAGACTGCTAACACAAACACACTGCTGGGAGAGAAACAGAAAAAGAGGGTCAAGGGCAGCGGAGGTTAGAAAGGTGGGGGGGTGGGGGGGGTGATAAGAGAGAAGAGTGTTTTGTGTCAACTTTACGAGTATGACAACTGTCACTGAGACACTGATGTTGACCAGTATTGACAGAACCGAGAGAGTGTTTACACAGGAGTCCATTATCAAGGTTGCTCAGCAGGGGACAGATTCATATTTTGGCATCCAAATCCCCCTTCCCCCTCACCTGGGGAGAGGAGGGGAGAGGAGAGGAGAGGAGAGGAGAGGAGAGGAGAGGAGAGGAGAGGAGAGGAGAGGAGAGGAGAGGAGAGAGAAGGAGAGGAGAGGAGGAGAGAGAGAAGGAGAGGAGAGGAGGAGAGGGAAGGAAATGAGAGGAGAGAGAAGGAGAGGAGAGGAGAGGAGAGAGAAGGAGAGGAGAGGCAAGGCGAGGAGAGGAGACAGAAGGAGAGGAGAGGAGAGGAGAGGAGAGGAGAGGAGAGGAGAGGAGAGGAGAGGAGAGGAGAGAGAAGGAGAGGAGAGGCAAGGCGAGGAGACAGAAGGAGAGGAGAGGAGAGGAGAGGAGAGGAGAGGAGAGGAGAGGAGAGGAGAGGAGACAGAAGGAGAGGAGAGGAGAGGAGAGGAGAGGAGAGGCTTGATTTGGGTAGAGGGTCTATGGAATCTGGATTTTAGAGATGTTTCACACACTCAGAAAACAGTGTGCTGAGTGTTTGCTTCATTACCATAATTGAGAGTGACTGCTAAGAGGGCATGGGTGGGGAGCCGGGGATGTGTTGGGGTGTTGGGCACCCCCACCTCCCCACCCTCCTTTTTCCAAAATCCCCTTTTGACAAATTATGTGAATGAATGAGAGGAGAGAGGCGTAGCTGGCCCGGCTCCGAGCTCCTGATGAGGTCAAACAGAGTAGATAAGGGACTTGTGTTAGTGTGTGTGAGGTGGGTTATTGCTGCTGTGTATTGGTTCTGACTGTTGGCACTCTCACACTGTTTAGGCTACGGGCCAAGCAAAACATGTCTGTTTTATCTGCTGAGACCTCGACCGGAGAGACGAGCGTGTGATCATGCCAAAGATGGGAGACTATTGCGCCTTTTGTCTTTGCTTTGTCTCTGTTTTCCTCTGGCTTAAAACGTTGAGTTGTTTAGTAAGTCTCTGGCTCCTGCTCACTGGAGCAGCCGGCGAGGCGAGGTTACTCCATGTCATTGGAATCTGTGCACAATGGACTCAAATCCCCCTCCTCCTCTTCCTCCTCCTCTTCCACCTCAGCCTCCTTTAGCACCAGCTTGTGAACCCCCTCTGCAAGAGGTCCCACCCCCCTCTTCGTCTCCTTCACCCCATCATGGTCCACATGCTGTTTTGCCCCACACCCCCTCCTCTCTCCTCCCTCAACACTCACACACACACACAGGAGCGCCCCAATGCTGTTAAACGGCTCCCTGAAGAGCCAATATAAACATCAGTGTTCAATTCAAGGCCGTGGTTCACTCGGAATGCACCCCACCGCAACTACTCGTAGTAGTAAGCACTTTAGGTCTCTCTTCCTCTCTCTCTCTCCTTATTTGTCTCTCTTCCCTCCCTCTTAAACTCACACTGGCTTGCTCCTTCTCTGATACAGCATATCGTTGCCATGGCGCCGCCTGCCTGAGTCAGTACAGCGGTTAAAACACGGTCACTCTCCTGCGCTTCGGTGCGGGGATGTTCAGTCAGGTCGGTTGGCGCGCACCGGCTGAACGCAGCGCTGCTTGGTAGCCTATACTCGTATGCGTGCGTGCGTGTGTGTGTGAGAGAGAGAGAGTGAATGTGTGTGCGCACGTGTGTGTGTGTGCGTACGTATGAGTGTGTGTATAGCTGCTCCGTCCCGGGATGAGACTTCACGATCAGCTGTGAGACGGTCGAGGTCCGACGTGGACGCACGCGTGGACACGTCGCTCACCTGCGGCTGGATGGAAATAGATGGAGGGACTTGCGCAGCAGCCGCTGTTGACGCCGCACTCTACCGACTGCTTCACCTCCTCTCCTGGTCCACGGGGGAGCGCGCTTGTAAGCTGATTTGACCCGGGGATGTGAATACCTCTCCGGGATTAGAAGGTTATTGGGTGAACAACGACAATGCCCCACGGCTCGGTACCGCACTCCCGGCTATTGTTCGCGCGGCGGCGGACGCACGGTACCCGGTCTCCCCCGGATCATCTCATCAAGTAGCCGTGACCAACAACACCTCTGCTCCCCCGCGCCTCCTCGCTGCTTCGCTCCCGGCGTGGATAGGATAATATGACTTCCTGGCTCCGCACATACGGCAGCGTCGCTCTGTGTGTCCTGCTCTGCTGCGTGGTGGTCGCCGTCTGCGCAGAAGCCTCCGGTGCCGGTGAGTGGAGGCTCATTAGGGCCAATTACATCATATCCCAGCAAGCATTTATCCTGCGTCTTGTATCTTGTCAAGACATCACTGCGCAACGGCAGCCTCCATCCCGCGTCATGTGTGCTCTCTGCATGGGGTCGATGGGTTCTCCAAAATGCCCTAAAGACTCCCTGTTTTTCTGTTCGAGAGCACATTTACACACAAAATCACAGGGAATGCATGAAAAGTTGCCTCACTCACAGTAGGAAACTACACCTCATGTTTTGAAGGTAAACCTGTGAACCCATCTGCAACAGTCTAAGCCCATTCAGCATGTATTGATCAGTTATAAATAGAAGTTAAATGCTTTCACCTATTCAGGGGTATAGCCAGAGGCCAGGAGTGCTAATTGGGTCACAGCTGCTTGTTAGTGATGCTAGGACCTGCAGCCTTTCTCTGTCCTACATTCCAGCTCTGTATCTCACTGAGGTGGCTCTGGAAAATTGGATTTCAGCAGATAATTCACTTCAATGAATCATTCATCGCTCTACATTAAGCTGCAGGTTCACAACTTTACCTTTTGTCAGCTCCTTAAAATCTGCAGAATGCTGCAGATAAAGCATCTTGCTTCGTGGCTGATTTGTCACATATTTTGTAACTCCTTTAATACGTGCGTTAACTCATGTGCATGAGTGAGTGTGTGTGGGTGTGGGAAATGATCTTTTACACCACTCCAACAACTGAAGCACCTGTTCCCACACTCCCAGACGTTTTAGCACTACCAGTACGTGTCTGTTCTGAACGGCCTCCTATGAGATGCTAAGTGGTGCTTCGATCATCAAAAGTGCGTATGAGATCTCTAAATATCCACAGGGGCCTCGACTGCATGGTTAATGAGTGTCGACACACACACACACACTCTTTCATATGCTAATGACAGTTCTCTTCTCTTCTCTTCTCTTCTCTTCTCTTCTCTTCTCTTCTCTTCTCTTCTCTTCTCTTCTCCTCTCCTCATCTGCAGGTGACAGTGTGTGTCAGTCTCCCAGTATCACTTCTTGCGCTGAGTGTCTCAGACGTGGACCACAGTGTGCCTGGTGCTTCAAGGAGGTGGGAGAGACTATAAAAAAACGTGTGTGTTTGTGTGTGTGGCGGAGTGGAGGGAAAAATGCAGTCAGTGGCGTTCAACAGATGACACGCATCAAAGGCCTGGTGGGGCACGCAGATGGGAATATAATGTGTATGTTTGAGCTCAGCGCCCTTTGACCTGTATCTGTGCGTTTGTGTATATGTGAGCATGTGAGTATTTCCACTCGCCTGTGTTTGTCTGTATCTGTCTTTGCGTTCTGGGTGTTAGACTGCCTCGTAAAGAGCCCATCCTGAATGAGCCTTGAGAAGCTGTAAACCTTCCCACACACACACACACACACACACACACACACATAGAGCTAACCTGTTGCCAGACCAGACAGTCGACATGTGTGTGTTTACAGACCTCAGGTGCTTTCCCACCATGTGAACCCTAACCTTATCTGACATCATTAAGCAGGTCACTGGTGTGTGTGAAAGCATTCAAACGTCTCTCCTTCCACCTACCTCACTTCCTACACACACAAACACACGCACACACACACACACAGCCACACACTCAGATACAGAGCTTTTTAATGTGCACGTTCCCATCCTGACGCTTTCATTTAACGCCAGCTGAAGAGGCGGTGTTTGTAAGGGAAGTCCCGGGAAGTCTCTGTGAAACTTTGTGAAATTCAGAGCAGCTCCAGGACAAATGATAGCTGCAGGCAGGCGCAGCCATAAATACACCAAAGTCATTGGAGCTTTCAGGTTCAGCCTGTGGTCGCTCGCATATTCAGCTCCGTGTTCAGCTGCTATTTTTAGTGCTTATCTGTGTGATCTTGTCAGTCATGTCGCACTCTTTAAATTGATTCATACCAATCACGCCCTTGACATGTTGTAAATACACAGATTTAATGATCTACTTTTATGTTTCTGGTTATTCCCAGGCTGTTTTGGGGCGCGTTTCTCGCAGAATGAAGTACCAAAGGTCGATAATCCACTCTAAAGCTGCAAGGCATGACATTTTTCTACCGTGTTGTTGTTTTTGCTGCAGGCTATTGGGCAGTGGAGAGGTTATCTACAGTGTATCAAGATTCATTCAACACAGCGCTGATCAAATTATGTACTACTGTACTAAATAAGAGCTAAGTGGATGATCAGATGCCATCTGTGTGTCAGATTTCCCCCTTGGATTTAATGTAACTTCCCCCTCTGGGACAAGATAAGAGCATGGATGAGTACAGAATTCTTCCTGATATTCTTGACTGATGAGTATGACTCCATAATAAAACAACAATGGCTGTTTTATCGTTGAAAATCAATACAAACATTGTGAAGATGACAGAAATAAAAAATGAAACCAAAGTGAGCGAATGTGAAAGCTTCGATTTGCAATGTTTTCTCTTTCCAGTTGGTGGAAGAATAGCTACATCCATTACTGGAACAGGAGCACACGGAGATTAAAGCTGAATAAACACAGAGAAGATTCAGATTCAGATAGTCACGTATTTCTCAGCATTAGTGGCTCCGACTTATGAGTATTATGGGACAATGCGACCTTCAACTTGACCTACTTGTTTGTCACTTCTGCGTCATGGTTACTGCGATCTTGAAAGACAGATTACGTGCATCATCTTCGTCAACTGCCTGTCTGCTGTTTTGTTCCATGTCTGGTTTGCTCATTTTCTCTTGTGTTGCTTTCAGATGTTTCTTGATTTCATTGGTGTAAGCCTAAACTATGCTAATAGAAATGTTGCTGTTTCCCTCTTTTGACCTTTTGTGACCTCTGTAGGACTTTCAGGATGGGCTGTGGATGGGCCGGCGCTGCGACCTGTCTGTGAACCTGCTGAGAAGAGGCTGCGGGCCGGAGTTCATGGAGCAGACAGAGATCAAGGTGGAGGTCAACGCCACCACCAGCAGCACACAAGTGTCCCCGCAAGACATCAGTGTCACCCTCAGACCAGGTACACACAACACACAACACACACAGATGTGACTGAATCTTTACTTTGCAGCGCAGAGGTATACTGTATGTTACATAATGTGTGTTTCTAGGTGGAGAGGCCAGTGTAATAGTGGCTGTGAAGCAGCTGGAGCGTTACCCTGTGGATCTGTACTACCTGGTGGATGTATCAGCCTCTATGCAGGAAAACCTGGACCATGTACGTGTTTAAACACTCAGCCAGTTCACTTTTCTTTTTTTTTCATTTCCTCCAATGCATCATTTAGAGAGTATGCACTTCTGAATACAGATAATGACTTAGTATTAGATCTTGGGAGCATATGAGACTCCTACTTAAAATTTTATATTAAATAAACTGCAGAAATATTAGATCTCTGTTTCTCCATCGAGCTTTTGTTCTCTTCTCTTGTGTCATATCTGACTTTGTCTTTGTCTGTTGTTGTTCTTACCTTTCACACCCATATGTGGCTTTCCTATACTCTGTCTGTGGTCTAGCTGAAGACGGTGGGTGTAGCTCTGTCTCTCCGTATGACAGACTACTCCTCTGACCTTTGGTTGGGCTTCGGCTCGTTTGTGGACAAACCTGTCTCCCCTTACATCAATGTCCATCCCTCGAAGATCAACAACCCCTGCAGGTAAGACCCACAGTGTGGTGGTTAGGTTATTGATTGTGGAGGAAAAAGTGGGTAGAGCTCAGCCCATTAAGTTAATGTATCTTTAACACTGCCAAAGTTTGGCATATTTTATTCCTCAGCAAACATTGTGTAACTTCGCCTGTTATCTATTCACGAAAATCGATTATTTCGTTCAAAAGTATGTTTTTCATTAATCAGTAATCACCCCCATCAACAAACTGAAGTGTTCCGGTATTTTAGTCACAGAAGTCGAGAGAAAGCTGGTAAAACGTGGGTCAGGTAAACAATACGACATCGCCATGACAACATATTGTCACGTGTATTGTTTTGCCTCGTGCTGACGGACCACTTGTTTACATAGAGACTTGTTTATGCCGTTACGTACAGCGGCTGTCGTCCGTCTGCCGTCTGCCCAATTTCACGTGAATGCAGCATGAAAAATACGATTGAGTTGCTCGCGATATACAACCACAACGCTAGATGGGAGTAATTCCTACACAATGTACCTTTAATGAGATAAAAGAGTGATTATTAAAAAAAAAATCCAATCCAAGCAGGCTGCTTCCATTATATCTCCTAATTTTGTGTGACTCAGGGAGAGACTCATCAGTTGCTGGTGGCAACGTTGTTTTGATGATGAGCCGTGCTGGGAGACTGAAACAACAGACAGGCTTTTTGCCGTTTGTTTATTCGGGTGGTTGTTTTGGAGCTCTGCATTCCTGAATGTTGCAATTTAAAATCTTTTTTCTCTTCTCTGGCTCGTTTCTGCTTCTCACCAGTGATTATGAGATCCGCTGTCGCCCAGCCCACGGCTTTCACCACGTACTGAGTATGACGGGAAACATGAGCGAGTTCACACGGGTGATCAAGCGCCAGCGCATCTCTGGGAACATGGACACACCTGAGGGGGGGCTGGACGCTATGCTGCAAGCTGCTGTCTGCCAGGTGTGTAAAAACAGACTCCAGCTGCACGTGTGAAACAAAGAGGGAGAGAGTTAGCTGCTTCAATACGTTCACAGAAATGTGGGTTAAGCCCAAATTTGGTGGTAGGTCTCATGCTGCTAAATGAGGCTTGTGTTGTGGGAGAATGGTGGTAGCCTGACTCAGCACGGGATGGTGCCACTGGAATCCCACTATCCAATGACACCACTGCTGAGCTATGGAGGATGAACACACACAGCGTCACAGTTGCTTATATGGCTGCGGGAGGGCTGTGATTCACACCATGCAGGGGGGGCCTGAGTAACCAGTCTGCAGGGAACCACCGTGGTGGTCATGAGTCTAGAAATAGACTCTCCATTATGTCAGGCCTACTTATTAGCTCGATGGGTTTCCTTAAATACACACACGTGCAAACACACACACACGGACCCATTTTTCTCACAGTGTCTATGACGAGTCACAGACATAAACAGGGAGACTCTGTGGCTGCTGCGTTGCTCTTAATGGGGCATTACTGATCACCAGAGGGAACTAATATAATGTGGATGAGTAACATGTCTGAATGTGCAGTTTCTTACCACATGTTGTAAACCTCTAAAATATGAAGCACATGCAAACAATATTTTCCAGTATGTGTGTGTGTGTGTGTGTGTGTGTGTGTGTGTGTGTGTGTGTGTGTGTGTGTGTGTGTGTGTGTGTGTGTGTGTGTGTGTGTGTGTGTGTGTGTGTGTGTGTGTGTGTGTGTGTGTGTGTGTGTGTGTGTGTGTGAAATAAGGGAATTAAAAATGACATCATTTGTGAAGTTGGTTTTTTTTTTCTTTTTACTCACAGCTCGGCACAATATGATCTTGTTTTTTACTCTGTGTGCGTTTTAGGAGGCGGTGGGATGGCGACCAGATGCCAAACGTCTACTGCTCCTGATGACCGACCAGCCGTCTCACCTCGCTCTGGACAGCCGACTGGCCGGGATCGTCAGGCCGCACGACGGCCTCTGTCACCTGGAGAGCAACGTCTACACGGGGAGCACGAGGATGGTGAGAGAGGAGGACATTTGGCCCAATTGTTGAAAAACGCGTGCTAAAGTGCCCTCTAGGAGCCAAAAAGCGTGCTAAAGTGCCCTCTTTAGTGGCGAGGACGCGCTATATGTGCCCTTATTTTTCCTTTTCGCCCCTGCCCTTCAAAAAGTCTGTGCACGCCACTGCTGTGGTCAAACAATAATAATGACTGTGCACAATTTCATCACCGGAGGTGACATCTTTTTTAGACATTGAACCTGAGACTGCAACAACAGATCTAGAGGGGGTGGGGGCAGGTGCGGGGGCGGGTGGGGTAGGATCCATTTGTAATTCAGTTTGTTGTTTTCTCTTCTTCAGGACCATCCCAGTGTGGGTCAGTTGTCAGATAAGCTGCTTGAAAACCACATCTACTCCATCTTTGCTGTGGAGAAGCAACAGTACCAGTGGTACGAGGTAATCTCCCCTCATCATGTGTATTTATCAACTAATAATGTTGTAAGAGGGGATATATAGTCTGCTCCACATTGACTCTAACAGATTTGAGGGGCGCAAGGTTACCCTTTCTCCTTTAGGTCAAATGTTTTTATGTGAATAAGTTATTTTCAGCATCAAAGTATTTCTTTAGCCTAACTCCCTTTCCTTCTCCAGGAGTTGGTGAATCTACTGCCAGGTTCCTACCTGGGGAGGCTAGGCCTCTTCCAGGCTCCAAACCTAATCGAGCTGGTGGTGGATGCATACAAGGTACTGACACACTGCACCTCCTATCTCTGCAGCTTCAGCAAAACAAACTCTTTCTTGCTTTTAGATCCCTTTGTTTCCCCGAAGTACATTACCAGCCCTTAAGACAACAGGGACATGTAAAAGGTTGGCCAGAGGAGTAGAAGCACAGCGGGAACTGAATACATGAGCCCACGCAGCCCGGGTTCAAAAGTTTTTGAGGAATTAGTCCACTGATCCGCTGAGTCAACATGAGCTTGGTTTTCTTTTGGCCCTGTTTGATCGTGCGAGCTGACCTAGAGCACATTCCTATTTGATATCAGTGATATTACAGTGTGTCTCTGAAGGTGCCTGCAGCGGGTGCTGTATGTACCCAGGAAATGTAGGTCTGAATGACACTTGAAACACGGCTAAAGCCCCGAAGCTGAGAAAACAGATGATGGGAGATGTTTTTTGGTTGCTGAAGGTCTAATGATAGAGAAAATCACAGACAAAAACAGGAGGTTATGGAGAATACAAGGCCTTCTGTGCACGGATGTGTGCGTGTTAGTGTGTTAGTGTGTGTGTGTTGGTTGAAGCGTTTGTTCAGTTGGCAGCAGTCTAGGCTATAATCTCGCCTCAGGCACAGCACTCCATTGTTTGCTTCGAGAATCTGCCGAATCCACAGATCCGGGTGCACGAACACACACACATACACACAGACACACATACATACATGCACCCACACACACACACACACACATATGCATACACAAGCAGCACAGCCCGAACAGAAGCTGGCATTATAAAAGCTATCAGATCCCCACGGAAACCATGTGTCCTAATCGTGGTCGAATACAAAGATGCTATTTTTGGCCCCACCTCCTTGTTCCCATAAACCCCCCCGTGTACGTTGGAAAGACAGATAGGGCGACAATGAGGGCTTTCTGGGGACATGTGACAACTTTAATTAATCACTGCTCTCTTTCTAGCTCTCTTTCTTCCTCTTGCTTCATTACTTTTCACTCTCGCAGATTATGTTCATTAAAATTTAAATTGCCACTGCGCTTCTCGCTCATCATGACCCGCGTTCCCTCGCTCACCAGTATACCGTCGGTTTGAAGATGCTTTTTTCTTTCCCTCTCTCTCACCCAGAGGTTGTTGTCGGAGGTGGCGGTGGTGGTGTCGGTGGAGGACGAGGCAGTCAGCAGGTACTGGGTGTCCGTGTCTCCTCTCTGTCCCGATGGGTCGACTGCAAAGGGCCGCAGCTGCTCGGGGGTGAAGCCTGACCAGACGGTAAACACACAAACGTAATTAAACAGACCGATGAGTAAGAACTGAGCCAAATTTTTACTCGAGTTCATTGAGAAATCCTTGACTTATGCTCCTGGCAATATCAGCGGACAGTTATTGGTTGGATTGGATTACTGTGACACATACAAACGCATACAAGGCATCACTGAGAGCTTTGCGTGACAGAAATGATTTGGTAAATAATCCAGGCTGAGCGGATTATAGACTGTATTCAACAGGAAAATATTTCCATGTGATCCTAAGACCTTTCCACCCTGAAATCCCTAACCTTTCCTAACACCACAACTCTCATGCCAACAGTGAGAACATTTACATATAGAAATAAGTCGCTGGAAATTAACAGCTGTCGTACCTGTAGACTATTTATGCACAAAAACAAAAGTCCTACATATTCTGCAGTGCACCACTGCAAAGAGCTTTTCTTCTACTTCTCACCACCCAGGAGCTCATTTAGTGCTAATTGGAGCGTTTTGACTGGATTTTGGAATGTATTTCTGTTCACTCCCTAAACTGCCTACGAGACTCTTCTCCTCCTCGGTCTTTTGGGGGCTGTTTAACTTTTTCAAAACAAAACTGTTTTAATCGCTGCTCTTGCAGTTAGTCCCATTATACGAAGTGAGTGAAGTTCAGACATTTAATCCGCGGGTGGATTAAAGTGAATTATGGAAAAGTACCCACGCTTTACCAGAATGGTGATAAAAATCAAGCAAACAGCCCAATTGTTGATTCAAAGCTCTGGCATGCACAACGTTCACCACAAACCACAGTCAGCAACACAATAACCATTCAACTTAAGCCGGCCTGAAGTCCCCTATCCAGCTATCTAAGCCTTATCAGGAGTTGTCATAATTATGCAGTGAGAAGTTGTTCATTAAATGTCATTCCTTTTAGATTAACAGCTGCAGTTTCAAGGGGGGAAATGTTCTTCAGTCAGCTTGGTAAAAAGTCAGTCATCATCAATCTGTTCTGCTGGAACATTTTTTAACTTGTCTTGCCTTATGTGAAGATCTGTCACAATTTCGCCTTTCTAACAGGGAAATGGGCTCGCAGGTTCATCGTGTATTTTCACTACAACTATTTTATTTGTACTCATTGCACTCGGGACTGTTTGATTACAGATACAAACACATTCAGTTTCAGTTTCAGTTTAGTTTATTTGAAAAAGGACAATGCACATTAATAAACATTGTAGAAAAAACACATGTAAATGCGACTGAATTAGCTTAAAAATCCTGTCCCTCTGCCAGATTGTACAAGGCAACCTTTAAAAAGAACAATAATGGAATAAAATATTGTACCACATGGGGTAGAACACATTCTGTCCATAAATACATACATAATAAATACACATTTGGACAACAATAACAACATCAGTGCTCACATCTTTAGGTGTCTACAAGCCAGTTCTTAACATTTGCTTCGAATGAGTGATAGACATCTATTTTTCTCTGAACAGTCATGCCAGCAGCACTGTGAGGCTACATAGGCACAGTGCTACTTCCAGCTCAATAACAATAACATTACTAACATGCTGATGATTAGCAGCTGTAATATTTACCATCTTATTTTATTGGTATAGCTAAACAAAGCTACATTAAAATATCCCACTCACTCAGTCGCTTCTCTACATCTTTGTCTCCCCATGCAGGTTTACTTCAATATCACCATCGGCCTGCGCTCTTGTCCTGCTGACGGTGAAGATGAAGATGTACGGGTGATGGTTCACCCCGTGGGCTACAACGAATCCACTGTCATCAGGATTCGCTCTAAATGTCACTGCAGTTGCGGATCAACAAGCCACTGTCATGACGACGGCCAGTCACCGTGCACGAGGACCCAAGACGCCGCTGACCAGCGACAGAGGCCGGATCACGCACTGTTCACCGACTCAATAAGAGATTCAAACTGGAAATGCAGAGCAGATGGGTCTGATGTGGACTGCAGCGGTCGGGGTGTGTGTGAGTGTGGGAAGTGTGTGTGTGACCAGAGCAGACTTGGAACAGTGTACGGGAAATACTGTGAGAAAGACGACTTCTCCTGCCCGTATGAAGGGGGGCGGCTGTGTGCAGGTTAGGACACACTTTTTTTTTAAATTTAAATATTACGTCTATGAGCAATTTAGATGTAAAACAGTGCAATACATTTTTAGATTATTTCTCTAACACGTTTCCCTCTGCCGCCGTGTTTTCCATCTCAGGACGAGGTGTGTGTGTGACAGGTGAATGTGTGTGTGACGACGGCTGGATGGGAGATAGCTGCGCTTGTCCCATCTCCAAGGCAACCTGCCAATCATCCACCGGCTTGTTATGCAGCGGGCGGGGAAGATGTGTGTGTGGACAGTGCGTGTGTGATGACCCCCAGTACTCTGGAGACTTCTGTGAGAGATGTCCTGCTTGCCAAAATACCTGCCAATCATACTGGTACTTGTCACCTTCTGTTTGGCTCACACAAAGCATGATGGGAAATCCTCCTGTTACTGTTTAGCAGTCGAAGCTGACAGCACCATTTGCTCTCTTTCCTCTCCCAGGAAGTGTGTGGACTGTCACCTGGCTCACGGTCTCACACAGGAAGAGGCGGGACACTGCAACAGCACCTGCGCACCATTGGTGGGATACATGGATGATGTGTCAGGTAAATTCAGAATATTACATTTTCACATTGTTTTACTTCAGTATATATTAAATTCAAGGCTTTTGCTTCATCTCAGCTTCCCTGTGGGTGAGACACTACAGGCAAAAACACAGTTTTTTCATGCACTGATCAATTTTTAGATTTTGGCCTATTTTTCTTCCTTGGCATGCATTCTTTCAGAAAAGTCAAAAGAAATGGTAGAAAATCCACAATAAGGTGGTTATTTTACTTCATTTTGTCTCTTTTGTTGTTGGTTTCTCCTAAATTCACCAAAAATGACATACTGTGCTGTGCTTGTTGTCTGACCCATGTCATGTCAGGTATCATTGTAAAGCTCTCTCTCTCTCCTGAACAATGATCTCCTCCGTATCCGCAACCAATCGTAAAAGTATGATTTACATTAACAATCTATGGAATTTTACAGTACAAGTCTTTAAAGGCAGTTTTCTCAAAATTAGTTTTTCCTCACACTCTGAACCCGAAATCTCCACTTCAGCAGCACTTACAGACACCAAACCTTCCAGTTTTATTCCTGTCTATATTCTGAAGATTTTTACAGAGGGGACTGTTGATATATCATTCAAAGCCTGATTTATACAACATTTTATTCCTAAAAACAGGGCAGATAGATTTTCTAGGTCTTGTGACAGTATTTTCTCATTTACAGAGTGATAAAAAGAGATATCCAAAATCCCCTCTGTAAAAACTTCTGACTCTAATATGTCAACAAAATAAAACAAGAAGGAAAGGGGCTTTATCCATTGTTCACATTTCGATTCTGGAAATGTATGCAAATTAGCACCTATTTCATCAGATATTGCCTCATTTACATATTTAAACATAAAATTTGACAAAACTTGTAATACAAAAAATATTTGTCTTATTGTAAGTGATGAACTTGGGAAGTTCCATGGTGATATCTGTTATTTAAAATGTTTTACCCTATTCACCTGTAGTGTCTCCCCTTAACTGAGAGCCTATGGTCCAAAGTTTTCCACAGCCAACATGTAATGATTCCACTTCACCTGTGACCACACACACACACAACAGTAACGTGCATTGTCAGGACAAACCAGATTTTCAATGGGTGCTCTTTAGAACTGAATTAACTGGTTATGTTGTGTTTTTTGGGAACTTGCACGTGGCCCAACAAACACGAAACTGATACACTCTTTTGCAACCCCTTCTAGTTTCTAATCTAGCTAGTCAGGAGATAGACACATAACTGCAGAGCACACAGTCACAGATTCAAACAGTGAGCTGCTAGCTGCAGTGCAGACAGGCAAAATATGTCATCCTCAGGTTGTTGCTCCTGTAAATATTACAACCAGCATGTGACACACGCTGAGGGTTAGAGATTTGTGTTTTTCAGACTTAGAAGTCTGACAAGTCTGTTTACAGTGTTCAGTGTTGCTCTGAAAGACATCACAGCACAGGAAAGGGGTGAACATTTGTGTGTCCTCCTGTGTGCTATCTTTATCATACTGTGGAGTCATTCGACGTGGGAGCGAAATCCAATCTGAGCCGTTCACATGGCTGACAAAAGGCAGATGGGTTTCTTTTGACGAGCATAGCTTTGTCTGTCTGCATGTTTGTGCTGGGCAGGTAACACACAATGGGAGCACCAGGGTATTATTTTTGATAATACCTGCTGCTTGCAGGCAGTTTCAGAGTCACGTAATGATTTTGCAGATTTGTCAGAACCAGTGACATCTTTGATATTAAACACATATCTGATCCAGTGTTTCAGTAGCCTAAAGATATGTGCAGTTTAGGTGATAAATGAAGAGCTGTCACTGAGTTAAATACCTTCTATCTCCCTCCCACCCTCTCTCTCTCTCTTTCTCTCTCTCTTTCTCCCTCTCTCTCTCCATTTTTAGGTCAAGCAGGAGAGATGTGGATTCAGTGTATGTACATCAGTAAGGACAGCTGTCGTTATCGCTTTCAAACCAGCTCACAGTCTGGTCAGACCCAGCTTCACATTAGCAGAAGAGCAGGTACAGTGTCAACACACACACACACACACACACACACACACACACACACACACACACACACACACACACACACACACACACACACACACACATGCTTTCATTGGAGGTCACTTCCTACCACTGCTGCACTACTGCACCCTGGTGTATTTGAGTCAGCAAGTCTGCTGTCAGTGTTACAGCTGTATTTTACATTTCCCCTCAGCAGGTCCCAAGTCAGTTTGATTTTCACCACCGTACATTACACACACACACACACACACACATACAAATTCACACACCATTTAAAACCCACTCGTTCACACATGCCCTGGGTTACACACACACACACACACACACACACACACACACATAATTGCACATCCAAGTGTAACAGTTCATCCCCGCCTTCCCAATTTTTGGAACAGCGCTGCTCATTGTGCAGCCGCCCCCCGCCCTCCCCTCCTTTGCTCCCCTTGTCCCCGCTCCCCCCTCCCCGCCTCCCCGACCCCCCCAACCCAACGGGACACTCTCTTCCTGCTCACGCCCACCCCTCCTGGGTGCAGCAGGAGCCAGGTCTCCATGGTAACCCTGTTACAAAATGTCAGAGCGGTCTTTGGGCTCTTTGTGTTGAGCGATGAACCCGTCATCCACACATGCTCCCCAGCAGATACACAGCCTCCTAACTATTCAGTACAGCACCGCTGGCACAGAGTGTCTGAGCAGTGTGTGTGTGTGTGTTTGTGTGTGTGCATGCATGTGTGCGTGCGTATGTGTATATTCATTGTTAATGATCTTGCAAGCCCCTGCAAAAACCAAACAGGTGTGAGTCAGTAGAATTAGAATTGAAATTACACTTTTTTTACACACAGATGTTTTCATGACCCACGTTGTGTCCTCTGCACCTTAGGTGTGGGTTCGACCCCTAGGTTAGCTACCAGTGAGCTAACCAACTACCAAACTCTATTATAAAGTAGTTAAAACAAGCTCCACTGTGTAAACGCACTTACATGTTATACAATGATGACCTTATAATGATGTCATATATGGCAATGCTGTAAATATTGGTGTGTTTTTACCTAGGTTTTGAATGCAGGACTTGTAGTTAACCCATAATGGAGTATTTTACAGTAGTAACATATGTTACTACTGAAACACTTCTGTATACTTCTACCACTGCTCGCTCATTTTTTTCAGAATTAGACATTGACAGTAGGATTGAGGACAGTTTGGCTTGTCCTCAATGGGTTGGTTTAGAGTTAAAACTTTGTATGATATGTGGGTTTAGGGTTTAGGATAAGGACTGTGATAAAACATGTATAGTTTGTGATGATTACGGTCAATGTTACAAGATAAGGACTGTACAAATATGAAAATGCAAAAAATGCATTTGAATGTGTGTTGCTTTAGTGTGGGTCTTGAGGAATCTCTGCACTTCTGTACAATGATAAAATTACATTTCATTTGCACATTTTACTGTGTTTGAGTGTGTGTTCAGATTCCATATGACCCATTTACAGTGCTCTAGTTCTCCAGTGAAACCTCTTATGTGTGTGTGTGTGTGTGTGTGTGTGTGTGTGTGTGTGTGTGTGTGTGTGTGTGTGTGTGATTATGTGTGTGTCCACAGAGTGTACCGGCAGGACCTGGCTGGTGGGAACATTCCTCAGTGTGTCTGCTCTGACGGTGCTGTGTGGGCTGGTGGTGGTCGCCATGTCCCGGCTGGTTCTACGGAAAAAAGACTGGTCACCGGGGGGCGCTGCTGAGGACGGAGTTTATCACTGCTCTGTAAAGGTTCGTTCTCAGACGCCAAGTAGGCCGGTGGTGGTCATCAGCACTGCCACAGGCTGAATCGAAGGGAGGCTGAAGTGTCCCTTGAGTCCACAGAAGCTTTAGGGACCCCATAAGTCCTTAGGACACTTTTGTTAATGTGAAGTATCCGCTGGAACCAGAACCAGGGTTGAGAAATTTGAGATTGCTGTTAGAGGTACATCTGTATTTTACATTTCCTCTCAAATCCCAGCTTGCCATGTACAGCGTCCAGATTTGTGACCTTACAGTGATGTATAGCACCTTTGAGGAGAAGGAAAAGGTGGAAATATGAACACGAGGGGATCTAACTGGAGCTATGAGTGCCTCAACTGGTTGTTTTCAAATGTTTGGAAAACCCTTATTTATTGTTCATCTTAATGATACTACAGATCATACATTGGTCACCATGTTTCCACTGTAACATGACACTGTCTGGGGAAACATGTTGTGTATTTTACATTATCTGGGAGTTTTTAATGTGTTGAAAAGCAGTATCTACTTCCTCCAGGATTACATAATGTATTAACTGTTGCCATACACTTCTTAGTGTAAATGTTTTTGAAATCCCCTCAATATTAAAGAGGCTGATTTTATGTCAAACTCAATTTGGTAGTTGCCTGGAGAACTACGCAGTTTGACAGCTGTACTAGATCCTCTGCGGCTTTCGAGGAACTTTTCCAGCTCTGGGGGAAAAAAAGATCCAAATGACGTCTATTGCATAATTCTGGCTAGGGGAACATTTTTAACAGAAAATGTAAAGTCCCCAATATTGTCAATGTGCACTATTCCAAAACTAGGACCCCACTCTATGGACTTTATGCACAGCTCCACTACTTCCTGAACGTAAGACAGCTCCTTTGTTTCCCGTCTTACATTATTGGATAAACTAAACCCAATAGTTTGAATAGCGTCTGAGTTAAGATTTGGTTTTATGGTCTGGGTAGGAATTACATAATGGGGTAATGGTTAGGAAGTCAGTCAGAGTTGTGATTGTTACGGTTAGGGCTCTGGGTCAGAGAATGCATCATGTAAACATAGTGTCCCCACAAGTACCGTAAGACAAGAGTTTGTGTGTGTATTTGTATTACTGACTACATATTTCTGTCACCCTTCAGGACCTGTCATACATTCCTACAACCAATGAGAAGACAGTTACCTACAGGAGGGACCATGCCCCTGACCGCCCCATGGAGATGCACATTCAGGTTCCCAAGATGCCCCTCGGGGACCCCTGGCAGTAGCAGCCTGGCCCGGGCTGAGGTCAGAGGCCACGTTTAGAAAGAAGGCAGTAGAGCAGCATGAAGAAGAAGAGTTGGACTATTATCTTCTTTTCTGTTTCTGTTAACCTTCATGAAACTTCAACCGGCTGAATGTGGAGACCGAGGAAGGTAAACGAAACTATGAAACCTCCGTGGAATCACATTTGTTAAACAAACCAACCGGACTCTCGTTAGACTGTGTGACTAATGTGGCCAGTGAAAATGGAGATGAAACGAAGAGCACAAGTCCCCCCCCCCCCCCCCCCTCCCCGCCTGTCAAAGGGTGATCATTCCTCGCTTTTTTAGCCATGCAGCAATTACTGCTCTAACTTATGGACACATGTGTCTGTGTGGGTGTGTGGGTGTGTGGGTGTGTGCGAGTATGTGTGTGTGGCGCAGGTAGACGCATTTGTGCTCTATCTAGGCTTTCTATTTATAATTTTATAGTAAAACACTACGTTCATGTGACTGTGTGACACTCCAACTGTACTGTCTCCCTGTCTTAGTCTGCCCCCTTGTGGCCAGCTAGAGGTACGACGTTTGCTTACGAATAATACTGTCTACACATTACTGACCTCAACTGTCTTGTGTTGGGATTTAATTCATGAAGCACACCAGTGACTCTTTATTCCTTTTAACTTTGATCAGTCAGTTGTTTGTTTGGTACCTGGTCTTGGTATTATTTGTTGCATTTTGTTTTAGTAAGTATGTAGTTCCATATAACTGTCAGTTGTTAATAATCTGGCTAGACTTGCACTAGAACAATTGTTTTGCATTATACTACTGAAAACTGAGGTACTCTGAGGCAACAGAGCTGTAATTGGTGAGGTGCCTGAGAGGATTAGTTTGCTATATGTTGGGCATTAGGGGGCATCAGAGTGCATTTGAAGCCAATGTAACAAAACAACAACACTGGAGTAACAAATGGACTGAAAATCCATGTGTAAAATACAGACACACTGATTATTAATGGCAACTGAATCATCAATAGCCTGTGACATGTGACCTCTACAGCAGAGACTGATCTGTGTGTGCATGCATCTGCTGATCATCCCAGAGCCATTACTATTCAGAACTGTAGATCAAGTGATATGTTCAGACTCTGAGAGAAACCCCTGGACGAGGGTACGAATCAGAACTGAGACTGGAGGTGGACTTACCCTCCGCACACTCCTCATGCACTAGATCCAGAGAGAGTTGCATGGCATCTTGTGAGACTTTTGCTTGCCCAACCCTGTTTTTTTTTTTCCTTTTTATTTTATTTTGTATTTAATGCAACATTGTTTACAGCATTAGCTGCTCTATTTTGTTTTAAAGTCAGGAACACTAATGATTATTTATTGTGATTTTCTTATCATTTTCCTTCATTGAAATGTTTATTATACAATTTTATGATGAGGCTACTTGAGTAATGGGTATAACGTACTGCTTATGTTTATGAAGAGTGGTCCATATCCTAAACCTGGAGAATAATTCAGCAATAATCATCTCATTTTACCGGGCACTTGTTTCGGTGTAACAACAGCACTTTTCTGTGTAGTTTTGTTGAAAATTAATGTGACTAGTTGTGTAGCATGAATGATTTCAACACAATAAAAATGTGCAAGATTTTTTTTTAAATCATTCCTTGAGTTCTGAGGCATTTCAGGTTGTAGGGCTGTTTGTACTGAATTATTGTTTTTTTTTTGTTTTTGTTTTTTTAATCTAAAAGTTGGACATTTGTTTGGCCAGACTTGTGTTGAGGTGGTGAATCATAGCACAATTATTTTTTGCTTACAAAATTGTAAAGAAAGACAGCACAGTGCCACATTTGCAAGCCAGCCAGTACTGTCAACGTTTTCAATGGAAATATATTTAATTATGAATTATTTTGTGGTCCAAAAAATACGCAAAAGTGTGATGTGTGATGATGAACTTTTGTGTCCAGAAACAACAGGTAATTGTATAAAATGAACACTAGGTGGAGATGCACGCAAAGGCAACTGAGATCAATTGTGATACTGCTGCTTATTGTAATATTTGCAACAGTTGACAAATCTGCTGATAATACGCAACTGAACAAGAAACAGTGATTAATAAATGTGATATTGTTCATTATTACCAGCATAAAATAGTTTTAATACATTTAATCACATTTAATTTTTACAGGCCAATAAGTCAGACTCAACAGAACAGCCCAATTGTGAAAGGATGGATAAACTGTAGGTGCCTGACAGAAAAGTTAGTGTGTTTAATGAGTAAGTAGTAATTCATTATTTGCCTGATATAAAATAGTCAAGATGGAAAATTAATTACAGCCCAAACTGTTTTATATTTACAGAGAAAAAAAGAAAACGAATGGATTTTTTTAAATGTCAGTTATAATGGTGATGAACTAGCAGAGATTATCTAACAGTTTGTTTCAATCAATTATTTCAGGGCGATGACCATCTTGCATAAAAATGAGTGCGACGATGTTGAAAAAAGATTTGGCTATTTGTTTACTTCGATAGAAATAAGTGTTTGTAGAATAAAAAAGGCGCACATTAGGCTCCATACGTGTTCAAATAACGTGTGTAAAAAATTTATTTTTTGAAGGGGGATACAAATATCACATTTTAGGACACAGTGTTTATCCACGGCTGAAGTTCATGATAAAGTGCCAAAACAGTTTCGGAGCGCTCATGAAGTCACTCTCCACACAGGCTGGTGGTGCAATGTAATTAAATGTCCATGTGTTGCTTTGTTCACATTGATGTCTGTAAACCATTTCCACCGCTCTCTGTCCCTCGCTGATTCAAGTTGACTCGCGCACGTGCAGCCTGGGGGACTGGCTCGGGCTGCCGGACAGGCTGCTGTCCGTGTCGCTGTTCCCTTTGCCGGCCCCCGCCTCCCCGCTGTCCTCCGAGCCCTCCGCGCTGTGCGTCCGCGCGTGCTTGCTGAGGTGGTCTGAGCGCATGAACCGTTTGTGGCACACCGCGCACTCGAACCGCTTCTCCCCGGTGTGCGTGCGCAAATGCCGCTGGAGCTCGTCCGAGCGCGTGAAGCGTTTCCCGCAGAAGAGCCAGTTGCAGACGAACGGCCTCTCCCCGGTGTGCCAGCGCAGGTGGGCCTTCAGGTGAGACGTCTTGCCGTAGACTTTACCACAACCCGGAATGTGACAGTTGTGCTGGCCCCTCCGACGCGGGCTCGAGCCCCCCTGTCCAAGGCTCTCAGCCTCCTGGCAGTTCGGGCAGTCGCACGTGGCTCTGCCGGAGTAACGCCGCGAGGAGCGGGAAGATGCAGTCAGGGGGACGACGGGGGTCCCTGTCAGCGCAGGTGGCCTGCTGGTCGTGGACTCTGTGTATGGGGCCGGGACCGGAGGCCTGAAGCCGTCAAACAGGTGCTGTGCGGCGGGGTGCAGGTGCTGGGAAGCTCCGGGGCTGAAGGCGGAGCTGTAGTCGCTGCTGTAGCCGCTTAGAGACGCCAGAGACCCGCTAGTGGCGTGTGTGTCCACGGGCACACAACAGGTGCCCAAGTCCCACCAGGCAGAAGACGCGTTACCGACCCCGGGTTTGAACCATGGTTCATATGGATGCGCGTGCATCCTGGGATACATCCCCGTAATGCCTTCCACCGAGGAGGGGGATTTGGTCAAAAACATAGACCGCTGTGCGTGTGTAGGGTCGGAGCTGTTGTCTGGTGACGCAGCGGTCTGGTACATCGACATATCGTTTCCAAAGGGAGAGTTGGCCGAGGTCACCGTGAAGGCGCTGGAGCTCTCCGTCAGTCCCGCGCCGTGAACTCCGAGCGAGGTGGGACAGACTCCCAAGCCACTGGTGCCCGGCGCGCCCCCCCGCCAAGGGTGAAAGCCCTTGAGGAATCCCGGGGCTCCGTCGGAGAGAGCGGGGGAGCAGGAGGGGCTGGGCTCACCGATCCTGCTGCAGGTGGCTGCCAGCATGGCCAGCGGGGTGCTGCCCAGCCGGGGCTCCTCCTGGGGGGAACACACACATTTAGACCTGTCACTATAAGCACAGTCGCCAAACACGGTGTGCGTAAATAGGCACAAAACAACCAATAAGATTACATACTGTACACAACTGAACTGACAATATGACCTGGTTTAATTAAAAAAACAAAAAACAAACAGTTGCACATCTAACTAACTACCACGACGACAATGAAGTTGTGTATCCAAATGATTTGCCTGCATTAGGTCAGTTTTCCAAATAAAAACAGAAGCGACAACACCAAGGTCTATTGTAAACGAATAATGTAGAAACTTTTTTTTTAACATTATTAAAATATATTTCAGGGGAGAAAAGATAGTTGATATAAACTTACCCCTTGATGTGCAGCCATGGTCTGTGCTGTGCTGTGCTGTCTGTTGTGTATGTGTGCGTGCGGCCGCGGTGACTGTCGGTGATCAGTGTGCGTTTCCCCTCTGACTGCTGTAGTAGTTGAAGCTTCTTCACTGCTTTGAAGTGCCGCTGAGAGCCCGAGGACCAATCAGAAGTCAGCACGGGTTGTTTCTGAACACTTGCGCTCGAGGTCGTCGTAAATCTTTTAAAAGTGAGGTCTCGCGAGGGGAGCCTTCAAGGAACTCATAGCAGTGCTGCTTTATCAGAAGATCAAATTAATCAGGTGTATATTATCATATAATTGATTGATAGTTTCAACAGCAACTATCAATACTAGTATTTGATAATGCTAATGATTTTAGGCCTATCACAATTTATACTCATCTATAGATTTAAGGGGGACTTCAAAGACCCAGGTCACTGTGTTAAGAGTAAAAAATAATAATAATAAAACAAACACCACTACATTTAAAACTCAATGTGTTGACAAAAGATTTGCAGTGTGTTTTTTAGGAAAAGGTCTCGAAAGACTTGAAGGTTTTAAGTATTTAAAACAACTTGGCTTCAGACTGAAAAGCTTTGTTTTAGTTTTTGTACAGCCTGTTATTTTACTGAATTGTGAGGCTATGCAGAGGGAGAGGCTGATGAATGAGAGGCTGTCCCGGTCCATCCCATCCTGTCCCTGGGGCGTATCCAGTCAGCCCTGGGGGAGGGAAAGGGAGGACACCATCGCTGCCTCCACAATTTCATCTCATTCACCTGAAAACAAATGTCTGCAGAAAAATACCTCTTCCTGTGCTTTTTTCCAGCTTTGTAAATCACTCAAATATACTAACTAAACTCAGACTATTTACACTCTGAGGAAAAACTTTCATATAGCATAAATATAATCCTATTTTTTAAATCATGGGTGGTTCAACAACATGATGATGCACACCCTGGACATAATATAGCCCAAAACCACAGAGGAAGTATTTCGATTTAATTTTGAATGTAATAAACAGTGGGATTTAATCAATACCCTTCATTTGTTTGGTATTAACTTCTTTCCTGTCCTTTCTACATCTTTGTTCTATGAAAAGCCAGAATGAAGCAAGCTTTACAGAGGGTAAGGTTAATCATATTCCTAAAAAAGAAAGGTGCATGTAATTTTTCTTTTTCTTTTTTTTTGGAAAGAATTCAAGCCACAACATTTGTAACAAAGGGAGCTGACTGATGATTTGAATTTATGTGAAAATGCAGCAGTTGGTCAGGGTATGGGCTGGGGTTCAGCAGGTTAGCATTGACCTAATTGATGTGAAAACTTGATAGCCTCTTGGTTTTTTTCTTTTCTTTTTTTAAAATCAGTTTTTAATTCCATACAACTAAATAAGACACAGCCAAATAAGGGGTATTTCGGCAATTTGGTGTGATAAACTCACTTTAAATCACACAATTAACATAACTAAGATGTAAAATTAATATTGATTGGAATATGAATATCAATTATTGATGACCAGACAGACACCTAGAAAAATATATGAGCTACGGACTTTTTCAAAATAAAAATAAAATAGTTCTCTTGCACAAGCTCGGGTTAATTTACGTTCACATGTGTATCTGTGTGTCTGTGTAGTGAAAATCTTGCACAAACTCTGGGCCTCTTCTTGAGACAAACCTCCTTGTAGCTCAGGACTGTCGAGTTTTAAGATTTTAAAATCAGAAGATGAAAATTCACAAAGATAAAATCTGGTTAAAATCTGTTAAGGGTGTATTTTGGCTTCATGTGGGAAGACCTCATTCCAAATACACACTTTCCACTGGTCTGGACAAAATCACAGGCTCCCACACTGGCCCCTGCCCCCCCCACACAGCCTCAGGCGTGGCCAAATGCACAGGTGGAGTTTACAGTAGCCCATCATTCCTTTAACCTGATCGCCATCCTCACGAGCCACCCAAACAGCTGTCCCTCTTTTAGAAGCATTCTTTTCCCACACTGAAAGTGTGTGTGTGTGCTGTGTGTGTGTGTGTGCTTTAAAGGCCCCCAATGAAACCCTGTCTGAGCCCCAACCTGTTCCTTTAGCGATGATAATGACCACATTATTACGCGCCATCGAACGTCAACAAAAAAAGATTGTTGTGTGCTTTCCAATCACTTTGTGGGCACTGAGACAGAAAAGGAGGAAAGAAAAGGGTGAAATAAAGATCTGGCACTTCCCTGGGAGAAGGGGGGGTGAAGTACTTTATTTCTCCTTGTTGTTTTCCTCATCTCCTCTTTTGTTCGTAGGGCACAGTCACAGTGATCCAGAGGGCAGGGCGGCCATCTTGGTCAGCTGCCCTGCTGAGACAATTAGCGGGAGAATCACAGAGTCAAAAGACAAGCTGCTAAACATGACACAAAAAATATTCATTACAACCAGGGGGTGAGCCGATCAGTGGGTGAAAAAGAAAAGGAAACGGGAACAGGCTGCAAATTCAGCAAAGCTGTTTGGTGCATTTGTGACAGTGATGAGCTGCTTATAGTACAAAGGTCATGTTAAAGTTACTTCTTATTATTACTCCTTAAACTTCAGTAGATTTCTGCCCATTTCTAGATATACCAAACACATAAAACCCCAGAATGAAATACATGTGAAAAAACGAAGACACAAACAATGCATAAAACAATAATTACAAATATACCATAAAACAACAATAATCTCTTCAAAAACTGTGTTTAACTTCTTGAAAGGCAGCTGCCAATTGATTTTATTGTTGGAGGCTGTGACAACTTTGATCTTTACATCAATAAAGAGATTTATACTTCACTCAAAATATATCATTTAAGCTCTAAGACTTGTAAACTGTCTGGAAATAGAAACGGATAGAAACCTTTCTTACCATATTTGGTAAACTATGGATAAACTGTTATTACTGTAAGATCACAACTGAGTTTACAGCATTAAACCACATTTTGATGTTTGAAATGCACAAATACGTAAGTCCATGAAAGATTAAGATGAAAAGTGAAAGGCTAGTAACAACTGGATCCATCCATCCAATTCAAACTGATGGCAGCTGGTCTCAGATTATTGTGTAAGTCTTACTAAATAAAAAATAACATGACAACTAACAGTGTGTAGATCTTTCAGCAGCAGTGATTCACAAAAAAAGGTTCAGTTCTAATCTTAAAAATATGACCATGAGCCACTTACTCTCTATTTACCGATATTAGAAGATGAATGTAAAACTGTAGAAATAATCTACAGAGTATGAAATGTCACTCTGGCTGATTGACCTGAACTAATCTTTAATGCCCTCTAAACTCAACCAACGAGAACAAACTAAACTTGTTTTACAGGAGTGAGAAAAAGTCATCCAGGTGAGCCGTGTGCCAGGATGTGCCTGGAGCAGCTCCTCCTTGCCTTCCTGTAATTACCGCGTAGGGAGGGCACGTCCGCCGTCTGTCAGCGCGGGCCTGATGGACGACTGTGGCAGCAGAGTCAGGAAAACGTGTTCGGGTTGATGTGATGGAAACATTCACATAAGTGATTTCGCAAGAGCCCACTTCATTTGCACTTACGATAAGGGATCAATAAATACTGAAGCTGCTCATTTTGTCAAGTAAGCGCACACACAACCTCTCTGCCTTTGTCTGTTTTTGCTTCTTTTGTTGTCTGTTAGGTAACTTATAAGCTGAAGTGTGTTGAACAATTATTATTATTATTATTCCTTTAAATCAAATCTCTCTCTATGACACAGATACGCCGCAGGTCAGACAGAGCATCTCTAGTCAATCATCTGACTGCAGCAGGCTGAGGGATCCGGCCAGTGTAATTACACTATTGAAGGTCTTCATTCACATTCATGTATACAGCACATCTACATACTCATTCATGAAATCCGGGGGGGAAGAGGGGAATTGATTCATAGGAGAGGAGAGGAGAGGAGAGGAGAGGAGAGGAGAGGAGAGGAGAGGAGAGGAGAGGAGAGGAGAGGAGAGGAGGAAAGGAGAGGAGAGGAGGAGAGGAGAGAGAAGGAGTGGAGGAGGAGGAGGAGGAGGAGAGGAGAAGGAGAGGAGAGGAGAGGAGAGGAGGAGAGGAGAGGGTTTGTGAGTCACAAGTCTGGGCTGAAGGTGAACTAAAATTGCACTTTATGAGAAGCATCTCTTTCTCTCTTTGTTCCACACACAAACACACACACACGCACACACGCACACACACACACACACACACACACACACACACACACACACACACACACACACTTAGGCTGGGGTTGATGGATGCCTGGGGTTTGTTCAGTCATACATCACAGAGGTCATTTAACCTGCCAACACATCTGCTGTCTCTGCCCTCAGAAAGAGAGGAAGAGGTGGGGAGAGAGGAAAGATTTATAAAGGCGAGGGGGAGAATTATGCAGGGTGCGAGAGAATGAGACGGTGATTAGTAACTGGAGTGGATGAAAAGCTCTTATTCTGCCTCACACGCACATACACACAGTGCAGCAAAGTGGTATCTTTTTTATTTTAACAAGCATCCTCACCGAAGCTGCTTGCGTTATGAGTTTCTCTGCTCCTCTGTCAACTTTTCGTCTTGTCTCTGTTAACTACTGACAATAAAGTTGCAGATTTATGTTGCCGGGCTGTCCTGTGTGTGTGCCAATAAGATATTGAAGAGGCGCCTCCGAGGGAGTGGTCTTCATTGATTCCTTCAAATGCTGTTGACATTTGTTAGGTAGCTCTTGTCTAAGATGTTTCAAAGGAAGCTGGTGTGTGTTGATTGTTGATCCATTGCTTTTATCAATCCTTGCTGCGACATCTTTAGCTGCCCCACAGGTTATGTGTTATTTTGTCTTCTTCTGTTATTTAACTGCAGCCTGCAGCATCACCCCCTATAAATTTGAATTTTCACACGATTACACACACACACACATCCTTGTAATGCTATCTTTGTGAGGACACTCATTGACATAATGTATTCCCTAGCCCCTTACCCTAACCTTAACCATCCAAAACAAATGCCTAACCTTAACCATTACTCTAAACCTAATATAAACCTAATTATAACCTAGAGTCTTAACCCTCAAACAGCCCTTGGAAAAAGTGAGGACCGGCCAAAATGTCCTCACTTCCCAAAAATGTCCACCCTGTTGGTTAAAAACTTGTTCCGGTCCTCACAACGTAGCATGTACAAGAACACACACACACACACACACACACTATAGTGACTGTGATTCACATTTGAAGCTCATTATATTTTAGGTTATTTACACATCACATCACATTATTGCAAATTATTATTATTTGTGTAATTTGAAATCACCAGACGGCTGAAACTTTTGAAATTGTATAAAGTTGTATTATTATTGTTTCAAGCAGGTTTCTAATATTCTGAGTTATTATTCCTAACAAAAGGGAATAAAACACATGTACCTGTACTCTCAAAGTGTCACATTGATCCACTTAAAAATAAAGAACAGAAACAGAAACTGTGCCTGACCAAGAAATAGCCCAACACAAGCCCCAGTAAATCTATAATCTTTCATTTTTATACTTTCATCTTTGTTTGTTTTAAACACATTAGAAAATCATTCAGCCTGGCCAGCTATTTCCCCTGTTTTCTGTCCCACATTGATGGCGCCATTATGTAGGAGCACTTTTTATGTAGCCTAGCATCTGGCAAGTGTTGTAATGATGAACATGATAAAGAAGAGCGGATGCAACATTTAAAGTCTGTTATTATGGCCTATTTTCCACAGCGGGCTCCGACACACACAGAGACCCATCCAACACACATATACACGCAAACACACAAAGCCTGCTATTTCTGCATCGCACACTCCCATCGTGATGGGGGGGAGAAGAGGAAGACAAGGGACAGGGGATGAAGATAAGAACAGGAAGTGTGATGATTCTACTCGTCCCACATGTTTTGATTTCTCTAAGCTTTTTTAAAGCTTCTCTAAGATTTTTCTTTTTTTTTCACTTCAGCTGAAGTTGGCAATGTTTCTTTAGTATCAGCCTCTGAAGAGCACCAAGATAAACCTCACTCTCCCTCTCACACACACAAACTTGCTCTCACTCTCTTTCCTTGATTAAATCCTGCTCTAACCCTGATCTCTGTTCTCGTCACCAATATCACTGTTCATCCCTCTTTCTGCTTTTCCCCACGACAAGGAGATTAATTTGTTCCTGTTCATTTTTCAAGTTCTGCGTCGTCTCTGTGTTTAATGTGTGGTCGAACGTGAGTGTGTGTGTGTGTGTGCGTTTGTCTGCTGATTGATGCGTGGAAGCCCAGGAGCATAATCATACACTTCCACACGTCATTTTTCACTTTCAGAGTTGATGGATGAACTTGATGCACTTGATCACTGCTTCCTCAGCATGGGGGGTCTAGGTCATCTTCGAGGTGTGTGCATGCGAGTGTGTGTGTGTGTGTTTGTGAGTGTGTGCTTAAGTGTCTCATTGGCCAGCAGTCCATCTCTCTGTCTGAGGCAAGTAGTGATTGAGTAGACGCCCCCATCCCCAGCAGTAGTCCAGTATGTGGGGTCTCTCCTGTCTGTACCAGAGGGAAAGTGGCCGTGGCAGCAGCTGTGTGTGTGGATTCAAGTGTGTGTTTGTGCATCCGTGTGTGGTTTTTAAAGGAAAAAGTCAGTATTTATCAGCCAGGATTTTATTCTAATGTCTTGAAGATGACTGATCTCAGTAACATCTTACCTCCTCTGACATTAACCCTTTAATGTTGTTGGGGAGATGGATTCTGGCGAGAACAAAGACTGGGAAAAGAAGTCTTCTACAGGCTACAAAAAAAAAAAAAAAAAAAAAAAATCCAACAGAAACTATTCCCATTTTCACCTGAATGTAAATGTGCAAACTATCCCTTTGGAAATCCCCCAGCTGTTGCTTTAACAGTCCGACTGCTCCCACTATCATACTGTACCAGTTGCTGTCAGTGCATGTCTTACAGTTACTGTAACACAATTATCTCCAGTGCTTCCTCTTCATCTAATTACCTACTGTCACAGAATACACTTTAACTACTTTCAGTGCTTACATTTCTTTTAAAACGGTAATTCCAAAGGTCAATTCAAGAGTAACTTTTTAAAATATTTTTAGTGTTTTCAAAAAACTGAAATTTCAAAATGTTTTATTACTTAGACTAACATTCCTTTCACTGCTCAACTGACACAATTGCTTTAACAGTAACTTTTGAGTTTTCAGTGTTTTAATGTTTGCACTATTTTCAAAATAATATAAACTTAATAGGTCCTCAAATATTTCTTTAAGATAATGAAAATTTCCGCTAACACTTTACAATAAGAGTCCCTTAATTAACGTTAGTTAGTACATTATTAAGCATTAATATATAAACTAATGTGTTAATTAATGCTGAGTAATACATATATAATGATAACTAATTACATTATTCAACTTTTATTATTACTTAATAATTTATTAACTAACTTTGAGTAGTAAACATTAATTAACTGCTTACTAATAGACTACATTAATTAATGTGTTTCCTAATCCTAAATTATACATGATTGTTAATATATCTGTAAACAGTTAATTAATGATTAATAATGTAATAACTAACGTTAATGAACCTTCGTCTTGTGTTAGCTTTCTGCTACCATCTATGGTGTCCGGGTCAGTTTTGACCCGTGTTTTAAATCAGCTGTAAAATGCACTAAGACCTTTTTTTTTCTTCATCCAATCTGTTTTTCTTCTCTTGGTTACATTGTTAGGCTTCCTTATCCATGAAAATTTTGGTTTTAATATATTTTGGTGTGGAACTCTGGGCCTTTTTTGTCAGTATACCCCTTGCCTTCAATTTAACCTAGCTTTCTGCTACCATCTATTTTGTTAGGGTCAGTTTTAAAACACACTAAAAACAATTATTTATCATCCCATTTGTTTCTCATCTCTTGGTTACGTTGTTAGGCTTCCTTATCCATGAAAAGGTTGGTTTTGCACTTATGATTTCAGTTTTACCCCTCATTATAGTTCTTATCGTTATAACAGGGTCAAAAGTCAAAACTGACCCTAACGACACAAATGTCATAATTTTAACCAGAGCATTTTAGCAATTTGTGAAAAAAAAAAAAAAGTATTTTGTTTAAACAGAGGTTCCTGACAAAGTCAAAAAGCCTTGATGCTATAAACAAATTTATGTGGTACTTTTATGCATTTAAAACCTGAAAACGGGTCACTGGTGACCTGAACACAAGAGAAAGGTTAAGGGACCCTTATTGTAAAGTGTTACCAAATTTTCTAGCTAGCAAGGTGTTAAGTATTTTCTCTTTGTTTATCTATGGTGTCATGTATGTATCTGTGTGTATGTGTATAATCCAAGAAACTTCGCAACCAAATAAGCAATGCATATTACATATGCACACACACACACACACACACACACACACACACACACACACACACACACACACACACACACACACACACACACACACACACACACACACACACACACACACACACACACACACACACACACACACACACACACACAATTCATGCTATGTTCCTGGTTAACCAGAGCTCCTCCCATTCATTGCGTTTCACCTCACGACAATGCCTGCCATAAAATTCAGGGGCTGGGGGAGCAGAGGAGCAGAGGGGGTTAAGAAAAGCACTGAGAGATGACTGGATGTTAAATTGACTGGAAAAAAGCTGCTGGCTTTTTCATGCTAATTGTCGTGCAACAAATTGTTAATTTATTCCACAAAGGAATACAAAACAGGCCAAGATTTCTCTGAAAATCTCTGCAGATTGTGTCATGAGCGTAAATCAATGACATCATCAGTGCATTTACTCTTATACTAATGCCAGTCGTATATTAAACACTAACCAACTCTGCACACAGACACACATTTTGAAAAGAACACAGGTCAATAAACATCCTCTGTTCACTGTGAGTGTTTTCTGTCTTTCTCGTGCTCTCTCTCTCTCTCTCTCTCTCTCACGCACACACACACACACGCTCACACTCTCTCTCCCTATTACACACATTCCTACACACTTTTCTCAGACCAGGTTCAGGTGGTTTTGAGGTGATTTCATGGCTGCTGTTTTATTGATGGTTCCCGTCAAACATGAAACGTTTCTTTTCCCATCTAACCACACACACATGTGCTGCCTCTGGGCTGTCATTGAGGACATACACAGACAGTCAGAAACAAGTGGTTGGCGTCAGCTCAACCAGGCCCGCAAGTCATGTCAGGTCCTGCAACTGAACTACACACACACACGCACTCACACAAACACACACACAGACACACACACACAAATTTGCACACTTATCTTGGATCTTTATGGTGTGCTTCACCCTCCACTTAGCGCTGCTGTAAAGGTCTTCCTGAACTCATACAAGAGTGCCATCTTCAAAGAGGTCCGTGCACGCACACACAAACACACACTGACGAGCCACACAGACTTCTAAGCGGACTTAATCATTTCACATTTAGCTTCAAAGAGACTGTTTAAACGCATGCTTGCTCACTGTCTGAAAGCACAGCATGGGTCCCGTCCTCTTTAATAGTCTTTCAATTCTGCTTAACACTGCATCTTTGAGTTCAGCTGCATTTGGGCTGTGAAGCTGAAATGGTGAAACACCTGAGATAATGGAGAGCACATTTGGTTTCCCAGTGCATTTCTCAATGACTTGTGTGTACAAGTGACTCTCGTTAACTAAGAGGGAAGGGTTCGGTACCTTGAACCATAAAATACAACACTGGGAGTTCTGTTTTCGCTTGCAGATTACGGACGACTGATGTAAATTAGTTTTTGCAAACTCAACCTTGTTAATCATGAATCTAAGTGTAAATAAGCACTTTACTGCCTCATTTACCAATGACAGAGTCATTATATATCTTTGATTGCATTTAAAACTTCAGCATAACACGTGGTTTATGGGGTCTTGGGGTCAACTCAGAGTTCAGTCTTAGTTCAAGGTTTTGCTCTTCTGTCTACCATAATGATGTTACATCTTTGAGCATCTCATCTCCTGTCCCCAGGAGCTCTCTTTGTTTTGACCTCTGAACCTCTGGGGTCATGTAGTTCTGGAGGATGACCGCAGGTTGACTTCTTCCCCTCTCTTAGTGCGTCTGTGATGTCTCCAGTGTCACCTGCATGTACAAGAGGAGGGAGGACAGGTAAGGTACCTGAACTGCTGCAATGCGGATACAAAATGCACATGCATGCACGCTCAGCAGCACAGATGAGTGGTGTCGTGCTTGTAGTAGTTTGAGAGTATGTGGTAAATATTTGCAGTTGTCGCCAGCGTGTACATTCTGCACATTCTAGTCATTCAGACTCAAGTCTTTGAAGGTGTCCTCTGAAACGTATAGGGCTTGTAATTACATTCCGCTCTTGGCCTCTCTGTTGTTGGAGTTGTAGACAGAGCAGTTAACAGTATTTGCACTGCACTCCTGCATGTGTGTTTGCATGCACAGTTGTGAAAAGCAGGGAAATCATACTGACAGCACTTCAACATTAGACTGTGATTCACCTATGCATTTAATTCTAAGACATCATTGTTATTAATAACTCATAGGTAAGTGATTAGATACTTTAAAGTTCATAATCTCTGTCTTTTCTCAACAACACGTGATTTAATTGACTTCATGAGGTGGATAAGAACCCAAGGGAGTGCAGTGGCGTCAGAGAGGTGCCTCCCACTCAAAGATGATCAATATCTATATCAATAATAGCAAAACACAAAACACTTACCACTGATCCTGAGGTTGAGCCTTGATTGCATCCCATTCTGTCCTTGTAAAGGAAACTCAACAGCCAGAGACTCCTGTTGATGAAGATTATGAAATATGAAGATATTGATCAAACCACTAGTTGTTTAAGATTTAATAGATTAAACCATATCCAGTACATAGATCTCAGATAAGATTAAGTCAAAACTAGGTTACTGAATTGCAAGGGTGTTAATGAAGACCACTATCACCACTGTGGTTAATTAAAGTTAATCATTTTAATCAAATACAGACATTTTGATTCTTGTTCTTGAGGTTGTTGCAACTCAGGGACCATTTGGAAACTCGAGTTGAGAATATGGAGAACCTGGAGTCACTCATTACTTGTTGTGTCACTATCTGCCATTAAAGTTACATGGCGGAAAGATACAAGGGGAAACCCTCTCTGAATGACATGCATATTTGTCAGAGACAGAGTGAAAGCGCTCTGGTCTTCAGGCTGTTTATCAGATGAATGTTGGATGGCGACTGAGGTTTCCATTTCCAAATCTAAAGTTGTGAAGCTGTGGTGCACCTGAAACGATCACGGTGGGTGAAAGACAGTCAGTTCTTCAGGAGTTTCATCTTCTCTGTCACAGCTGATGCTCAGCTCTGGCGATGCGTTTCCGTCCGGACAAGTGATTGGACGTTTCTCTTGTCGCTACCATGACAACAGTGGTTAACATTCTGCTCTGCTCTCTGGTGTTGTGGGTAATTGCGAAAGAATTTCTTTAGAAAAACTTCACTTCTGCATTCAGCTTAGCATGACCCTCACTGTCTCCCTCTCTCTCTCTCTCTCTCCCTCACACACACACACGTTAACGAAGCAGGCCTTTGGATTACAAACATTTTTTCCGAGCATTAAAGGATTATTATTCCAGACAATTAAACTGAAACCGAAAAATGTTGTGGGCACTGAGAGAAACTGCCAAATTTGCTTCCCGCTGACACACCCCGTGTAACATCACACACCTACGCACACACATATTTCGACAGACGCACACACCTGTCAGCATAATTTCCAACAGAGACACACAGTTACGATGGGTGCAACAGCATCTAGTAGGTACGACAGAAAATATAATTTCTTTTGAGTATGTTCCTATGTTACTTCAATTGCTAGAGGTGGTTCCAGAGTTGGCTTTGTAACAAACATATAATTGCTATTGCACAGATATAAGAGGGGAAACAACAGGAAAACAGAGTAACATTCAACTTCTATAATAACTGTGACAACTGTGCCCTGCTCAAAATATGTTGGACTGAGATCATCATATTTTTGAGCAAAACACCTAGTGTAGGCTAAGTATCATATATTTCCTTTGGACAGTAGGACTGATGCTCTGACACGACTGGTGGTGCAGCCGCCAACTATTTCAGTGTAGAGAACTGGCTCAGAGATGATTTGATATAGATTTGATTTGCTAATTTAATTCCTATTCAAACGAAGCATGTCCAGGTGCATGATGGTCTTACTGCCACTTCAACTTCAAATCCGGAGATTTGCGAATATTTCTCACATCATCACATCACATCTGTTTTTCTTTTCTATATTATTTAGTCCGAAAGGTCATGGTTTTGTTGTTTACCAGCTGATTCAAATGATATTGAATTAACACAGGGTTTCAAATTCTCAGCCATTATGCCATCTGTGGTGGGTTTGAGCTAATGGTGGCTCCACCCCGACACCCTACAACCCCACAGCCTTGGGTGCAGGGCCGTTGCTAGACCCGACTTTTCCTTTTTTTTTCTTAGACTACGTACATATTATCATTTTTTATTTGGCCTACTTTGTTTTGATGCTAATGCAGAATTAGTATTAGTCAGGGTCTTATACAGAATAATTCAGTCACACAAAGATTAAACTATTGGGGTTTTTTGTGGGCCCTATGTCGCTGGGCCCCTAGAATTATCATCACCTTTCTCCCATATACAACGGCCCTGCTTGGGTGACTGTTTTTTGTTTTGTGTTTGGCTCTTAAATATCTGTATGTATGTACTGTTCTTCTCTTTGATTAAAAACAACAACAAAAAATTGAGGTTCAGGAACCACCAACAGGGGATAAGATACTTACAGAATAAATCTAATATATGTGCTTTCTCGTGCCATTAGTCAGGTAAATGTCTCTGTTTAAAGAGACAGGTGTGAATGCTGAAAATGAAATGTTCTCTCCACCCAGAAAGGTTGGTAACCACATTGGCAGAAGCATCACTCCTCAGCTGACTTTCAAAACCAAAACAAGTGACATCACAATGTGAAATCATACTGTAGCATTTGAGTTAAAGGATAAGTCATCCAGTCAAGGAGGGTCAGACATATGTCCCATCCACATCCTGAACGGGCACCGTGCCCACTGAGACACTGAGAGAGAATACACCGGTTGTTTTCCACTTCATCGAAGCAAGACATCAATCAGTCATTACAGTGTAACACTGCCAGCTTTCACAGCTTCATGTACTTCCTTCATTGTAATATGTGTCATATTCCCAGGGGGAAAAAAAGAAACATTTCCTTTATAACATCAGGCTACATCTGTTCTAGTTACAGTTACACTTAAGTTTTATGTCAGTAAAACAGACAGACTGTTTAAATATCATTAAAGCACTGCACCTTTCAACTATCATTGTTCTATTATTCAACATTGTGTAAGTGTGTGTATGGCTAGACATTAGGGAGTTATGACGGCACATAGCAAATGAATGACATCACCGTTTGTCATTCCCATTTACAGGTACAGACTCATCTGTTTATCTGTGTATGGATATCCACCTGATTTACACTCTTTCTATAACCACACGCTTAGAGCTTGTAATGACAGAGTTATGTAAAGCATTTCTGTTATCACTTGTCAACAAGTTCTCCAGGTTCACACGCACACACGCACACACGCACACACAAAAATGGTTGAAGTCATAAATCTCATTGTCTTTACAGCCTAGCCTAACCTTTAAGAGAAGGAGACATGTCGACGCCAAACTTACGTGTGACAAATGCACGCCTACACATATACGTATGCACAGAAAGCAGACGGGTAATATCACGCAAAAAAAACATACACACACACTCCTAAATGCACATAAACCTGTGCTGACTCACACATGCAAACATGCTCATGCCTATATACATTATATATTCCTGTACACACACACAGGTTAATGTCAACACACTCACTCCGTATTTTTCCACTTGAATTGGAGCAGACAAGACAATAAGCTGTTTGGCCAGTCTTCAAGAAGTATTAGGCAAATTAGATATATCACCTCGTTTGCATGTTCAGTGTTTAATTTGATCTCATATTTAAGTCTAGCTATATGTCATCTGATTTTAGGTGCACTACACACATCAGCAGGATATCCAAGGCTCTTGTCTCTGCTCTCAGTTGGAGTTCACATGTAAGTCATACGAAGTGCCAAAAAGAGTGCGCTGCTTTAAAGATAACAAGTAAAACCTACTGCTTGCTAAACTCCAGTGACACAGTGCGGGTCACAATTCTGGCTTAATTTGCTCCCAAAACTTTTCCAGCCCGCCCCTTATCTGTTCTTGCACATTATCAAATTTGAACTTGCAGATGCAGATTTGTTTTCACACTAAGTTGAAGTTACAGCGTTGTGCTTGCTTGTCATGGATGTATTCCCAAACCCAAAATCCCAGTGGGTGGCACTGAAGTCTAAAGAAATGTACAGTGTAGATGTAAGAGCATAGAGAAGATCTGAACTTTTAGTCTTTGATGTTAATGTAGTTGTAATGGCTAATCATAAACCTCATATGCAAAAAAGGTGTGACTTTGAATGGCAGGAAGCAATTTGGTTTACGAGTTAGTTCAGTATAGCATGAGAGCGTGAGTACCAACTTTTATAGTAAAATTTTGAGAGACTTGCACTTGAGCTGAGTATTTTTATTATATGTTAGACTGTTAGACTAAATATTGACAACAACTATTACCAATTGTATATATTACAATTGGCGACTCATACAAAGCCTGATCAGTTTATAAAATGTAATGAATCGATTATTTGCTTACCACACATTACATTTGGTGGTAAAAATTGGCCCGTTACTACTCAGGTTTTCATATATTGGTGATTAAAAAAGGTCCCCATTAGGGGGGGTGGTGGAGGGGTTAATAAAAAAAAATATGGTGGTATGTGTGTGTATGTGGTATTCAGTCAATGGCCCTAACCATATGTCTATGGTCCAACTGTGAGGCCCAGCTGGTGCATGGCGCCATCTAGTGGCAGGACCTGGAAAACAAGTCTCACAGTCATTTACACTTTATTTAGGCTACTTACTAATTTATTTCCAAGTTTTTTGTGATCTTTTCAGATTTTGTTGGTCATAAGCTGATGATCTCAAATGTGTCAGGCCCCTGGAAGACCTTCTTACCAATGTCCACCAAGGGTTGAATTCAACTTTATCAAAGGTTAATGCTGTTGCAATAAATTGCTCACTACAAAACACAAAATCTGAATAGCACTGAATATTGGACATTCGCTTTTCTATAGCTACATGCTGCAGTCATCCATGACAGACCACCACACCCCCTCCCATCACCACTACCATACATACTCACACACACATAGACAACACCCCTTCTTCAGACCAGACATCGTTGCCTAGCAACGCCCTGCCGAGTGGCCCAGGAGGCGGGAACAAGGCACTTGGCTTCCGCAGTAATTACAGTGCATGTGTGTGTATGTATGTTTCTGGGCCACCACAGGTGTGTGTGTGTGTGCTTTAGCTGTGAAAACCCGACTAGGCCACTGGTGCTGTCATGAACAAAAAGAAACAGAGAGAAACCACATGAGCAGAGAGTCTATCAGGCCTCTGTAGCAGCCATGTTCAGTACACTTATTTCCTTTGAGGCAGCTGGGAGGAGGGAGAGTCAGATTTTAAACTCTTTAAGTTGATGAGAAATGTCTCTGCATCATGTATCAGTGAGGACAAATAACAAATGCATATGTGCAAAACATCTGAAAATCATTTTAATCAACATCAGGATTCATGATGAATATTAAAGCGCTTCAAAATATCCGAACATTTGGAAGTGAGCTTTCTCATTGGGCATATTTTGAGGTAACACAAATGTGCATATCACTCCTGGACAACTTTAATACCATCCTGTCTGTTAATGTGACAGGGTGCATCCTAGTGAGACAGCACTTTTGGCTGACAGCCTAGGAGCCTAAATATTTCCCTTGTGTACCAGGGGCATATCCTCAGTTGGCCGTCTGCTAATGATGTTTTCTGCTCGGTGAACCAGGGATGTGACTCCACTTGGCCAAAGACACTCCTGACTCAGGACAGGGTTTGTCTAAAGAGAGACAGACAGACAGACTGGGGTGGAGAGCCCCCTGCCTTGCACCATAGGCCTACTATACATCCACACATGAATCGTAGCTCTGCTCTCTGGGATGAATTTAACATATAATTTCCCTTTGGGAGCTGGAGAGAGGTTTTGGCGTGTGGGTGGGAGGCATGACTTCTGTTCCAGACTTTTACACAAGCAAGAAACTTGTGTAAGATTACTGCCACTGCAACAAATAAGTTTTAATTAGTTATGTTCTCTGTTACTATTCAGCTGTTAAATATCCATAATTTAACCCCCTTCCCTCTGGCCTGACCTGTGTCCAAATCAATTTATTAAACAGTGCTATAATTTATGTATTAAATCCAATACATGTGAATTCTGGACGGACTTTTAACATACTAATATGAGAAGGGTTTGATTATGTCATTTTACTGTTAATTTGTCTGGTATCACCTACTTTAAAGTTGCCAAACACAAATTGTTTATTTTTTTAAACCAAAAGTCCAAATCCTCAAAAGATACTAAGAAAACAGCAAATATTTGCAATTGAGAAACTGCCTCCATCCATAATTTATCAGTTGTTGAATTATTAAAACCTAGTAAGAAAAAAGGGAAACATGAAATATATTAATTAATTTCTTTATGGGATTGATTTTAGCACTTGATAACTTGATTAAATCATCAGACTAAATGGCTGGATCAAATGTTTCAGACTCGTACTACTATGAATTCCCTAAACACTGTAAAGTTGGCTACAGTTTCTCCCATGTAGCTACACTTCAAAGTTGACCATTAATATGAGAGCAAGTGGAACAGGGACATGGTGAAAAAAATCCCATATGCTTCAGGTAACACTGATAGGCTACTATAATATAGCTACAAATTAGTGAATGAAAAAAAGTAAATAACACTTCTGTTCCAGTGCTTTGTTGTTGTTGTTCTCAACCAGTGGGCTACTGTCATCCTGTGACAGCACAAAGTGGAAACACACACACGCGCGCACACACACACGCCTCTCTTTCCCGTTCGCCCAACCCCCCACAACACAGAAGTCACCGCCCTTCCCTCTCGCTCTCACACCAACATGACTACTAAACACGGCAGCTCCAGCCGCGGCCGACACGCCACGGCATCATGGGAGTTGTAGTCCCGCTCGTCCAATCCAGCTCGAGAAGGCGAGGCCTCACCAAAATACAACTCCCATCTCGACCCTCGCACGCCGAGCCCCGTCGTCCAATCTGAATATGTGGGAGGAGCGCGTCCGCCCACAAAAGCCACAGCTATCTCCCCGTATCTCCCCGTTAAAAAAAATCAATTGTGCACGAAAAAAAGGGGAATACGCGAAAAATACAAACACTGGTGACGGTTTGTTTTCGGTGGGCGACGGACGGCGACGAGGCGTCCCCGCGTCGTGCGGCGAGAGAAACGGCGGCGACAGGCAGGAGCAGCGGAGAGGGTGTTGTCCTGATGCTTAAATGGAAGTG
Source organism: Trachurus trachurus (assembly GCF_905171665.1). Classification (NCBI taxonomy): domain Eukaryota; kingdom Metazoa; phylum Chordata; class Actinopteri; order Carangiformes; family Carangidae; genus Trachurus; species Trachurus trachurus. The sequence goes on along the minus strand of NC_139904.1, from coordinate 23,620,463 downwards.
GGTGGGCCTCCACGGTCACACACCGCCAACTTCTCCCTGGATATCATTCTGACAAGCGCTAATTTACTCGTTTATGGTCTGTCTATCCGGTGAAAGAGGCATACGACGGGGCAGCGAGGGGGCTGACGGGCCGGGGACGGTCGCTGTGTTCTCCGTTATTTCCGTTATTCGGGGCTGCTTGATTGTGCCTGCGCTTGGCACCGCCCTTCCTGGCCGGTGGGTGGTTTCGTCAAACGGGCAGATCCGCCACGGCCCAGCGCCGAACATATAGGCCGTCCTCCGCCTCTGTACCCGGCCGGCCTTCTACCGTGAACTACACCCTCTCCCTCTCGGTATATTAATGCGTTATGAGTGGTAGGTACCCTCCCCCCTCTCCACCCCTCTCTTCCTCTCTCCCTCCGTTTGGTAGATATGAGGCTTCAAGCCCCTTTGATATTGATGATGAGGTTACTGGTTTCTCTGCCTTTTATTGATCAACCTTTGTTGTGCTGTATCTGCCTTATGATCAGATTTTATTCCCAGCACACAGTGCCGTCCTATCCTGGGACTTTGCACTTTGTGTACTCATGTGATGATATTACAATATTTTCTGCTCTCTCTCTCTCTCTCTTTCTCTCTCCACAGACTCGAAGAAGGAATCATCTGGAACTGAAGGAGGGAAAGCATCTAAAAAGGGGAAAAGTTCTGGATCGCAGGTACTAAAAAGAAATAAGAGTTTATTATAGTTCAATACTTTTGCCTTGCCTGCAGGCCAAAAATGTTCTCCCTCCCCTCCCTCCCAGCCAGCCAGACACCTCTGGGGGCGTTTCTCTGGTGAATTCAACTTCCTGCTTCTGTGCAGCCCTGCTGAGAGCCAGCCCAGAGCCTCATGAATAGGCTTTACATGGCTGTCACACTTCAGCCACTGTACTTTTGAATTGTCTGTTTGAATTAGGGTCAGAATGATTTAATTCTGCATATGGATTTATCTTAAAGACCGGCAACATTGGTATGTGCCTCTACTAAACTGTGGAACTTCTATTCTTAGCTGCTATTTTTTTTTTTTTTTTTTAAGAGGTTGTATATTTCTTGGAGATAAATTTCAGCCAGGCAGTTATTGAGTCTATCTTTTGTTGTCAAACATTAATGACAAGCATTGCTGCTGCTGTTATTTCCCACGCTGTTGTTGCTGATACAGAAATTAGGCTGTTTTCGTGCACTGTTGAGAGATGTATAGCATTAAAAATTTGCCTGCGACCTAGTTCCTTTGAAAGGGAGGAGAGAGAGAGAGAAGGCAGCATTTTCTTCTACTGTTCTGAGAAAAGAGAAATGTGGTTCTCACACGCCCACCCACTCGCTTCCTGTAATACCGCCCACTTCCACTGACAGCTCTCTCTCTTTCTCTCAGCTTTTTCATGTTTCTTTTTTTTCTGCACCATGTTCTCCCCACCCCTCGATCTTTTATTCTTTTTCTTCACAGTTTTAGGTTGTTCATGATGTAAGTGTGCAGAATGATACTTGCCCATCCCTTCGGCTTTTTTTTTTTACTCAAATGTTGTACTTTCTTGTTTGTGTATGTATACGAGTTCTCTGTGAGTTTCCGTCTGTCTCTAACCCGACTCGCCTCTTTTCCCCTCCCTCCCTTGTCTATCCTGTTCAACTCTCTCTCGCTCTGCCCCTCCTTTTATTTTCCATCTCTCCTCCGCCCTCTTCCCTACCTTGTCTCCTCCAGGATTCCTCTCAGCCCTCTCCCTTGGCTCTGCTGGCAGCCACCTGCAGTAAGATCGGAGGGCAGGGGGGAGTGGAGGGGGCCCAGGCCCAGGTGGGGGCCCAGCAGATCCAGGTCCAGGCCGGTCAGATCCAGCTGCAGGCGGGTCAGCTCCAGGGTCAGATAGTGGTGGACGCAGCCGGGGGTCAAACCCTGGTGCCCCAGCAGTTGGAACTGGTCCCAGCTCAGTTCACAGGGAACGGCTGGCAGATCATAACAGCGGCGCCTACTATGGCCAAGGAGAACACCAATCAGCCTGTTGCAGTGACGGTAGCCACCACCTTGGCCAATGACAGCTCACCTGGTCGCAAGGTAAAGGACGTCGAGGGGTTTCAATCTTTTTGCAGTTGTTGTTTGCCAGCGGTTGTCCTTCTAACTGTATCGCTGCTTCTCTCCTGTTGGGCAGGTGAAGGCAGTAGGTGGGACCAATAGTGTTGCAGCCAATCAGCAGCAGCAGCAGCAGTTTCAGATCATCCAGGTTCAGAACCTGCCCAATGCCGGGGGCGGGGTCCAGTATCAGGTCATCCCTCACCTCCAGACTGCAGATGGACAGCAGATCCACATCAGCCCGGCTCAGACGGCCTCCATCGGAGCGCTGCCGGAGCAGGTTCAGCTCATCCAGACCCAGAGCCCAAGTCAGACCCAGGCCATCCTCCAGCCAGCCAACCAGCAGACCATCCTGACGACTACAGCCAATCAGACGATGCCGCTGCAGATCCGCCCCGCGCAGTCTTTCCCGCTGCAGCTGCAGACTCTGCAGGGCTCCCAGGCTCCAGTTATGACCACAGTACCCATAAACCTCGGTGGCATGACCCTGGCCCTGCCTGTCATCAATAATGTCGGAGGGGGCGGGGCTGTGCAGCTCATCCAATCCGCAGATGGCACATTCTCCGTCGCCAATGGCAACCAGCTGGTGACAACCATGGCTCCTCCTTCAGCGTCAGGTGGCTCGACGGCGGTGGTAGCCGAAGGCGACGGCATGCCGGATGGAGGACAAGTGGTTTCTGCCGGGTCGGACGGCGGGATGGCGGACGCCCAGGTGCAGGGCAGCGAGGCAGATTCCCAGAGCCAGGCCAACGGACTGCAGAGCCAGGCCGACGCAGCGGGAACCATACAGCAGGTGATCGTGGGCCAGGTGGGGCACCAGTTGGTCCAGCAGATCCAGCTGCAGCCCCAGAGTCAGGGTCAGCCCCAGGGCCAGCAGCAGCCCCAGCACATTCAGACCCTCCAGCTGGCCCCCGGACAGACCCTCCAGCCCATCCAGGCCTTCCAGAACCCGGCCCAGGTCCTTATTCGTACCCCGACACTGTCCCCCTCGGGGCAGATCACCTGGCAGACGCTGCAGCTGCCCGGCGGGGTCTCCCTGCAGGGCGGCCTGGGGACGGCCATGCCGCAGCAGCTGACACTGGCCCCGGTGGCTGGTGGGACGACGGTGGGGAGCGGGGGGCTGGTGTCCCTGAGTGGAGCTCCCCTGACGCTGAGCGCAGCCCAGATCAACCCGGGGTCTGGGGTACAGACGGTCAGCATCGCAGGACTGGGCGCCGCCGGGGTTCAGGTGCAGGGTGTTCCCCTCACCATCACTGGTCTACAGGGTAAGGACCGACGCGCTAAGAACAACGTGTCAATTTGTTGCAACTGATCAATGACCTATCTATTTCTTACAATAAGTTGTATGGAGTATGGATGTCTTCTTGCATAGCAGGGTCCTGTTGGCATCCACTGGACTGTGTTTGGATTTTCCACTTTCAGCTTTCCATGTCGAGTTTTCTTTAAAGATGATGCAGATGTTTTTTGATCAGTAAGTTAACATACTTTGTCATTTCTAATCACCTTTCAGGTCAACCACAGGGTCAAGATGGGGTCAAGGTTCAGTCGTCTCCCTTGACAGTCGCTGTTGGCAACATGGCATCAGGCTCATCCATGAGTCCGGACCAGCTGGGCTCCGTCCAGAGTTCTTCAGACCAGGAGGGACCCCCCAGCAAGAGGCTTCGACGTGTCGCCTGCTCTTGTCCAAACTGCAGGGATGGAGAGGGAAGGTATGGACACTATGGATGTCACAATTACTTGTTTTCACAATGAATCGCGGTATTAAACCCACAATTAATTGATCGCAAAGATTCCTAAATACCGTCACTTTCCAAAAAAGATTATGTATGAACTGTGTCGGCAGATGTGCGCCAAAGTAAAGGTGAATGCACAGATACTGGTCCATTTACCTCACGTAGCACAAAGTGTCATTTGTAATTAAAAAAAAAAAAAAAAAAATTTAAAATTAACCTAAACATTTGGTATCGATGACAATTAAGGACTTGAATATTTCAAACACTTCCCCTAGCGGATTAATAACAGGCTTCCTACACATTTGAAATTTCCAAATTCCATGCTTTTTCCAGACTTCTCTGTAAAAAAATTAAAATAATTTGTGATATTTAAGTAAATAGATGTGCATCATATAAAAAAAGCATGCAATTTATCTTGTTTTCATTATTCTGAATGTGTATGCCATTATGCCACCAAATAATTTCCAGAAGATTGTAGCTAAGTACAATAGCACATACAAAATAGTTAACCCAAATAACTTCAGATAAAACCAAACCAAGATAAGATAAATAAAATAAATATATTTCCATACAATAGTTTCCATTTTCCATACTTTTCCAAACCTGGAAATGTATAAAATCAAATTCCATACTTTCCAAAGTTTCCATACTTGCGTAGGAACCCTGTAATAATTGGTCATATTTTAATGTATATTTGAACTATATTTGATTTTACACATTAATAGTGTTGTGAAATTAATTATTGCATAATAATTGGGATAATCGTAATACCGTGATTATTTCTCTGACAATAATCGTACCAAAAAAATCTATTATCGTGACATCCCTAATGGACACACAAGAAACAGACTGTGCACAGATGCTATAGTACAGCCGGGGTTAAACTTCTCATTGTGTTGGAACCTGCTGGGTTTGAGGACGTTGTGTATTATAGGGAAATCAGACTGATGATGATGATGATAGGACAACTGGTTAAAGAGATGTATAATGAAGAGGTAGTGTATGTACTGTATCACACATACACACACCTTCTAGCTCACTCCTAACCCAGGTGTGTGTGTGTGTAGGAACAGCGGGGACCCCACAAAGAAGAAACAGCACATCTGCCACATGGAGGGCTGTGGGAAGGTGTACGGCAAGACGTCCCACTTGAGGGCCCACCTGCGCTGGCACACCGGCGAGAGGCCCTTCGTCTGCAACTGGATTTTTTGTGGCAAGAGGTTCACCAGAAGCGACGAGCTGCAGAGACACCGGAGAACACACACAGGTACAGAAGTGTAGCGATGTAGTTCAACAAAAAAGAAGCAAAAACCTTTAGTTTGAGAGGCTGGAACATGATTATTTGGCAGTTGTGCTTTAAAATGTAAAAAATCACTGAAACAAAAGTTCAAGGTTTCCGTTTCCATAATATACAACTTACCTGTGCACATGTGTATACAGCTGTGATGAGCAAAGCCATTATTTTACAGAGCTTGAAGATCGCAACCAGTTATTCTTTTTGACATCGGGGAGTATTTAGAGAAAGCCGGGGGTCTGATATTTTACGATCACTTTGTTTTGTTTTCCTTTGTCTCTAATTATTTGTCTTTTCCCGTCCAGGCGAGAAGCGTTTTGAGTGTCCTGAATGCTCCAAGCGCTTCATGCGCAGCGACCACCTGTCCAAGCACATCAAGACGCACCAGAACAAGAAGGGCGGAGCCGCGGTGGCAATCATCACCACCGACGACATGGAGGAAGACGCCCCTGAAGGTCTGGTCGCCTCCCCTCAGATAGTCGCCGTGGCGACTCTCTCACGTGACTCTGATCCTGCTACACCCACCACCTCTAATCACCTGGAGGAAGAGGAGGAGGAAGAGGAGGAGTTTGAATAGGCGGCCGACTGCTGCTTCTGTGTGGAAGGCTGACTTCCTGTTTTTTTGGGAGTCTTTGCAGGGACTGTAAAGGTGGATAATTTTCTTTCTTTTTTCTTTTTTTTTTAATCTTACATAATTTTTAAAATGTTGTTCACTCATGAAAAGGGACTCAAAAGAGACGGTATCATGCGATGAACAGAACCTGAATAATAAAAACTTTACAATCCAAAAAATAACTAACACATATAATAACAAAAAATTTAGCCTAAACATATGAAAGAATAGTTTGGCTTTTATGAAATGAGTCTATAATAATTCCATACGTGGTGGGGAAAGGAATCTAAGTAGTATCTAGATTAGCACAAGACAGGGGGACCTGCTGAATCTAATACCATCCAACATCGAGACATTTTCTAATCGCAACAGAATCTAACTCTATGCACAAAGTTGAGTTCCTGTTTCATACCTGTCAGACAGTGCTGAGGGTCAATCATGGTACAGGACTGTTGCAGAGCAGCAACAGAGCAGGGACAGTCTTGGGATGGGGTGGCGTGTGTGTGACGCGTATGAATGAGTGTGCGCTTGTTTTCCCATGCTGTCATGGAGAGAGGATCTACCTAATTTGAGTTTTATTCATGGTTCAGGTTCAGTCCTCGGATCAGATTCAGGTGTTGATTCCTTCGAGACCAGTTAACGGATGAACTGTTATTGAAGAAGGGAGGGGATGATTTAAAGAAAAAAAAAAGAGTAGAAAAAAGCACATATAAAAGATTTATAAATAATGCATTCCTATTGAGGTGCAGTGGCCATTAGAAAAAAAGGTTTCTATAGAGAAAACAATCCAGCTTTCTACAACTTTGTTTGTGTAGTGAAAGCAATACTATAATGACAATCCTAGTGAAACCATGTTTACATTGTTAGGGGAAGTTTTCTCTGTTATAAAAAAAAAGGCAGTTTGCTCTAAGATTAGGGAAAACATCTGAAAACGGTGCTGTTGTCTGAACAAAGCCAGTTACTCTGCAGATATCGCAGAACAGCGTCAGGTGTCATCTGGTGAAACATTAGGCGATACCGGGTTTTGTCGGACGGCCGCACTGATCACTGATGTTGCTTTTTTTATTTCTATTTCTTTTTTCTTTTTTTTTGCTTACTGTGCTCTGGTGGGACGACCCCCCCTCCCTTCCCCCTCCTCCCTCCGGTTCTCCACCTCTAACCCTGCTGCGTGACCGATGTACCGCAATTGCCTTAACACAAGCTGTCGTACAGAGGGAAACTTCAGAAGTGAGGTGGATGGAGAAAGATGGGCGCTCTCCTGAGTTATTTGGGGGTCACGTGGAGAGCACAGCACAGCGAAGTGAAGTGAAGCGGCGATAAGAGCTGTGTGTGGGGGGGCGGGTGGGGGGTGTTGGGGTCAGGCTATTTAGCTATGTGGATATTTGAGATGTTTTTTGGTGGTGTTGCTCTGTGTTAGTTCAGTGCGTACATACTTTTTAAATTAAAAGATACTTTTATTTTATAGAATTTATCAGTTGTTTTTAAAAAAAATAAAAAAAATCCCCTCCCCAGTATGTTAACACACAGGGCCCCACTGTGTATGGCTAATTTATTATTTATCCTTGATTTGTAATATTTGCCTTTTGCTGGACTTGTATTTGTGTGCGTTGATTCTGAGGTTGTGTACAGCATGTTTCAGTTTTTTGCCGTAGTGCTGCTTCTCTCTCTTCTTTACTCTGTGCTTCTGTTTTTTTTCTCTCTTTTTTCTACGTCTGACCATTGCTGTTCATTTCTTTTATCTTCTCTGCGCCATAACATGTTTTTTGGAGAAAAATAAATAACAAAAGAAGAAGAAAGCAAAAAAAGTTAACTATTGTTTAAAGTTGAAAAAGGTTGATACCAAACAAATTTAGATGTTTTTGGTAATATTTTGTGTGACAACCAACTTTTTTTTCTTTGATATTTTGTAGTGACATCTCATTTGTAAAATCCTTTTCTAAAGATGTTTGTTTGTCTCCATGACATTTGATAATGGGTTTTTTGCCAGGTTAGCCTGAAAGGCTTCAGTTTATTGATATTTTTAAAACTGGTTTGTACAAACGTGTTATGTCGATAAAAAAAAGAAAAAAAAGGACAACTTCAAGCAGAAAAAATGCTTTGCCTGCATAACACTTGACAATAAAGTGATTAAAACGGTCTTAAATTCCTGTCAGGCTGGTATTTGAGAAACAACAGAGCACACACTCAACACACGGTCTCTGTAACTTGTCCTGCCTCTTTATCGCTGGGTAATCTCTCAGCTGTGTTGTGACAGTGGCGATGATTGAGTAACTGTACTTCCCTTGAGAGCAATTACCGCTCCGTGTTACCGGTTCTACTATTGATAGTTTCTGAAATGATACTGTGAAAATCAAACCAGTGACCGTCCAGTTACAGGACAATCTGTTACCACTCAGAAACATGCTTTGAGCTGTTTTGAGGGAGTGTTCAGCATCTACTTCAGAAAACACAGTAGTACAAATCACCCAAAGTGTAAATCGGCTACAACCAGAGAGTGACGACTGGAGGCGGTGAGTTCACTGGCAGGTCACGCTGACTGTCAGGTTACAGAACGCATCGTGTAGTAGGCAGCTCACGCACACCTCTGACATCTAACTCACTTTGAAGTACACCTCTTCCTGGTGTTTTAAAGTTTTGAAGGTAAAGGTGACTTTGACATAATGAACTCTCATCAGAACAAAGGGAGGGACAAGCTTTTGATGTTTGTAAACTGTGATGGCACTTTGGGTTTGAGCTTCACCAAGGAGATCATAATAATAAAAAAGCAATCGAATCAACTACAGGTATCAGACACAGCACTCATCATTGGACTGATGTTTTGAGGTGTTTCTTTCATACGCTTTAAAAGGTTTATAAACTATTATGTTAGGAGAAGCTCGGCAGTGGCTCGGGAGGTAGAGTGGGTCGTCCAATAATCAGAGGGTTCTCTGTCCTTGGGCAAGACCCATTACCCAACTTGCCTTATGTGAATGTGTATGAATGATCATGGTGGTGGGAGCTGTTTGGCGCACACCGACAGCCACGCTTCCGTCAGTTATGGCTACGCACGTAGCTTACCACCAACCGGTGTGAATGTGGTATGAATGAATAATGGTTTCTGCACGCGCTGTGGGTATCGGTATCGACAGAAAAGCGCTATATTTCATTTTTATTATTAAAAGCTCCACTACATATACTTTTCTGTTTCTCACACACATTTCATTACAGTGATGCGTCATGAAGATCCTGTGACCTCAGGCTGACCTCTGACAGGGCCGTGCCCCTCAGGTACCTGCTCATTACACCAAGTCAGCCTGCTCGGTCCGTGGTCACCTCAGGAGCCAATAGTTGACCCAGACCTGACCCCATACACTCAACACCAGGTACACAGCAGCTACACACACACACCCACCCACCCACCCACCGACGTGCGCACAAAATGACCTGTCACAATCGTTACAAAATTGCCTGATTGCAATTATTTGAGCTGATCCTAATTAATTATCATAATCGTTAAAATCGTTTCCACCGTTTTTAGGTTTGACTGGTGCTCTCATCATCACGTTGGGCCCCCTTCTTCTGCTATGGTTTAATGACACATAACTGTTTATCTCAAGTCGCTGAATTGCATCGCAATTAGTACCTATCATGGATTTAGTTACAATGCCAATAAATGGCTCTTCTTCATAAGGTGTAGTTTAGCTTTATACAATAATAGTGTCATAAAATGGTCAGAAAAAAAAGACAATTAAATTGTTAATAGCAATTATTTGTATGGCAATTAATGGCCAACTAAAATTTCATGATGGTGACAGCCCCACTTGTTTCCTCCCACCCAGGCAAAACAAATGTTTTCAATGTACAATAATGAGAACAAGAAGAGTACCTTGGATTTTCCTTTTTTGACCAATGTTCCCACCAAAGAGCACCTTCGTCATATCTTTTGAACCTTCTGAGCACTCTGGATTTTTTTTTCTCCATACAATAATGTTTGTTTTGATTTTTCCTCTGTAAAAAGACACAATTTGTGAGAAACACACAATCACCAGATGAAGGTGTGCATGGATACATGGCAAATCATTGGATAATGCCATTCTTTATTAAATCTTTTAAAAACGTTGTTGGTATAAAAGGCTCCGTTTGCATCCGTTACACAGAAATGAACCACTTACATTTGTTCTAGTGAACATAAAGTACAAACACTCAACAAAAAGAAAATATACATACAACGCCAAACTCAGTTCAGGCAGTAAACGAAAAAACGATCCTGTATCATACGCAGCCTTGTAACGCCGCATTATGTAATAATGTAATACATTTTCACGTCATTATGTAATAACGCCACATATTGTAATAAAAATCTTTAACGCAATCATACTACGAGTCCATGGTCCAGTAGATATTCATATAGGCTACTCATGTCACACATTGGCGGGTGTTGGTGGTTTACTACATAATGCACCAAATTATTAGCCTGACAAGCCAGACTATATCATTAAAATGTATAGTCTGGCAACGGCCGGTAGACCTCGGCTCAATCCAGGGGGCGGGATGAAGGCTGTCTTTCAAACTGCCTCTGCACGCAATAGGGTAGCGCTACGACTAATCAGAGCAAAGAGCAGGATGACGTCAGCCTGACAAGCCAATTAAAATGCATGTCGTCATCACGTTAAAGCAGAACTATGCAGGATCTCGGCTGTAATTATTGTGGCTCAGAGACACTGTGATGGTTGAGTGACCTATTATGAGGGTCTAGGCCAATGCGCCCACCCCCCCCACTGGCTGAAAACCGCACTTGCAAGATCAGTCCTCCGTCTCGGTGTCCCAAATCTCATCAATGGATAGAACTATCGCGAGAAACTGCCTTACGGCAGTACGAGATAAGAACGCAGATGACGTCATGCATGTCATGAATCGTGATTGGTTTGAGTTCGGAAAGTCGGAGGAAACCATGGAAACATGTTTGTACTGATGAAGTTCGGCTTGTGGCTAACACGGAGCTAATGCTAACAGACACACACACAACATGGATCTTTTATAAGATAATGTAATACATCATGACACACACACGCCTTCGCGTTTTGGAACCTTTATTCATGTGTGTGTATGTCTGTGTCTTTGTCTGTGTGTGGCCGTATTAGCGTTAGCTCCGTATTAGCGTTAGCGTTAGCTCCGTATTAGCGTTAGCTCCGTGTTAGCGTTAGCTCCGTGTTAGCAGGGCTTAGCAAACACCGCTCTCTACCTTCAGCAGTAAACACAAGCACGTGTAGGGAGGGGGTGGAGGAGGTGGTGGCGGCGAGTTTTTTTTTTTTTACGACAGTGACATGTGCCTCCCAGAACTGTGGGGGAGCCCCGAGAGGGAAAAAAAGAGAAACCAACGAAGGAGCGAGCTATTTCCGGTCGACCTGCATAGTTCTGCTTTAAGCCCGCCCAACACCTCTCTAAACAGAGCGCTGTGATTGGTGAACACAAACGGTGTTCGAGACTCAAAAGGTTCCTATGGCTCGTTTCTAGACCCACCTACGGAGCAAATATATTTGCTGCCGCTAGGGTGCGTCGAGATTTTTTACATTATTACATAATGCAGCGTTACAAGGCTCAAATCAGGTTATATAAAACTTTAACAGTGTATGTGCCTTATCTTAAGGTGATATAAGAAGTTTCTCTAGTTAGCTAAAGGTTTATCTAAACATGTGCATTAAAATGAGTTCTACAGTACTGTGCAGCACCAGAACCTCCTCCAGGTACCAGCTCTACAGCAGATCCTCCTCACTGGTCAACACTCGTCCTGCAGCTCCTTCTGAATGCTGGGGTGGAGAATAAAACAAGACGTGAGTTTATCTGCTGTTAGAATATGTCACAAATAATGATTATTGTTCTGCTTGACCCGTCAGCCATTTTTCCAACTGTAGTCTCAGGGAGTTTGTAACATTAAACTGAACGGTGAGAAGGAAGTGGCCTACCTCTCCAGGTACTCATGGACATTGCCGTGGCCGTTGTAGCGGGCCAGTCCCACCAGGATGCCTGTTGCACAGCGCCCCTCCTTCTTACGACACAAACTGCAGTTGCACATCCCTCGGCAGATAGGGCAAGACCACGTCTTTGAAGAAAAGGTTCAAATTCAACACAGGTGACCAGACACGTTCTTTACGCTAAACAAATTCATTTTTGTTTTTTAAGTTCATTCCACTCCAAGTGCTCTCCATTTTCATATGACCTGCCTCCAATGTTTCAGGGAATTAATGCCTGAGTGGACTGAGCTCAAATATATGCAACCATTTCTCAATTATCCCTCATTAAGAAGGATCTGTATTGATAACGGCCATTGATTTAATGCATTTCTGTGTGATAACTTTCCTAGTCTGACTAGCACTTTGACCTAAAAGCAGTAGCTTTTTGAACTGGATTTCCCAATAATTAAAACACCAAACAGATATGTTGGTTGTTCTACACAAAATCCATCCGTTTTGTTATTACTGTAAATGGAGGGTGTTTGAAAAGCAAACATAATAGATCAGAATAAAAAGATCAAAATAAAAGAGATGTATTTACAACTACATTTGAGGGTTCCTATAATTTGAAAAGTAAGCAATACATATCCCTTTTTATTTATTTATGTAAAAGCAAGGTAAATATACACATATTATTAGGGACAGAAAAAGTCAAAGGCCATAACCTGACCACACTTCTACTACTTTTCTGCATGATCCCTTATAAAGGACTATTAAAAGCTTTTTTGCTAAAACAATCAACAACAATCAATATTTGAAGACCTCACATTCCTTCCAGGAAATAAAATGTTTAATACACGTGTTAATCACTGACCGGGTCGAGCAGCACAGTGCGCACTTCCTCTCCGTAGCGGTTCCTCAAGCACAGCCCACAGAACTGACCTTTGGCCCCCACACAGAAACCACTGCGACACACTGTCTTGGTGTCCAGAGTCTTCTGTCTGCACTGGTGACATGAGCTGCCCTGGGAGGATGAACACACACAGAGTGAGGAGACGCCGAGCTGATGGCACAGCACAGTACTGGCAGTCTCCAGGGCACCAAGTGGGTGAAGGCCTGATGGTACTCACGTTCTCTTTGTCCCAAATCTTGTCTTTGCTGCGGTACGCTATGTTGTCAAGCTCCTCTTCGGTGATGTCGTCGACTGACCTCACATACTGATTCCACTTGGAGCTCCTCCTTTTCCGTTTCTTTTCACCAACATGTTCATCATCCACCTGGACAATGACAACAGACAAATTCTAAGTACAACGGGGAGGACACAAACAAGACACTGCTATGTAGGCAGCAACATTTTAATAAGTCTTGAACAGAAAATGACAGGTGCACTTTCTTCTAAGTGTTTATTTATTTGACTTAAGTTTACAGGATAGCCCCTTGAGATGTGCCATCTCATTTTCGAGGGGGTCCATATTATCAATGGAAATACAAACATACATAGTACATAGTCACATACATAGAAAGTAAGCAGAACAAACAAACTGAAAAAAAACAACAAACATTGATTTTGTTTTACAGATGACTGAGATGAAAATTGACTAGGAGACTAAATGATGACCATGATGGCTTATAAGTGCACCTTGTTGAAGAACTTTCAACATTAGGTAACATCTGGCTAAAAAGGAGCAGATGTGCAGCATGTGGTACCTCTATCAGCTTCCTGACGTCTACAGTCCGGGGGGTTCTGGGGCTGACCGGCTCCCGTTTCTCCTCCACCGCAAAGTTCTCAGGGGGACGAGCCTTACGAGACGGGTTCCTTCTCTCTGACCCCGCCTCTGGTTCAGACTTACGTTTCCGTGGCGTGGCTTTCTCTGCCGTTTGCTTCTTCTTCTTCTGCAGAGACAGAGACAGAGGGAAAAAGGTGTTTGCAAACCAGGCCAGTAATTCCATTAAGATTAGATTAGATTAGATTAGTTTATTTGACCTTTACAGGAAAATATTCTTCACGTTCCGTACATTCACAAGTGCCAGCCCCACATATATTAGCCACACATTAAGATACTAAGCCACACACACACACACACATCTACATGTTACAGCCATCTTTGAGTTTTATTTAATTCAGTGATAGCCTTGGGGACAAACTTGATTTTCTTCCAGGTGAGTGTCCTGTAAGGGTGTCCAGAGGGGAGCAGTATGAAGGGTGGGTTGAGGGGGCGACTGGGGTCCAATGCAATGGTTATGAGCTCTACGTGCAGTGGCTGTGCTGTTCTGGTCTGAGAGACTGGGAGTGGGGAGGCCGATGATCTTGGCAGCTCTGTGTGTTATCTGTCTGAGTGTGTTCTTGTTGGGGGCTGACAGCATGTAGAAGAAGCAGGGTGAGCAGTAGAGGAGGGAGGGCTGGACAATGCTTTTGTAAAGTAGCAGCAAAAGGTGTATTTGTTACAGTCTGCCAAATGAATGTAATGCACCTGGTGATTAGTAATCGTCTTGTCAGAATCTTCACATACATTTTGAGCAGAGAGCATGTTGATTTTTCTGTCATGTGTTTGGGAAAAACTGGTAAGTAGACTCACTTGAGGGGTTGTGGGCAGAGTCATGTCAGCCATGGTGCTCAGATCAGCAAACAGCTTAGCCAGCTGAAAGACAACAACAGAGAGGGTTTGACAAGTTAGGGACTGATGTAACTTACTGTAAGTTTTTTCCAGAATATGGAGAAAACACAAAAGCTTCATTACCATGGCCTTGTTTTCCTGGATGTTCTTGTCCCGTTTCTTTAGGCTCTGATACAGGACCTCCTCTTTGTCCTCCTGTTGCTCCTCCTCCTCTTCCTCTTCTTCCTCCTGCATTTGCTCCTTACGCGGCCGTCCCCTGCCTCTCTTTGTAGTGGGAGTTTCTTTCACAGGTTTTTTAACATTTCCCCTCTGTGGTTTCTGTTTTGGAGTAGACAGTCTTCTAGTGGGAGTTTCTTTCACAGGTTTTTTAACATTTCCCCCCTGTGGTTTCTGATTTGGAGTAGACAGTCTTTTCATGGGGAACCTGAGGAGCAAGATTAAAATAAAATCATGATTTAACCGTTCAAGAGTTGACACTATTGTCATGAGACGGGCATAGAGCCTTAGAGTGGAAAGCAGATCGGATTTAATCCCAATTCACTTCAACATGAAATCACAGACAATGCATTTATATTAGTATCTTGCTGAGATTTACATACAAGAAAAAGATACTTACAGTTTTTCTCAATTGCTAAAACACTAAACCCTATTGTCTGAACCAAATTCTCAGTTGCCTGAACCCACTGATTGAATCAGTCACTCTTTTGGCAAAACCATCAGCACTTTTCACCTGTTTAGACACATCTTACCAACACATTTTCATTGTGATGCACCTGTGTTGCATAATGCTGAGCACAAGTGGCAAAAGTCAAACACAAGTAAAGCACAAATTTCACCGGTTGAACACAACAACTCAAAATTGATAACACTTGTGTCCAATGATGTGAGGGCACATATACTGTAAGCTAGTTCAGGATGAAGTCCTGTGGCCTGATCCAGTACAGAGAAATGATGCTGTGGCTGAGTTGTGCACTTCTCATTTCTATATTTTTGTACTTTATTTTTACGTAGGCTTACTGCATACAAGTGCTAAATGCACAAGATTTGTGTTTGTCTTTGTACTGTACAAGTGCTACGTGTAAATGCACAAGATTTCTGGTTTTTGTACTTCTTTTTTTTTTTTTTACTATGTACAAGTGCTAAATGCACAGGTTTTTTGTTTTGCAAGAGGAGAAGATGAGAGACGACAGGGTGAAGGAAGAAAGGATGAGGGAGGGAGGGAGGGAGGGATGAACTGGGAAGAAAAAAGAAGGAAGGAAAAGGGGATGAAATGGATGTGGAGAGGGAGGGAGGAGGGTGAAAGAAAGGGAAGGAGAGAAGTGCTACAGTGTAAATGCACAGGTTTTTTGTTTTGCAACATGCATTTAGCCTACAGTGAACAATAAACATTTATTTCTACAGCTTCATGTGCTGAGCATTGTGTTTTCTATTTTTCTATGTAGTGTTTAGTGGCTGCTCAGTAGTGTTTTTAATTTTGATTGACTCGGGGCACGGTTTGACAACATAGTTCAGTTTTGGGCACAGATTGAACTGTTTTGAGGTGAAAGTTTGGTTTTGCAAGAAGAGTCTCAGGTTTTGTGAATGTAGCTTGAAAATTGGGGTTTGTGTTCACAGTTTAGAGAAAATGAGAGAAGCTTTCGAGAAATGTGTCTTAGCAATCGAGAAAAACTGTAACACAATTAATTGATTGCCCCAGTAGTTGCAGTAGCGCCATCAACAGGAGGCTTTATTAAACACATAGTCTCTGCCTGTTCAAGAAAAACCATGTGGGCCTTTGTTGTGTTTAAAGGCTACGTAACCCTGTGAACGCACCTCAGGGCCACTAAAAGACTTCTCCTCTTTGGTGGGGAAGCTGCCTCTCCGTCAGAGTAGAAGCCCGTGTCCACATCGCTGTCCTCCTCTGAATCCTCCATCTGGAGAAACCCAGTGAGAGAAGGCATACAGGTTGGCGGTTAGGTGCTGCAGCTTCATACATTTCCATCAAATGACGTAAGAAATGTCGACAATAAACATTTCATACCTTGGTTTTCATCCGTTTGTTCGGAATCCTTCTGGGCTCCTCGTCCTCATCCTCACTGAAACCTTCAAACTCCTCCTCACTGTCTGACTGGCTGAACAGACGAGCCAGCTCAGCAGTGATGTACTTGGATTTGAAACGTGGAGCCTGTTAGCAGAAATGAAACTACATAAGATCTCTGCTCTGCTGGAAATAATGATATGCATGAATGGTTAATTGAGGATTTTAAGGTCCTGTGTCATCATCTTTAAAGAACAAGAAATCTGAATACAACCAATAAATATTTAGGCATTGTCATCGACTATGGCAACAACAACACACTTCCTGGACAAAACAGGGAGAATACACAGCTTTCTATTTGCACGCAGTGAATCTAAAGTGACAAACCAAGAGGTGGACTCTGTAGCCATATTTTTCTTTCACAAAATGAACTCGTTCAGTTCTCACACTTGACACCAGAGGGAGCACCGGTCCATCAGTGGACTGAGCAAAAGCTGTGGGAGCATTGAATTTTTTGCAGGTGTGTCACTACAGCAACTGCCAGGTTCAGCAGAGCTGTGGCTCATAATAAACTTATCATCTTGAGTTTACTCTGGCAGGTAGCGAAGTAACCCCAAGGACCATCCTTATCAACACAGGCCTGTGCAACTTCTCAGCAACAGCAGGCCGCGGCCATTTGAGACCATTGACACAGTGAAGCAGAAACTTAACATTACTTACAACTGCTCATTTGTGAGACCACACACACCTCAATAAATGTATAATGTCTGTGTGTACTAAATCTAAAATACACAAAACACATTAAAGCATGTTTTGTTTTCAGAAAATGTGCAATTTTATTTAACGTGGGCTGTTAAAATACAGATAAATAATGAGGTTAGGTTTGGCTGTATTCTGGCCTCACAGATATACAGCATACATAAATTCATTACAATACAACAAAACAATTTAAAAAATCACAGTAGTTTACATGATCTAAATCAGAGTCAAGTTGAGTCTGATCCATGCAGTGGGTGCCCAGTGTCTCTGCCTTGTTGATATCTGCTGCACTTGCACCACTCCCTCCCCAGGCTTAATGTTAGGTGACCTCTGACCTTTCATGAGGAGGATCAAAGACTGCACCGTCTCCACCTCCTTGACAAAATACCTATGCAAAATATTGATCTTGTGATCCTGCACCGATTTGCTGCCAAAGGAATTAAATGTTACTGGACTACTTTCGTTTAAGTTGTCGTGGGCAGATCACGTGTAAGTTACGCTAGCTCTTCAACCAGGTCAAAACAAAGACATAGCCTACCACAAAGTTTAGGACAGAAGTGCTCCGTAGATTACATTAGGCTATGACTGTTTATGACACGATATCTGGGTTATTGCTAAAGTGAATCGCATATAAACACCTTGTTTTGAGGGGTAACTTATGTATGCATGGTTACAATGGAGGAAACTCAGCTCGGCCATGCAAGCAACGTTAGCTGCTTCACAATGGAGCTGAGTTTGACTTTTCTTCACGCTAAAAACTTATGGGGAAAGGAAAGCTACATTTTAACGCACTGCTCCGCCGCTTACCTGAGATGTGAGGGTCATTTTTATCTCCGTTTTGTGGCAAATTTCTGTCCAGGAGGAAGTTTTGCCTTACAACCTACAACATGAAAACCAATCCGTGTATGTGCATTTAAAAATTAACCGCTAGAGAGGTCGGTGGTTGCAAAAGCAGGGGGTTCGTCGGTGGAGAGCTTATCTCTGAATTTGTAGGTCGGTTCAATAATGGTTATTTTCAGTCCACTAACAATTGGTAAGTAAAATGCTTCGTTCACTAAAATATTTCGAAAAGGAGGGTTTCTGTATGTTTACAGTAGCTTCTCTTATTAAAACCCCTACCCCCCCTCACTAACAATGGTTCGGCCCATCGCTTCGCGCGAAAACGGCAAGTGGGCGTGGTCTTACCGATGAGCTGGAAGGGAGAATTTCACTCTTTTTTTATTGTGTGGTGATGTTTGGATAATATAATACATCCATGGTTTGGACCTGACATTGTACTTTTCTCACAACTGTCTGTGTATTTTATAAAAACATAAATACACACATGAGGACACACATGTCTGAACTGAACTCCTGAATCAGTTATAGGCTTACTTTATAATTCGTTTGCAGATTCAGATTTTGCAAATGATCTCTTTGTAAAACATGATTAACCTTAGTATTGAGTGCCAGTATTTGGTAACTGCAGCCTGTAATTAGTAAATTAATATTGTCATTAGGGTGTCGTGATTATAATGGTGGTATTACTGTAAAATTGAAATATTATTAATTATGATAATGATAATATGGCAGATATTTTGTTCATCTGGCTGAATTCTAATTTTTTGGTCTTACAATTAAGCTTACAATTATATATATATATACTGTATGTATATCGACTTTTCAGTAGGCCTATATGGAAAATGTACAGTGATGGTACTATATAATGAAAGTGGGGCATAATTTCTTCATTCAGTGGACACTTCACTCTGAGTTTGTCCCGTTAAATATCCCTAACTTTTTCTAAGTAGTGTAGCCTATATCTAATCTTTTGTCCATTGTCATGATCTGATACTAATACAGACGGTACACCCAATCTGATTTATTGCTTGGTGAGTGTTGTTAGAAATTGTGTAACAAAAACAGAAAAAAAATATTGGCAGAACATTTTTGTTGATTAAGTTGTGTTTTTATGTTCGTTTCTATTTTTTCTAGTTTTAAGCATGTGATGTTTTTATTCCATAGCTACAAGTGAATCAGTTAAATGCGTGGGGGTCATTTTGGCATGGTGGAACAAAACAACAATTCAATTCAATCTTATTAATTAAGCACTTTTCATGCAGTAAGTACTTTACATGGTTAAAGGAAAGAATTGAATCAAGTAAACAGTGGCCAGGTTGAATCAGACACTGTCAGTTGTTAAGGACAGTTTATGCGAGTTGCACAAACAGAAGCAAAAGTCAAAAAACATCTTTCATCGTTCCACTTCTGGTCGCTCATATCTTTGTTCACAACACAGTTCTCAGATTGGTAATTGTCTGGCTGCCCAATAGACCAGTATGTGAACTTCACAGGACAGCCATCAGACCACATCCACGTGCCTTCTTTATGGGTATCGCTGAGTCCAGTCCAGGTGAGTCCCTCTGCAGGGTCAAATTTCTTGACTAGGGCTCTGACAAAATTTTCTTCATCCAGACTTTGGATGGACACCAGGTTGGCCCCCTGTGACAAACAGTTGACCTCTGCATCAGCCCAGGTCATACGTGAGGCAATGTACTTGTAGCAGCGGCCATTGAAGTTGAACCAGAACATGGGACAGTTTCCACGCTGGAGCTTCACTTCAGGTTCACCTGAAGGAGACTCAGTGCCCAGAGCCAGACCAAACAGGAAGAGTATAGCAGGATCATGATGGCGTCTCCTTGGAGCAGATCAAGGAGTTGATGTGTTGGTTGGAGCTGATCTGCACCGCTGACAGGCCGCTTTCTTTTATATGCTTTTGGGTGTCTGACATTTTGCTGCAATGTTATTGGTCAAATATACTTGCCAAAAACTGTCATCTGTGCAGAACCACACGGTATCAGAACATACGATAACATGTTGATACCAACTTGCTCATTTGCTCACCTCAAATGGCCTCTATCATAATCTTGCTCAAAGGTTCGTCACAAGAAATTCAAGTAGGTTATGTATGTGAGCAGGTCAGTAGTATTGGAAATGTCAATGTAAGTGTATCATTACATAAAGTTACAGCATTAATCACAAAAAAATTTGGCTTGGACAAAGGCCCAACTGTTTGTGATTATTGGGTTGCCAGCCTCAGGGACTGGACACATTCGGTCAGGTTTTATAGACTAATCTGGCTTTCCTGTTTATTCAACAAATAAAGAATAGATCTCTGCTGGGACTGTGAACACCTGGCTTTGAAGACATTAGGAGGATAGAGTTGGACTATTTAATACAGTATCCACTACTATACCCATTCCTACAATAGTACAAAGCCTTCAATATTTCCTCTTTCTCATTGTGAACTTAAAAAAAAAATGTATTTAACATGCAAACAAAACTTAAACATTTCTTTAAAAAAAAAAACACACAACTTTACACAGCCATGACAATGGCTGATAAAACACCTAGTCCAGCCTCCTGTTGACTTGTTTTAAGTGTTTCACACCAGCAATAAAAGATGAGCGTCATCACATTGACTCACTCATTTGCTGCCCTCTAGTGGCCACAAAACAGAACAACAGGTACTTGTACATTCCAGCAGTGCAGCCTCAACCCACAAACATCTTTTCTCCTCATGTGCACCTCCACATGGGTGAACCTTAAAGAGGAACTAAACCCCCAAACCACTTTTTTCTGCTGAAAACAAATATATTTGGGTATAAGGTAGTGTTGTCAGTTGATTCTGGTCCAACTTTTGACATTTTAGTCAAAATATTTCAATTTGGTGTATTGTGTAGTAAAAATGTAGAGTGACTGCCCTCTATGGGTTGAAACACGGCTATTGCAATCTAATTTTTCTATTGGCTGAGATGGAGGCAGATGACGTTTTGGAGGCAGCTTTCGTCACCGGCCACCAGCTCCCCGACCAATCAGCACCGGCTGCTGCCTGCCGCTAACGGTTGCTAGGCAGTCTAGCTGCTCTGCTGCGGCTAACGGCTGCTAACAGCTGCCTGAACGGGAATCGTTAGTGCGGCCGCCGCCGGCGCTAACGAGCCGTTAACGAGCCGTTAACGAGCTAACGAGCCGGCGGATCAGCTGTAGATGCACTGTGTCAGGGCTCCTAGTAGTGTCCACGCTACTAGTGCTGTTAGAGTCGCTCGTTAGTAGCTCGTTAGCAGAAGTGTCGATGTGTGTTTATTACTTTTTTTTCTCTTTTGTGTGATTTCGCGGGTGTGAATGGGGCGCAGGGGAGGGGGGAGGGGGGATCGGAGAGTGATCCTGAGTCCCGCCCATAATAGGCCCTTTTCACATGACGTCACACAACTTCCGGGTTGGAGCGAAGCAGGGTATCCGTCTTTGCTTCCGCTATCTCACTGAGCGGTGTTTTCAAAATAAAATGGACTTCACACAGTCACTCCTCAAGCTCCCAAAAATTCGTTTAGGAGATGTACACAGGCTGGCAGAAACATTTTCAAAGACTCCAGCCTCCAAACTCGACAAAGGCTACAAGTTCTTTATAGAACAATACCTGTTTGATTATGAAGGTAAGTGTTTTGTCTTCTTAGCTCTGACGTTAGCGGAGATGCTAGGTAGGCTAACTAACTGTTAGCTAACTTAACGTAGGTAGGCTACAGTTGTTTTGATCATTAGTTGTCTGTTTCTCGATTAAGTTGCTATGGTAGCTTTATAAATATTATTAACTGTTGCTTTATCCACTATTCTATTTCACAGCTGTTACCGAGTCGTGCCTTGAATATAGTTTAATATTGTTTAGCCTTCATGTGCTATGCCGAGCCTTGTCTCACCTAACATTGTTTTGAAACAGTGTCAAACGCTGTTGACCACTTGGTCACAGTGAGAGCACGCTGTCACAGGTCAATGAGGAAAAGCGAGGAGCCTCATTATCTACAGGTT
Source organism: Trachurus trachurus (assembly GCF_905171665.1). Classification (NCBI taxonomy): domain Eukaryota; kingdom Metazoa; phylum Chordata; class Actinopteri; order Carangiformes; family Carangidae; genus Trachurus; species Trachurus trachurus. The sequence continues at coordinate 23,598,589 of NC_139904.1, read as the reverse complement.
TTTTAAATATGATTTTAGGGCTCAGTTTTAGGGCTCTTTTGTTGTGTTATGCTGCGGTTGCAGACTTTGCAGTATCCCACGAAGTTCTACTGTGGGTGTAGTGTTTTTCTCAGTCTCATGTCAGTATTTTAGGAGCCACAATCAATAAAACAGCTGTGCACATAATTGTTAAGGCCTTTGTTAGATGAGGACAACAAAGACTGAGAAGGACACTGTTGACGAGTGTTTACATGCCCACTAATAATCATCGTATTATTGTATTTCTGGATTAGCCTATCATTGAAGTGGCCATGTGAATTCAATTCAATTCAATTCAATTCAATTCAATTCAATTCAAATAACTTAATGTATCCCAGAGGAGTAGTTTAACAGCACACTGATCATTATTCTGGGCATTTATGCACTCAATGAAAAAGAAATTTCTTTACACCTACTGTTCCATAAGTTTATATTCTGTCATGTTACTGTTTTGATAATTTAGAAATTATGAACTTAACACATCATGTCTATATTTCCAGTTTACAATTGACTCCAGAGAGGACCCCGTGGTACTGGAGTGCATGGCATGTTCCTGTGCCGCAGGTAAAGCGCTGTGTAACCACATGGTAGCCCTGCTATTCCAAACAGCACACTACAGTACCATGGGGTTCAAGACTGTACCACTGCCACTGTCCTGCACCAGCATGCTGCAGACCTGGCACCGGCCAAGGACACAGGTCAGATATTTATATACTACTCTTGAAACTGTAGGACTTGCAGTTCTGATTGCCTGTATTATTAATATTATTATTATTGTTATAGGGAATTGCACCAGAGGCAACAAATGACATGACGGTGTGTAAGCCTAAAACAAAAAGTGTAAGGACTGGTGCAAAGTGCACACTGTACAGGGCATATGCTGGTGAGTTTGAATGAGTTTTACTCTCCTCCTTATACTCTTCTATTCTCATCTTCTGTCCTGTCTTTGTTTACCCTCATCCTATTTCCTCTCATTTACTCTTTCTCTATTTTTGTCAGGGCCGCTGCCAGATCCTCATATAATGGCCAGTGGAGAAAAACTGAAAGACGTTCAACCTCAACCAGGGATATGCAAACTGCTGCATGGGCTTGACAACCTTAAATTGGTCGATTCTAAATTTGGCCCTGTACCATTTGGCTCTGTCCTTTCCTATCAATGCCCTCCTGAAATTAGCAAAGACTGTATTAAACACCCTGATGCCCCTGCATTCCCTGTGTTACCTGTTGATGGCTACAGTTTTAAATTCCCCGGAAATCATGAACTCAATTACAAACAACAATGTCACCTGGAGAGCCTGAAGGTTATTGATTTATTTAACCTTTATTTTTCGAGGGGTTTCACATAAAGAGTGTTATCTGTCAATATTCACAATTAATGTGATGTGCGTTAATTTCTTCTTCTTCTTTTTTTTTTAAAGGTAACACGGGAGATCTCAGCTGCTATCGAATCTGAAACAAGACAGCAGTCAGAATGCCAGTTATGGACCCTGGTACGCAAACCCCGACTCACAGCCAGCCGATTCCGTGAGATATGCCATGTTCGTGGGGAGTCTTCTGCCAAAGCCTTGGCTTCTCGCATCCTGAGGGGAACTCCTCAGACTGCTGCCATGAAACGCGGTTTGGACCTGGAGGCGGAGATACTGCGGCAGTATTCAGATTACTGTGATGTCTCTGTGACACCTTCTGGTATAATAATACACCCAGACGCACCTCACCTTGGGGCTAGCCCTGATGCCAAAGTCTTCAACCCGTGCGAAGAACCACCATTTGGCCTGGCAGAGGTCAAGACCTGCGATGTGGAAAGTGTTCGACAAGTGAAACACCTGACCACAGTTCAAGGCAAAGCCTACCTACGCAAGACACACAGATACTACTACCAGGTGCAGGGACAACTGGCCATAAGTGGACTTCAGTGGTGTGATTTTGTTACTGATACGCACACTGACATCACCGTAGAACGAATCTTTAGAGATGAGGACCTTATCCTGTCCATGCGCCAAAAGCTGGATGAGTTCTACTTCAACATCTACATGGATGTCTTCTTATGCAGTAAAACTTAAGAATGAGTCTGTGCTCTATGTGCATGTAGGTATGTATGTGGATGTGTGCAGTGTGTGTGTGGATGTGTGCGTGTGTAGAGCATGCATGCATGCATGCGTACCGAGCATGCATGCATGCATGCGTGTGTGGATGTGTGTGCGTGTGTAGAGCATGCATGCATGCATGCGTACCGAGCATGCATGCATGCATGCGTGTGTGGATGTGTGTGCGTGTGTAGATACTGTATGTAGATATGTAGAGGTGTGAGCATGCATTATTCCATGTATTCATTTTCCATTTGTGTATGCCAGTTCCTCCTACACCAAAAGTGTTAAAATGGTTACTTTAGATGGTTTTTAAATGATTTCAAAATGTTTTAGTTTTTAATGCATGTAAAAAAGTTTAATGTAAAAGGTGTACTTATTTACAGTACAGCGTTGCAATGTTTATGACTGTGGTGTGAGCAATTTTCAAACTGTTGAATACTGATCTCATGTTGTTATGAGTGACACTTTTGTGAATAATGTCACATTATATTAAAGATGGATGTTTAAACAAGGACACTGAATCAGTGATTTAATAATAATAATTCATTTAATTTATATAGCGCTTTTCAATAACCCAAAGACGCTTACAAGGACACAAAAGAAACAGGGTAGAGACGTACATTTATAAACTTGTGAACATTGGTCATGTAGTTGCTTAGATCAAACACCTTAGAATCAAAGTACCCATTTACTGAATAATACATTCTTGTTTTTGTGTTTTTACTTTATTGTATTCATCCTCACCCCACCTAGAATTTAAACCAAACAGCATTTCATTTTTTTGTACAAACAGCATTTATTTTCAAAACAATCAGCTCACTTAACAATTAATAATAATTA